>NC_140936.1:143382069-143869569 GCF_014529385.1 Adiantum capillus-veneris
CTTGAGGTGCTTGTCGTGTTTGATGACTAAGGTGCTTGAGGTGCTTTTCGTGCTTGATAACTAAGGTGCTTGAGGTGCTTGTGGGAACACCACCCAAGCTTGAGGTGCTTTGTCATGCTTGCTGACTAAGGTGCTTGAGATAGGGTGTGCCAAAAATTCAACATCAATCCCTACAAGGAGGGGGGCGAGCCCTACAAGAGGGGGGATGAGAGAGAACACACCCACACACACTCACACACACTCACACACTCACACAAGGCATGCTTAGTACAAAGAAAGCAAAAGGGACACTTGTCAAGTTCCTCCTCATGTTGCCCTCATGTGTGCCTAAAGCCTATTGGTTGGCCTCCCAAGGGGTCCAATGATAAACTAGTTAATTTAATTAATTGTTTTAGCATTTATCAAGTCCTCTCTCTCAAAGGGGAAAGGCGAACACTTGTCCCAAGACTACCCTTGTTGCTTGTAATGCCTCCTGCTTGTGATTGGCTAGGCATAGAGGGGTTCAATGAGCTTCAAGCATGAGCTACAAAGGGGGGGGGGAGGTTTGGCCAAGGAAGCTAGGGGCATGCTTGGGGGGTATACTCTCACACACAAAAACACACACCCTCATTGTGTGAAGTGCAAAGTGTAAGAGCTCCCTCTCCTTCTCCAAGCAAGTACAGAGGTTGAGAGCCTACACCAACACTCTTGGCTATGGAATGCAAATCCAACCAAGCGCCATGCGTCAATGCTTAAGCTTGCCATCTTCTCCATCTTCATTACTATGCTATTATGTATGCTAGCAAGAAGAGTGATGATAAGTGAGGAACTAGTTCTTTCTAGTATGAAATGTTTCTTCTTCCTCTTCCCTACCCTCATTCCCTGCTAGCTCTCGCCACCTTCGAAGGTGTTTGAGGTCTTGGGACTGAGGCTTGGGATAGTTAATGCTTTCCACAAAGTTTATGCTATGCTTGTGATGCATGAAGATTTCCATCTTCATTGCATCACCTACGTCACAAGGAACACAAAGATTGTATTGTAACAAGTCTCTGTTGATGGGAGAAACTATAATATAAATGCCTATTGGAGGGGGGACCGGCTCCACATAAATCTGGTCCTCAACTGTTGTCATGTTCTCTAAACTCTCTCTTGCAAAAGTATTTTTCATGCCAAGTTAATCAAATGCTATGTTTATGTTGCTACCATCAATTATGTTCACCCGCTTTGCCCACAAAGTAAACTCTCTCTAATTTCCGCTACTCTCAAGTTAATAGGCCAATTCCATTACAATAGTGTCATAGGTGAAAGAGACAAAATCAAACAAGGAAATCTTCTTAATTGATTCTCTTGAGCATGCTTAATGGAGAAGGACTTGTAGATGATAGTGCAACAGATTAGACCTCTAAGCATGGCAAATGTAGCAAAAGTTTTGGTAGTATACATAAGAAATTTGAGTGCAACCAAATTCCAATTGTAGATGGAAGATGATGGAGTTTTGTCATTGGAGACATACCTAATTTACATTTGAGATCAAAGGATTAATCTTTCAGTTTTGGAGTACAAAGATATGTGTATCAAAAAGGATGTTTTTAAAAAGGATGTTTTTAAAAAGAGATTAGTAGTTATCACACATCCCATTCACTCATTTAATGATCTCCCCACTTTTTGTCTTTATTTGTGATTCTAGAAGCAATTTGAGAATTACTATTACTTAAGATTTACTTTATATTAGAACTTTTTGTTCATCATAGAAGCTATTTTTCAAAAAAGGCAAAGCACATTTTATATTGGAAATTTCTTTGCATTGAAAACGACACTTTTTGTTGTGAAAAACACTTTTATGTTTGCTATTAATTTAGATTTACTTTGTATTAGCACGTTCTGTTTATTAAACACTTTTTAAATTGGTGCCAAGAGCTTTAACACTTCTAGGTGTGCAACAAGTTTATTACTTTACAGTCGTGTGATTAAGGAGAGGATTCCTCATTTCAACAATAAAAAATTAATTTTGGAACGTGCTATGAGTGTGCAACCAAAAATCTCCTTCTATGTGTAGATCAAAAGAGAAACACATTATTGTTGTTGCATGTGTTGGTGTTTGAAGACACAAAAAGAGAATGATAATGGTACAATGAAAACAATAAAAGAGCTCATTTTTTTCCACATAAAGTGTTCAAACTTCATATCCTTCATGAAAACGAAGATTGGGAGTTTCGTTGTTGGAAACTTTAACCATAGATAGCAAGGATAACATTCTAAAGACTGCTTAACAACATTTTTTGATGATAACGTTGTTTCATTGATTGAGTTTGTAGAGAAATACAATTTCAAGGAGCAAAATGAGATTTAGCACATGCATTGGTACTAAGATTATGTCACAATATTGGTACACATTAACTATGTCTATGTAATCAAAGATGTGAAAAAGACATACCACTTTTTTGTTTATGATGATAAAACACATGATGGAATGTTTGTCCATCATTGTTTTCTTCTTCATGATAGGTGGCTAAAGGATCTGGGATACCGACTCAAATGAGATTGGGTATGGTCAAATTGTTGTGCAACTCAATTCAAGGCATGACACCCATTCTATTTTGTGACTAGATTTTTCAACATTACAAGACTAGGAATGTTTTGGAGTTTTCCATGTTCAATGATGTGTAGAGGGTTTTTAGGGAGATCAAGAAAGGTGATTTGTCCCACTACAACATGTTGCACGGATACCGATGCCTATACCAACAAAAAAAAAACGATTTATAAAAATCATTGATGTTGGTATATGCGTCTCTATAAGCGTCGGTATCGTGTCGTCAGTATAAGCGTTGGTATAAATGGCATCGATATACGTACAAGAAGATATTGATGCCTATACCGCTGCGTATGTAGATATGTATACCGGAATTGATATGGACGCATATACCGATGCAAAAACCTACAAATTGTTTTTGAGCAAAGTAGATTGGCAGTTGGTGCTGCATGTACTTCAACACCAAAACTAGCCCTCTCTCCTCAAAGGAAAGAATGCAAAAACAACCACACTCCACCTTCATTTTACTTGAAAATTGATCATATGTGAGTACATTATCAAGATTTTGGAACTATAACTATGACAAGATTCACAAAATATAACCATAACAATACTCACAAACCATAACCATCATAAAAATTACAAACCATAAGCATAACAATAACAAGACTTACTAATCATAACCATCATAAATATCACAAACCATAACAATAAAAAAACTCGAAAACTCTAACCATAACCTTAAGCGGATTCCAAAGCCATAACCATAACTTTAAGGGGATTTTAAAACCATAACCATAATCTTACTTGGATTTCAAAACCATAATTATAAGCATAAAACCAAAGTCCCAAACCATAACCATAATCTTAAGCGAAGTCCAAAACCATAATGGACAACTACACAAGACGCTCGTGTTTTCCCTAGTTTAAGTCTATTCGTCCCCGGCAACGGCGCCAAATGTGGGATGCATGTCTAACCTCACCATCCTATCATATTGCAGTATTAATGAGAACCACGATTAAATTGTCAATTCATGGGACGAAGCTGATTCGACTAGTGCATAGAGGCTACAAGAGATTGTCAATCTCTCAGAAAACAACTAACAAATCGCATCTAACTCAAGCTACACTCAAGTGACTGAAATCACCAAAAGCCAATCGCTCATCGGCAAACAAATCATATATGTTACAACATCAAATGACATCCAAACGTAATGAAACTTTTAGGACATGTTTATAATTAAGACCTAAGCACACATGCTTATGGTCTCAAAATCCACTTTATGTCAAGTTCCAAAATCGCGATTATTAAGAGCAACGGATTTTTGACCTAGTCGTTTTCGACCTAAAACAATGATGTTCCAATACCCCGCCTATGCTTAGTTTTTTATTTGAAAGTGTAAATTCTTAATTATGCTGAAATTAGGCCGCAGTTCGGCGACACCAAAAGCTATGAAATACTGTGATATGTTTACGTCAATGCGTAGAGCTCTTACCTACGGTTCCAATGCAACAAACGCAACTGCAATGTGACAACCGGGGAGGGAGTAGGAAGCGCGAGAAGGAGAGGAGTGAGTGCCATTAGCTCACGCTGTGTATTTCATTGTCCAAAATTTAATAAAATATTTACAAAGTTGGCTTTTATACCTTAGCCAAGGTCTAAAATGTAGTAATGTCCGGTACCCAAGACATTTGAGGCTCCACACTTATTGTATCTGCAAACCACGTACACTAAGTGACCTACAACTTTACATCTTGGAACCCTTATTGAGCCCGTAACATGTTACAATTATCACAATGGCTAAATAATCGAGAAATTACAATACATGGCCATTTTGGAAAAATATGAAAAGTGTGTAATTCCAATCTTCACTGCTTCTTCATATTCATCTTCGATGTGCATTCATAAGGCTTCGATCTTTAATAGCTCCTGTTAACTCACATCGGCTTAGTTAATAAGGTCCCCCCCCCCCCCCCCCCCCCCCCCCCCCTCTCTCTCTCTCTCTCTCTCTCTCTCTCTCTCTCTCGGCATGGCGCCCATGAATAGCCAAAATCCAAGGCATTGTGCTGAACAATCAAGTGCTTTCAATGCGCCACACCAACGAGGGGGGAGGCAGTTCATTAAGCTAGGTGCAATTGTCCAAATTGTGATGCTAGAACTCGCATGAAGTCAAAGACATGGTCACAATAAGGAAGAGAGTGTGACTAGGTCCAACCCATGCAACATCAAATATTGATGGAGTGTCTTGGGTGCATATGCATTGAACAACTTCCTTGCACGTGGTAGTTATGACACCTTCTGCAGTCGATGGCTTGGATGTTGAGCTTTCTTGGCATGGCCCTACACACGTATGGACGATTTCTTCCAAGATGATCGTTGAGAGAGAGAGAGAGAGAGAGAGAGAGAGAGAGAGCTATTTGAATCTTTACTTAGATGCTCATCTCCATTATGATGCCTGCAAAATCTTGGCATATTCTTTGCTCACTTTTTCCATTTGAGAGAGTCACTCTGCTCAATGCTCATCGGGTTCTCAACTCTTTCTAGAATTCCATTGTTTACTCATAGTCAAGGGATTTTGGGAGGCTATTAGTATTGAAGAGTTGCCCTAGCTGATCGCTTAATATCTATGTATCCTATTATGGGGGAGGAGATTCAAGTTGCTAAGTGGCAGCCCATCTCGTCCCTCACATGGTGCTAAATCTCTTAAAGAATGTGATGGCAAGAAGTGGGATCCCGAGCATCGGTAAGAAGGAGCAAAAGACTGAGAAGTTGCACCCACTTGCTGGCTGCTGTAGGGTAGTGCTCAGAAGCTATATATGTTGCTACCGCCTCTTGTACACACTGCATACTCCCTCTACACTCATTCTCCTCCAAACTCCCTCTACACTCGAGCTCTTGCACACAGTCGGTACCTCCTCTTCTCAAAACCCTCTCTACTTTAGAGAGTGATGATATGGCTCTTGTTCAAGCCAGGGCTTCTGTTCCCTTGAGTGATGGCAAAATTCAAGGCCGCCTGAAAGCTTGCGATGGAGGATGGGATCTTAAAAACGCCTGCTAAACTAGACCTCCTACAGGGTCTTCATCACCGTAGCCGACAGCTGGCCTTCATAAGGGATTAGAAAGCATGCTTGAACAACATCAACATGGAGACATGAAACAATCGGCCTTGCAAGCGGCTGCACGTCGACGCCACCACTGATGCAAAGGTCAACAGGGAAGGGTTGAGGGCAAGGCATTGTCGCAAGGCTCGCACCAATGAGGCAGGGCCCTCCATTAGTAGAGAGACAGAGCTGCAACTCTCCATCACGGTCGGGATTGGCATGGCGACATTGACTTCAGCCTTTTCACAAACGTGGTTGAGTTTGTAGACAGGGAGTGTGTGAGGGGCTTTTTCGCACTCGAGAAGGGAGGAATGCTCAATCATCTCCACTTCCAAATGGTTGTTATTATCTTATTGACCTCCATTAAGGCTGTCAAAGATTTGTTGAAAGCGTATCTGGGTTGGCATATCATGAAGCCACAGGGGTGGTGTGGTCATCTGCAGGTCGATGTGGCCAGTGAGGATGCACACCTTCACAGGCATGGTTGGATACTTCATGAAAGACCTATAGAAACCTCACTTCTGGTGGTTCACAAAGGGGGTCAAAGTGGAGGAGATAACAGAGGGCCGAGCATTACACGCCCAATACGGCCAAGGCGACTTGAAGCATCGTATGGTGCTCACACCCATCAACATGTTTGACCGAGCTTACGTGTACATGGAGAACTTCATTGCAGACCGAGAGGTCATGAGCCTTCCTCACACTCTACTGCGCATGCTAGCCCCCACTGGGCGGTACTACCCGTCCATCACGTGGGTAGTGCCAAAGTCTAGCTCGAGAATAAATTTGGGGCGCTATGGCCATTTGGCGGAGCATGAAGGAGCCGACCAATGTGACTCTCAATGACATAAGGTACCTTGCTTTACCCCAGTCAACTCCGATTGTGCTCCACATGCAGGAGCCACTGATAGTTCCAAGTCTTGCAGGGGAATCTTCTTCTGTGACAGCGACACGTCGAGGTACTACAAGGCAACCATCCCGCCGACACATCCACTGTTTAGGCATCGCTTTAAGGATTTTGGCAGCTTGAAATCTTGGGACAACCAACCTGGATCTTTCAAGACGTAACTATCTTTTATGAGAGAGTATGAAGTAAAGTCTGATGTCAACGTTAAACCATCCCAACAACTTGCTACAAGGACGGCATGGACTCCCAAGGATTAATAACACTCTTATCAACTCCAGTAACTTGTACTATTACTCTCACAGAGCTTCTCAGATTGAGACCTAATATGTGGAATACTGTAGGAAAATGTCTCAAAAAATTTGGAGTAAGGGATCCGAATTCACGAATGCAGGAAGGAATCAAAGAATTATAAATACCCTAGATAAACATGCAACCGGTGCCTTTAAAAAAGGTAGGAGAATACTGCGAAGGGGAAGATGGCAATAACATGCTCCCAATGGAATTAGAGGGTGTTACCACCATGGCTATTCTTGACAGTGGAGCAGGTGTAGCCATCGCGGCAAAGGATGTATGGAAGAAATGGGACAACCGGCTTTGAAAACCACCAGAATGAAATTGCAACTAGCTGACGGTTATATGGAGCGACCCATCGAACTTTTGGAGAAAATAGTTGTTAAGTCTTGTGGAATCGAGTACGAGCATACCTTTGCTATAGTGGATTTTGGCAAGAAAAATAACTACGACATAATACTTGGACGACCCTGTATGAGACAATTAAAGATGGTTCAAGATTGGGGCTACAACATATACCTCAGACACATGGAAACTACGACACGAATAGACCTTAAAAACCATAGCTACAAAGATGTTGACAGAACCCCGGTAGAAGAATTTGACTCTGCCACTATAGTAGGGTCAGAACTTCCCGAATGGTTAGGAAAGCCAAAGGAGTTATGGATGTGTGGAGCATCCAATTGTGGAAGCCTAAAACGAGAAGAATGTATTCTAGACAGAGTAGTCAAAGATACGAAATACATTCTAGAACCTTTTCCAGAGGAGTCCTTAGAACCATTAGAATGGACATATATTCTGGCAACCCTAGATGTGTGGGCTATAATGGAAGGACCGAGGACGAAGTTTTGTGACCAGGATTGGTATGATGTGGTTCCGTATTACATGGTTGCGCTAATAAAAGAGGATGATTACAAAATCTCGGATCAATAAAGAAAAATAGAAAATAGGCATGAACTAAATGGAGAATTGTTCCATGATTCTACAGACCATCTCGAACGGGATGACGATGCAAATAACGAATGTTCAGACAACCCTAGTGAGCTAGAGGAAAGCCTACCTGATGTAAGGTTTATGATTTTCCAAATAGAAAACCGAGACGTCAAGCACATTACAAAAAACGAAGAGAAACTCACAAGGCCAGAAAGAACCCAATGCCAATCATCAAAAACATATAGAATTCTTATCTTTGGTAAAGGCAAATGACTGCATTAAAAATGAAATATCAACTCAGTTCTTTCAATATCGAGACCCAAGGACAAAAGACAGGCCTAGGGATGTGAAAGAAAGAAAGGAAAGGCTGAAAGCAAAAAAAATTAAAAAAACTGGGAAGCAAAATCGCAAATGGAAGAACTGAAATTCACAAACTTGAATGTAAGAAAAGGTACCAAGAGCTCAAGAGAACTCTATAAGAAGTCTGGACAACCGACACAGACAATAGAGAGGATGAGAAAGACAATAGCGGGAACAATAGGACCGTACCATCCCATTACAGAAAGTTCACAATTCAAGCTTGAAAAATAGTGTTGACACAGCCCATAAGAGAGCGATGAGAGAAAGAGTCTTATGATGGGCCAGAAGATGCAAAGAAAGTAGACTTAGCACAACCTGGAGAAACACCTCAACCTGTATACATAGCAACGGACCTAAGTCGAGACGAGGAGGATGAACTTCTCAACGTTCTTCAAGAATATAAGATTTGTTTGCATGGTCTTACAAGGACTTAAAGGGAGTGGATCTGACAATATGTCAACATACTATCCCATTAAAACCTGATGTGAAGCCAAGTAGACAACGGCCTTATAGGTACAATGATACCTTTGCAAAGCATATCAAGGAAGAGATTGATAAACTTAGGGAAGTGGAGTTTATCTATGAGATAGAACACACTAACTCGGTATCCTCAATCGTTGTTGTACCTAAAAAGAATGGTAAACTCTGAGTATGCGTCAACCTCAAAAAAGTCAATGGGGCCACAATAAGGGATAACTATCCCTTGCCAATTACAAACCATGTACTTGAATGAGTGGCAAGAAAGCGTGCATATTCCTTCTTGGATGGGTCCTCTGGTTACAATCAACTGGCATATTTGTCCTCTGGCAAATGCACTCGAGGACAAATATAAAATGGCATTTGCCACAGAATGGGGCATATTTGCATATCGTGTCATGCCATTTGGGTTAACAAATGCACTTGCCACCTTTCAAAGATTGTTGGCACATGCCTTCAGGGAACATTTGAGGAATTTCTTGAAAATATATATGGATGATCTATGTGTGCACTCTCTGCAAAGAGAAGAACGATATGGTAGAAATATATACTATAGAAATATTGGGGTCAGAAACTACATTCAAATTTATGGGCGCATAGAATAGCTTACAAAACCTTGATAGGCACAACACTGTACAACATGGTGTTTGGCCTTAAATGCTATACTGCCTATGGAATTTCTAATAGCAACCCTAAGAACAACAAAATGTCTAGAGTGGACTGGTCATGAAATGTCCTCACGTATAGATGACCTTGAACAGCTAGATGAGTTTTGCTTGAAGGCAGTAGCTTCTATATATGCACAAAAACGAAGGCAAAAAGAATTTTTTGATAAGCATGTACTTTCCAAAAAATTCAAAACAGGCCATTATGTCCTGGTTTATACATTGAAACAACATGCAAAGAAACAACACATATTTAGGAAAATAGGGAAAAATGCACAAATTTGGGACAATTCTTTGTGTCACATGGACATGAGGTGAGGTTGTGATGTACTAAGTTGTTGCACACAAGAAGGTTGTGGTACAATGTTTAGTGGATGCTAATATTGTAAGTTGTCAACAACCCTATTATACACTACGGTGTGTTTGGACATGATAGTTTACAAATTTATATATACACACACACATCCAAATTCCAAGTTATCCACTCACACATGCTTCATTATGAGAACAACGTCTAAAATGTAAGTTGCAAGAGAGACGAGTAATTAAATTATGCTCCCTCGCCACCAATACTTATTCCAACAATCTTTGTAAACCTCCACATATTCATTTTCATTCTTCTTCTTTGAAATTAGTGCCAAGTATTGTATCTTGACGTGTCGGTGGTTTACTGACTTCTTGTTCTAATTAATGTCTGTTGTTGTCACTCCTAGCCAAATTGGATAATTTGCATCACAAGTTTGCACAAGTACAAAGTCACTCTTTTCCACATTAAGAGTTGGGTTGAGCTCCTCAAAATATTTATTGTGAATTAGACCACAATGGTGGCCCTCATTTACATCAAGTCCTACATTTGGATTACCTTCCAATGGAAGGTCAAGAGGATGAGCTTGTTCTCATATACACCTTGGCCAAAAGTCATCAAAGAAAGTGTCTTTGCTTGCACCAAGGGTTTGCGTAGCTTGCATAAGATTCTCCTAATACATGAGGACAAGGTTGAATTATCTAACATACTCACTTTTGTCTGCTTTTCCTGGTCATTTCTCTTCCATAACTCTATAGCACGTTCCAATCAAACATTTATGGGGTGTACTTTGTACTGCATCAAAGGTATGCTATCACTCATATAGGGCCTAGATTGCAATGGTTTTGATCGAATGACCTACTAAGCTATACCAAGTCAAACTATCTATAAAAAAAACTATATCAAACTATTTGACATGGAGATCAAATTTCTAGATAGATATAGCGATGGAACTCAAGATGTTAGGAGAAAAAGACATGGAGTTTGGGCTTCAAGGTAGATTGAGGCCTGGAGATCGACTAAGGTTCTAGGTAGATATAGACATGGAGCTCAAACTTAAGTTTGAGCTGGTAGGTAGATAAAGGCATAAAGCTCAAATATAAGGTACCATTTAGATTGTCTAGAACATCTAGTTGAGTAGGATCATTTGTAGATGTGGAAGCATGTTGTTGCCTAAAACAATAAGGACATCGTCTGGACCCACCCGCTCGACGGGCGACCTGCACCCCTCGGATGACCTCCTCCTCCATGCACTTTGTGGCAAGAAATGTGAAGAAAGCTTGAACTCCTAAGTCCAATGTCTTGCAGCCTGCATAGTAACTAGAAACTCACAAGTTATTTGTTTCATATTGCCAAGCAAATTCTAGTATTTCACTTGGGCAATGTGAACAAACTTGAACAATGAAGACACATGGCAAGTCTCACCTTTGTATGTAGTGCACCCTAAGTTGGAACTCCTAGCCTAGGTAGTTATTCACATGAGCTCGAACTTAAGTTTGAACTACTAGAGATAAAGGCATGAAGCTCTAGCTTATGAGAGAGAGAGAGAGAGAGAGAGAGAGAGAGAGAGAGAGAGAGAGAGAGAGAGAGAGAGAGAGAGAGAGAGAGAGAGAGAGAAGCATAGAGCCATCCATGTTTGAGCTCGTGCTAGAGCTCTTGTGGAGGGTACTTACTATGTGGTGAGAAGAGGGATATTTCTTGACCCGATGAGGACTCTCAACTGGGTGAGCAAGGCTATCAAATAGGATCGTTGAGCTATCAGTGTTGTGCACGATGCCCACAAGCTCTACAATCAAGTGCTCGAGCACAGGTGATCACAATTGAACCCTCCTCCAGATTCTACTACCCTCCCTCTACGCATGCGTAGGCAAAGATGCTCCTCTTCTTGATACAATAATGATTGTAACGTGGATGCCAATAGCTGTCGTGAAGCAGCTCCTCCTCGACAGTCCCTTCAATGTCGTAAGAACTCCAAGATCATAGTAAGCTCTCTGTTGCCCCCCCCCCCCCCCCCCCCCCCCAACAGTCACATACACACACACACACACACACACACACACACACACACACACACACACACACACACAAGCGCAAGGGCTGTAGGCTAGCCTTGAGCTCCACTCCTTGTTGGGATTGCTGCAGGTCAGTCCGCAGTTTTTTTTTCATTGGTGCAATCCTATTGTAAACTTGCTTCAAAGGTAAGCAACTTCATGCTCTAGATATGCAAAATAGCTTCTCGAGTACAGTTGAGTGCATCCTTGTCCCTGTCCAGCTTCGATGACAGCCCCTCCCTTTGTGCATGCATGGGCAAATAAGGGCCAGAGATGAGAAACCCATGTTGGGGCAATATTTGATGAGTGCAAGAAAGGTATGTACCTCAACTATTTCCTGCATCAGTGGACGAGACGACCTGCCAAGATTTTCCAACTATAGGTAAGAGGGGTGAGTATATTAAGGTTGTCGCTCAGAGAAGCAAACAAACCAAGAGCTAATCTTTCAGCTTGAACGTCTGTGCGGTATTCTAAGGCATGCACAGAGGAGGAGATCACAGATGCAAGGGATACTAGGGTGCGCACACAGCTGCGTGAGCAATGATGTACTCTTGGAGAGATCACCTACGCATGTGGAGATGCAATTCATGGATGGAGAAACACCATGTCCATTCCCTTGCGATCTTCTTTGATGTTGAAGGGCATCAGGGAGCACCACAGACGGAGAGTGAGAGAGAGAGAAGGAGAGACACACACAAATGTGGGTGGGGAGACTGTGAAGTGGCAGCTCCCCCTATACAGTATACTCACTATAAGTATAGGGTAACAGTGGGCGGGCGCCCATGACTTGGGCGACCGGTCAAGGCACATAGGCCTGAACCCCAACAACCTCCCACTTAAAGGCCAATGTGCCTTTAAGCAAGATCTAGTAGTGTACAACTAATAGAAGGTGAGATATTCTCTCAACCTATGCCCACTGACTCTCGATGAGCTAGTGCATCCGGCTCTACTGACAGAAAAACATCCCGCTGCTGCGGAAGCCACACAGAGCTAGCTCCAAGCTCTGCAAATAGTCTACAAGAGCTCATGCACTCCTGCAAGTATCGGTCCAATACCTGTAAATCTCCCCTATGCTCTATGCTGAGATCAATCATTGAACAACTAATCAACCCTGCTGCAAATGCTCCCACTTCAGCTGCTATGTCGGGCCTCGAGATCAGCATCTCGTACATGAGGACACTGAACGTTGATACAACCCTGGCAACCTCTGCCACCTCCAACTCAGAACTCAACTCATGGCAATCCTGTCCCCTATCATAGAGACCATGGCACTCTAACTCCGAGCTCTTGAGTGACTCCTCGTGCCCACCACATATCACATGTGTACCAAGAGTATCCATCTGTCCTGAATCTGCATCAAGCTCTGGCATAAGCATATCAAGAAATGACTCCACAATAGATGACATCTCTGCATCCATGTGAGTCATCTCTGTCATCACCTCTGATGACTCATCCTGCTGTGACTCACTAGAGCTATCCCGCTCTACCTGTGCATCCGTAGACGCAACCTGCACAACAAGGTCACTGCTGTGCACTCCATGCAAAGCATCCTGCAACCCACAAGCAAAAGAGACTTGCCTGTTCTCTCGCTCTCTAACTGGCTGCATGATCACAGAGACAGCACCGTCTCTCGCGTGATCCACATGCAATGGGTAACCTGTACCACTCCTGGCACCTCTCGCAATCAATAGCGAACCCAAATGCATCACAAAATCTCGCTCTCGTAGCGAAATCTGACATCCACAATCTCTAAGCTGACCAATCGAGATCAAACTCACTGTCAAATCTGGTACATAGCGCACATGTCGTAACAAGTAAGATGCACCACTCGGTAATGACAGTCTCACATCTCCTGCACCTGCTATCGCATGCACCGATCCATCGGTCAAACGTACACTGCCAAGCATCCCGCTAGAATAGCTACAAAACCATGCACGATGCGGCGTGACATGAAACATAGCATCTGCGTCTAGCAACCACTGCGAAGGGAGTGCACTATCCACATGTATAGCATCTCGTGCACAACTCGAGGTAAAAGTGACATCCCCATCACTAGTATACTCCGACACTACATGTGCCTCAACTGTCAAAGCAACTGAGTCCATGGCATCACTACATACATCTCTGAGACTGCCATATCTCCTACGATGTCGCATACGACGAAAACAACGCCGTCTAACTTGTCCAGAATGACCACAATACCAACATGTCACCTGTCGGCGTGCTCGTGAATGTACATGTCTCACACGAGTCTGTGATGACTCAGATCTATCATACATATCATGTAATCTGCGCCAAAGTGCTCTCGAAGTAGTCTCATACATAACAAGAGCATATACAGATTCCACAAGGTGCAAAGAGAGCGTAGATAGTGCCATCTCCTCTAGCTCCTGCCACTGATCGTCAGACATGTTTGAAGGTCTACCTACATCACCACTCAATGGTCGATGCAACCCTGGCTGTGTCAATGTATCAAGCATACACTCTCTCCATGCCGCAAAGTCTGACCCATCAAACATGCACATTTCGGAGAGATCATAATTTGAGCGATCACCTGTCTCTGCCATGAGCACAATGCAGCAAACTAGAAAGCAAAACCACCTCACCAACAACACCTGGAAATTGTCTACAAATATGGCCAGAAACACAATGTAAAACCTGTGAGACACACTCCAAAATAGAGCTCCCGCAATGTCAATACAAGCCTCGCATGCTCTAGTATCACACTGCAATCTGTGAGCTAATCACCAAGCCCACACTGTGCGGTATCGATGCATACACACGCACAAATCTCCCACCTGCAGAGAACACCGCACACAAATGTTGAGTGCAATCCACAATCTCTACCTAGATCACATAAATGATAGGCATAAAACTCCTGGGAAAATTTCGCCAGAGTTTCGACGCACAATGGCTATCAACACAAAATAACCATTTTCCTGCAAGCTCAATACAATGAGCAATCAATGCGCATCAAACTACACTCAACATACATGCATAAGCTCTGCAAAACTATGGCAAACAATGCTCAAGATCACAAGACTCTCCCACCCGAGAGCAAACCACTGTCTCAAGCAAAGAAAGATACACAACTCCTCACTCTTGCGAGAGTGGATACAAAAACACAAAACTGTGTCCAAACTGACAAAACCTGTCAAAGTGAGAGTAAACACTCAATCACAAACTATGGCGAGAATCTGGGAAAAATCCGACAGAATTTCCCCTGAAAACTGAGTAAAAAACTCAAGTACAATCTCTACCATAAACCATAACACTACTCAATGCCAATGAGTAGAAATGCCAAAATGGCTCCACATTTTCACATACAATGGCAATCCGCACTCAACGTACATCAACGGAGTGACCGCGCATAAGCAAGTGCCAAAAGATTTGCAATCCGGAAACTTATTCAATGCGAAAGCAATGCTCTCAAGAGAGCTCACCGGCACTTAAAAGTGCTCGTCCAAATGCATGTATAATGGACATCAACCATGCGCCATAACCATATGCAAACCATCCGCAAAGACCATGAATCTAAGCACAAAATCACTGCCAAAGTATCCTGTGAAAACCAGTGAAAGAAGCTCCACCTGTGTGCTCCAAAAACCTGCGTCTCTCAAGAGACCGCTTCAATGGTGTGTAAACGCCTCCGTACTTCGTTGCCCAAGTCTACCAAAAAACCCTCAAACCACAAGCTTAACACAAGCTGCAATTGCATCTTCAGCTCAGAATTTATGCACTCAACTTCAAGTATCTCCCGTGCTTCCAAAAGTGCATCAAACTCGCACACAATGCGACAACAGAAAATATGGAATTTCTGTATACAGTCAGTCTGAGCTGAATATCAACAAAACGGTGAGGAATTTGTAAAAAGTTTCTTCTGCAAAGTTGTAGACCACGTCGAAACGGATGGGCAAGGTGGACAGAATTCTCAGATCTACATTCTACAAGGAGAAAAACGAATCTGAAAACAGTGCTGCTGCGCACACAGTTTTAGGGCAGCACCTTCACTTACACACAATCTTCCACACTCCTTTCTGAGCTTCCACAAGAGCATACATCACTCTCAACTGATCTCACAAGATCCCATTGCATTCTCACAAAGCTTCCAAGCTTTCTTAATCTCTCTACCGTCGAGAGCGAGCGAGCTATCGCCTCGAAGCTCTCAAAGCCGTCGTGCTCTCCGCGGTCACCATAGCTCTGATACCAATTGAAGGGGATCGGGGAGCACCACAGACGGAGAGTGAGAGAGAGAGAAGGAGAGACACACACAAATGTGGGTGCGGAGACTGTGAAGTGGCAGCTCCCCCTATACAGTATACTCACTATAAGTATAGGGTAACAGTGGGCGGGCGTCCATGACCTGGGCGACTGGTCAAGGCACATAGGCCTTAACCCCAACAGACGTTAGGTTTGAATTTCAAATTAAAGTGCACTTTTGCTAGCGTGTTCTTTCCATAATTATAAGTGCACTTTTTCCAGGAGGACGTGTTCTTTTGCATTAATACTATAGTGCAAGGAATAAACTTTTTTCAAAAGCTTGTAAAGCCTACATAAGAGAAATTTAAGAGGGAATTTTACTGAAATAAACTTTTTTCAAAATCTTGAAAAACCTACATAAGAGAAATTTAAGAGGGAATGATTATATTTATAGGTTTTTACACTGGATTTCTCTGCTCTTTTATAGGTGGAGGCTGCATTAGTTTAGTAAAAACTGATTAGGTTTAGGCCCTAAGCTGGAGAGACAAAGCAGGTAGTTGGGTCCCAGATGGTTGACTAGTGCTTTGTTTTGGGAGAAATAAGAAATCATATTCTCCTAGGTGGGCCTTTGTGACCATCACCTAGAGAGAAGTGGAATATACAAAAGTTTTTTTTTACAAAGTTTGGCGTAGAAAACGGAAAATGAATTACCCTATGGATGTTTACTAAGGAAGTGCATCATGGATGAGATGGCGGCAAATCGCAGGCTTTATTGGTGCATTGGTGTAGCACGCTCATCAATTTTGGTGTCGGATGGGGCATGCCTTTTGCGTCTTTCTTTGAATTATTGTTGTCCATCGCGTGTTTTTGGTGTCGTTTGTCAAGTGTCAACATCCACTTTTGTTGCTTCTTTTTTCTTCTTGTGCATGGTGTGTGTGCGCGTTTGATTGTGTGTGTGTGGTTATGCGTTTAGTGTATGTATGTGTGTGTACATGTATGTGCTTGTGTGTGTGTGTGTGTGTATGGAAAGAGAGAGAGAGAGAGGGCTGAATGTATTGAACGAGAGAGAGAGAGATGGTGAGAGAGAGAGAGAGAGAGAGAGAGAGAGAGAGAGAGAGATAGTTCTATTATCGTCCTCGAAGGTCAAATATGACCGATGGGACCAAATGAACATGTCATATGGTGTGAGTGGAGGTCATAAGTGACTCTTGATGCTAAAAAATGGCTGAAATGAGCGTCGCAATAGAGATTCCACATCGTGGTTGGGAGAGGAAGGTATGTAGGGAGAGGTCATGGCTGTATATATGTGGAAAAGAGGACCTAATGTGGTCAAAAGTTTAGGACTCAAGTAGTGTGTGGTACTCACTCTCTTGCACTTGACGAGGGCATTAGGTGCAAAGTCGATGAGACTCCTCGCCACTGCCCCAACGTCCTGTCTCGCAGCATAGAGAATGGGAGCTAAGACGAATGGAGGCAATGGTGCAGATCGCACTCAATGGGATGGGCTCAAGGATGTGGGGATAGGTTCGGTTATCGCGCTCAGAGAAGCCTGAGAGATTTGTAGTTTGGGGCAATGTGTGTGGTGTAATGGCTGAAGCGAGAACCTCCGGATTTCTCCCAGCTGTGATACATTGGTGTTGTAAGAAGGCCTCATTAACTTGGGAGTCAATCGACGCATCCTTGACCAAGTGACATGCATCCCATCTTCCAAACCATTTCTTGATGTCAAGCATCCACCCCGAACTTAGTATTTTGCTCTTGCATGTCTTTTGGACCTTTTGACTTGCTTCATATGTGATTCTAGGAAGTCGATACAAAGGGCTACGTTGTGTCTTAAGCATGTACTCCACAACCCTTTGCATGCCCAAGACCTCAAGGGGAAGCGATCCGGACTCAAGAAGTAAGAGCATGTAGGGTGTTTGTGTCTTGACTTGGAGAAAGTTGGTGAGAAAACGCTTGTGGACATTCTCAAACTCTTTCCAAGTAGACTTTCCGATGCTACCACCCCACACCTCCACTCCATAAAGAAGCACCGGTGTCACCAATGTGTCAAAGAGGTACTTTTTGAGAGCCCAACACTTGATCTCTCCAGTATTGCACTTGTTCTAAAATGCATAATAATCCCTCTTTCGGCTTCCAAGCGACGCATTTGAGAGAGAGAGAGAGAGAGAGAGAGAGAGAGAGAGAGAGAGAGAGAGAGAGAGAGAGAGAGAGAGGGTGGCAGCCTGGCTGATGACGAATGGGAGAGAGAGAGAGAGAGAGAGAGAGAGAGAGAGAGAGAGAGAGAGAGAGAGAGAGAGAGAGAGAGAGTTGTTTTTTCTGATAGTGGAGAAGAGAGAGAGAGAGAGAGGGTGAGACAAGGATGGCGGCCCCTTTGTGAGTGCAATGACAAGGAGGGGGGGTGGTGGCGGCGACCTGCAACAAAAAAATGTTTTTCTTTTGTATTACTTTATAATGATTCCCTCTTTGGGGTAAGTACCCACGGCCACGGCTTTCAAAAGCCGGCCATCATTAGCCATCCCCTTCTGTCTAGAGGCATGAAGCTTCTGATTCTCTAGCAGCGGAGTTGGCGGGTGAAACCTAGTGATGTTTGGAATGTTGTGCGGTAGGCCCAAAGAGCGTTCATGAGATGCTTATCCCAATCACTTGTGTGGTTATTCACCTGCTTTGATGATCTTACAGATCATGCCGTTTACTTTCTCCACTAGACCATTGCATAGTGGATAGTACAGAGTTGAGTGTCGGCGAGTGATGCCTAGCTTTTTCATCAGTTCTCCCACCAAGTCGCCTTTGAAAGCTAGCCCTCTATCATATATTATCTTCAGAGGTGTGCCAAAGTGGAAATAGATGTGCTCAAATATGAACTTTGCCACTTCTTGGGCGGTAATGTGTGTGGTGGTTGCTGCTTCTGCCCGTTGGGTCATGTAGTCTACACCAACTAGAATGTACAGTTTACCTGACTGGGCCCTTGGTAAAGGACCAATCACATCTATTCTCCAACTAGAATGTACAATTTATTTGGCTGTGGCTCATAGATTAGTGTTTGATCACTGGTGGATACTTGACAAGCTCTGCATGTCTTACACCAATGATGCACCTCCTTGTTCAGACTAGGCCAAGAGAATCTTGCCAGTAGAATCTTCCTACTAGTAATATCTAGAGCAAAGTGGCTACTGCAAACACCATCATGGCAACTTGAGATTACCTCCATGATTTCACTAGAGATTGGCACTCGCCAGAGAATCTGGTCTTTGCCCTTGCAGTCCAAGGTGTTGTTTATAAGGTGGTATCTTGTTACCTTTCGGACAAGCCATTGTTTATGGCCCTTGGTACCCTTCGAGACATTCTCTCGTATCTAAGAAGCTGATGATATCAGGCATGGCATAGCTACCCCGAAAGAGGGCCAGCTTCAGTTTGAGTGTTCCTATGGGAACATCTTGTATTCTTTCCTTGGCTAGAGCATATGCTTCTTGATTTTCTTCTCTAGGGACATGAAATAACTGCACTGCTTCAAACTTTCTTAAAAGATCCTTAGCTTGGCATAATTGGCCAAGCAGAACCTGATTTTTACAAACCCAAATACCATTTATCTGCTTTATCAAGAGCATGGCATCTCCAAATACATTTAGGCACTGAAACCCTTTCAAAACACATTATTCTAATCCAAGAATTAGGGCCACATACTGTGCTTTTTTGTTGGAGTGGGAGTAGTAACTGCCCAATAGAGAAGACCATTTCCCTCTGCTCATTGAAAATTATGATGCCAGCTGCAGCCTAGTCTACTATTTTTTTGTAAGCTCCATCAAAGAAAAGAAGTGAGCTCCTTCTAGCTTAGGAACTTCCACCATTGTGTCACTCCTTTGCCTTCTATGTTGATTTTTTGCTTCTTCTCATAGTGACAATGAGTAAGAATACCTGTTAGACTAACTTTGGTAGAGTTCTCAACTTGCATAGTGTAATCAAACTCTTGTAATCTAACAAGCCACTTAGAGATTCTAGATGAGACATCCATGCGTTGCATTACATACGGAAAGACTTCTTCCATGGTTAGAATTACAAAGGGTATAGGCAATAGACAAGAGCAGAACTTTGTAGTGGCAAACATCAATGCAAGCACCATGTGCTATACTGTGGTGAATCCTTTTTTTTGATGTGGTCATGACACGGCTAGAGAAGTAGATAGGACCCATGAAAGAGATTTAAGGGTCCTTTTGCATTAGTACGGACCCAAGTGTATCACTTCCTACACTAGGGTTAACATAAAATGGTGCATACCATCTAGGGGGTGCAATGGTGGGAAGTGTAGTTAGGATCTATTTCACTTTGCTGAACTGTTGCTCATTTTCTTCGCTCCATAGGAAGACATCTCTATGGGTGACTTGTTGTTAAGAGATAACCACTTGAGAGAGCAAGTGAATGAACCTACTCAAATACCTTACCTTCTGAAGGAAAGAGACCAATTGCTTAGCTATTGTGGGTGATGACAAAGATACTAAAGCTTGAGAATTGCTTGGGTCAGCCTCAATTCCTTTGGCTAAAATTACATGGCCGAGAAGAGTGACCTTGCTTCCACCAGTGTGACACTTATCTACATTAAGCAGGCCACTCAAGGCCTGTAGCCTAGCCAGGCCATCATAGACCTTGATCAAATGGAGGGAGTGAGAGCTCTAGATGCAAAAATAATATTTGAAACCCGTATTGACCTACCAAAGTATGGCTGGAAGGCAAAAGTTACATAGCGTTGGAATGTGGTCAAAGCGTTGGTGAGGCCAAAAGGCATCACTCTGTAAGCAAAACATCCCCATGATGTCATGAAGGTTGTCTTTTTATGATCTTCTTCTGCAATGCTAATCTAGAAGTAGCCTGAGTAACATCACATATTGTGTAGCGCTCATGACCTGCCACCTCGTTGAGAATCTCAGTTTGGAATGGGAGGGGAAAATGATCCCTCTTTGTTGCTGCATTGAGAGGTTTGTAGTCTACATAAACCCTCCACTTACTGTTTTTCTTTGACATGACCACCACTGAAGAGACCTACTCTAAGTCTTTGATGGGATAAATGAAACTTGCATGTAGCAAATTCCTTACCTCTTTGAGCAATGCCTCTTGATGAATTACCCCAAGCCTTCTGAGCTTCTACATTACATGCTTACTTATTTCCTTGAGTCTTATGCGATGATGCACCACTGTGATGCCTGTGATCTTGTCATAAACATCAATGAAAAGTGTGGTGAAGTTACCCAGCATAGAGATGTAGTCTTCTCTCTCTTCACTAGCTAATTCCTTGGAGAGCATCCAATGTATCTTACTTGTATCCACCAAGGGTTGCATACTTGATGGTCCCTCTTGGTTCTCTCTTGATCTTCAGCTTCTTTTCATAGTGGCGATGAGTGAGAATGCCTCCTATACTAGCTATTATGGAGCTCTCTACTTGCATTGTGTAGTCAAACTCTTGCAACCTTGTGAGCCATTTGGAAATCCTAGAAGAAACATCCATGTGCTGCATTACATAAGGAAATACTTCTTCCATTGTTAATGTTATAAATGGTATAGACAATAAATAAGAGAAAAATTTGGTGGTAGCAAACATTAATTCAAGCGCCATGTGCTCCACTATTGTGTATCCCTTTTTTGATGGAGTCATCATGCAAATAGATAAGTAGATAAGATGCATGAAAGAAGTTTGAGGATCATTTTGCATCAATACCGTCCCAAGTGTGTCATTGCCTACACTAGGGTTTACATAAAATGGTTCGTCTCACTTTGGAGGTGGAATGGCAGGAGGTGAGGCTAGAATTCGATTTACCTCACTGAACTGTTGTTCATTTTCTTCACTCCAAGTGAAGATCTCTTGATGGGTAACGTTTTGTAAAGGGAGAACCACTAGAGAGAGAAGATGAATGAACCTACTCAAAAATGTTACCTTTTGAAGAAAAGAGACCAATTGCTTTGTTGTGGTGGCCCAAGGTCAAAGCCACCAAGGTTTGAACCCTGTTTGGGTCAGCTTCAATGCCCTTGGTAGAGATCACGTGTCCAAGAAGAGTAACCTTGCTTTCACCAATGTGGCATTTCTCCACGTTGAGTTGGCCACCCAAATCTTACAGCTTGGCTAGAGATTCATATTCTTTCTCCAAATAAAGAGAGTGGGAGCTATAGATACAAAAGTAATCAATAAAAACACAGATTGATTTTTTAATTAATGGTTGAAAAACAGATGTCACATAGCGTTGAAAAGTGGCTGGAGCATTGTTGAGACCAAAAGACATAACTCTGTAAGCAAAACATCCCCATGGTGTGATGAAGGTTGTATTTTTTTAATCTACTTTAGTGATGCAAATTTGGAAGTAGCTTGAGTAGCCATCACATATTGTGTAGCACTCATGTCTTGATACCTCATTGACAATTTCATCTTGAAAAGGAAGAGGAAAATGGTCCCTCTTTGTGGCTGCATTAAGGGGCTTGTAACCAACACAGATCCTCCACGTACCATTCTTCTTTGGTGTGACTACCACTGGAGAAACCCACTCTGAATCTTCAACAAGATAGATGAAACCTGCCTCTAGCAGTTTCCTTACCTCTTTGAGCAAGGCCTCTTGTTGAATTACTCCTAGCTGCCCAAGCTTCTGCACTACATATTTACTTTCCTCCTTGAGCTTAATGTGATGCTGAACTATTGTGATGCTAGTGATTTTATCATATTCATCAATGAACAATGTGTAAAAATTACTTAGCATCAACATATAATCTTCAGGCTCCTTCCCACACAGCTCACGAGAGAGAATTCAATGTAGCTTACTTAATTCTATCGGAGGTTGTATACTTGGTGTCTCCCCTTGGTTTGATGATGATGCATCAGGTTTCTCCATCCTCTTAGGGTCCTTGAGAATGACCCCATCACCTCAATGCTAATGTCGCTTTCTTCAGTCACTGTTGACACCTCCTCTGAAGTGGTTGAAGAGTCATTACAAGAAAACTCATCCCGAGAGGTTTCTAGATCCATGTTGCGTTGTCAACCTGTCTTCATGTCATAAAGTATTGGCTTCCCTTTGGCATCCTTCATCTTGATTATGCCAATGTCCTAGTCCTGCTTAACTCTCATAGCCATAAGCCAAGGCCTCCCTAGAATGATAGGATACCCCTCCTTCTTGTGTGGAATGACAAAAATATCCACATCTACCTCGGTTTTGAACACCTTTATTCTAACTGCATTTATAACACCCACACATTGAACTTTTACATTATTTGCCATTTCGGTTGGGCATGGTGCCAGCCTACTCATTTCTAAACCCAAATGGTGCATAATTTTTGCACTCATGATGCATATTTGTGTACACCATCAATGTTTATATTGGAGATGTGCTGCCCTTTGATGTGAGCATCCATCACTGGTAGTATTCCATCTAGATTCCTCCTAGAGATAGACCCAACTATCTTTGGCTTTGGTCATCTTGTGCTAACCATGTTTGTCCATTATGTCCTCACCCTAGGTGCTAGGTAGAGTAACTGGGGCCGGGTGATTTTTGGGCCTTGCAGAGAAACATCTCGAACCAAATCATATGGTTTAGAGCATTCACCCAAAGAGAAATCTACAACGTTAATTTTATGTCGCGACTTGGATGGATTTTTGCTAGATTCCCCTCTGGTGGTGGTGGTCTTGCTCTTGGTGGTGAAATATGGTTTTGTCTGGCTCCTCTGTTGAAATTACTAGTCTCCTTGGGTGTGGGCAGTAATACATGCCATGGGCATATTCCCCGCAATTAAAGTAGTGGTATTCTTGGTTTCACCTTCGCTTTCCTCTCACTTGATCTTGATTGTGATTGTGTGCATGTCCTTGTTACACCAGATGCACAAATAGATTTTCCACCTGAGTAGTGATGCGGCTCAACATGTCTTGCCACTCTTTTGATGCCTCTTGTGGTTGGGTCTTTTGAGCGGCTGTTGCAGCTATTACTTGGTTTTGTGAGACTCATCTTGACTCCTTTAACTCTTGGACTCTTGCTTGCATGTGCAGCTTCTTGTATTTAAGGCGGGATACTTTCACTACCAACTCATACGTTGCATGGAATCTCCCCTTCACCTTCTCTTTAAGCGGCGACCACAGGCCAGTAATGAAAAGGTCCTTCTTTAGGAAATTAGGTTCTCCTTTACCTTCCTCCAAAGAGGCTACCCATCGCTCGCACAAATCCACAAACTTGGTTTCTAAGCTGCATACTCTAGCAGACCTCCCTGCTTTAACGATGTTAGCAGCTGCCATAACTTTTTTGAGGTTGTGCCTCCACCAAACCTATTCACAAATGATACACGTTGGTACATCCAAAGTGTGTTGACCATAGAAGATGGCATGGGCAGGTATGTGCAGGCTAGCAAAAGCATGGCAAAGGGCTAGAGGAGCTAAGAAGATCATGGACTGCTGACAGGTAGCAACGGATATGTATGATTGATGCGGTTTATAGACCAAGAGAGGCTCCAAGAGGGGCTAATTTAAGGAGGAGATGAAGGAGGTGCAAGGTGCAGTCTTTGGGTCCATAAGTGTAGAGCTTGAAGTGCTAAAGGAGCAGGTCCTAATGGCTCATCAAAATGAGCTACAGAGCCCAAGATATTGGAGTTTGAAGGTGCAATGCGGTACAAATTCTTGCCGGACAGGGAAGCTGGGGACAGGTGGTACAAGGGGATGTCAGTGTATAGGCATGTAGTGCTCAATTTATGGAGCCTACCCATCTTTTCAGATTGCAGTTTAGAGCTATGGATTGCAGTTTATGGCCAGTTGAAGTTTTGTCGGGGGCTAGGTTGGTGCTCACCTGACCACATGGGGAGTCGTTCCATCTGGCCTTTTTCGGGTTTCAATAAAGTTTGAGAAGGTGCTATGAAGTGTATGGAGCTAGCAAGAGTTAACTGCTCGTCAAACGGAGCCCAGAGAAAAAAGTTGCAGTAGTCAGAAATTGGGGTGCATTTTCCAAAATTGGCTACAGATGAATGTTCATGTTTTTGCAGCCTCCGTTCAGGGTCTTGGAGAATCTCAAAGTGCAGCAAGAGTCGGGGGTTTTCAAGTCGACATAAATAAATTTTGGCTGGGCTTTGCGGCTTGGCAGTCCGACATGGGAACATTATAGAGGAGCATGAGGAAAAAGGGCTACAAAAAAGGCATTATATATATATATATATATTAGAGAGTTTTTTGGAGCTTTGGGAGACATCCCAAAATGGGGAGCTCGGGAGCTGCCATGTGGCGCTAAAAAGAGCCCATATGGGCAATTTTGTGCGAGATCAAGGGGGGTATAAGAGCTACAACATGGAGCCCATTGAGGAGAGATAAGAAGAGAGAGCTCCATGGTGCGTGAGGCTATGGCGGCCCTCTTGGGGTGCTGCACAGGGTAGCTTGCGCGGCAATTTTAGTCGGTTGAGAAGGTGCAAGGCAGAGCGACGGTGGGCGGTGGCTGTGACGGCAGGTGCTGACATGGCATGGCGTGCCCGCTTTGGGCCAGATTCACACGCGCCAAATTTTTTGAAGACAAGGCTACCCCCCCCCCCCCCCCCCCCCCCCCCCCCCCCCCCCCCACCCAATAGCGATGTCGCTAATGCTCGAGTAGGGAGGGGTCCCGCGATAGGTGGCAGTGCTAGTGGAGGAGGAGAGGGAGAGAGAAAGCATTTTGAGGGCATGTCCCGCGGCAAGCAAGGGAAGAGAAGGAGAGTTCAAAAAAGGCCAAGAGGGCAAGTGCAAGGCGTGAACAGGTGGCCGAGTCAAGCAGACAAGAAGTGTGAACCATGCAATTATTACCAAATAATAAATTGTGCCAAGTGGTAGCAATGCAAGAGAATTCTAATGGAAGCTAAAGAGGACTACATGAGCTAGGAGAGCTCTCATTTTTTTCTTTTTTTTTGGGTCTCCTAGACAACCCTGTAAAAGAATGTAGACGTTCGCTTTTTGGGGGCCTTTTGTCAGTAAGTCTTTTGTCCATTGGAGTTTTTTTCTCGTGTAGGCTTTTGAGCCATTGTTTTTTTGCCGAGGTTTGTGCCGGCAGGGGTGCAGGTTGATTGTACAGGGTTGTATATGCAAGAAGACCATTCATTGCTATCTTCTTGGCATCATTCTCCCTGCCCCCTTCTCTTCTCTGCTTGTGTGCATGTGTTTTTGGGCGTGTGTCAGCATGTGTGCCCCCCCCTAAAGTTTGTCGTACAAAGAGAGATAGAGAGAGGCTATGTGCGTGTGGAAGGCTGTGAATTGAGCAGAGCGGAGTGATTGGGTCTGTCTGGTGCATTGCAAGGCGTGTGTGCGTATTGTTGTCTACAAGTGGTAATTTGCTTGCGAGTAGCGTCGAGTTTTGAAGGTGAACTCTAGTGGATTGGGGTGCTGTGTATACCCTGGGCTATAATGAGGCATTGTGTTGTGTGCTAGGTGTGTTCCCCTTTCTCCCTCTCCAACGTAGTAAGTTGCATGCATCCTTGGTAGCTTGGGGCAAAGCATTGTACCAAGACTTGGCCTCTACTTTCATCAGTAGAGGAAAGATTTGTAGTCATGAGGAGTCATCATCCTTGCTGGAAATCACACAAGTGATGTTAAAGTTATCCAAAAAATCGGTGGTGACGCTTCTCCCTTCTTGCCATTGAATGTGGGAAAAGAGACACTTTCCATGGTAGTAAATTAATGAGCATACAATAACAATTTTTTAATTTTTTTTGGAATAACTTAGTGATTCATAAAGGTCTATACATGGGTGGAAAACTTGAGTAGTAGCTAAGAAGAGCGGAAGGCTAGAATAGAATAAAGATGCTTACATCAAAAGAGTGGTAGTAATAAAAAATGGGAAAGATGATGGGACGTGGGGATCTAAGGATCTCATCAAGCATCTCTGCTCCAAATAGGAAAACAATCTTTTGCTGGTAGAATATATTCCTATCAATGTACATGTTTACATGCAAGTGTTGCAAGAAAAGGAAAGGAAAGACTTTTGGACTATTATTATTATCCTTATTGGGTGTAGGGAAAGGATTTGAAGAGTAGAGTTGCATACCTTAAGTGTTGATGAGGTGACACCTTCACCATAGGCCTCTACCCCTTGTTGAAGCCCACATAATCCTCCATACTGGGCTCAAAATTGATTGGGTGAGAAGAGTCTACCTGAATCGGCTTTCCATTTGTATGCCGCAGAGATGCTTGGGTGGACTAGAGAGAGTGTATGCCTTCTTGCTTCCACCAAATGCTTTAGTATTTGTGGCTTGGACTTCGTGGTTGATGAAGTTTATGACTCTTCTTTGATAATTGGAGAGAAAACACTTGGTGCTACAAAAAATCTGACTAATGTTAGAGTGCTGATGCAGTTCTCAAAATCAAAACTCACTGTTCTTTCTTCACCTCCTTTGTCGACACTCATTGACAAAATGCTTTGGTTGACATTTTGTATCCCTCCCTCTTAACGCTCTTGATTTGGGATTAGCACAAGAAATGCGAGATGGGGAGCTTACCTCTTGGATATCGATGATGCTACAACCTAGCAGCAACACTTTGATGAAACCCTTGAGTGATTCTACAGTCTCCTCTTCTTCAGTTCACCTTTGAAAACTATTGTAGCCACTCATCCATGATTGATGGCATGCATCACTTATCTTTGCTGGCTGAAGGTCTTTGCAAATCCCTCCTTAATGGGGGCACCAAATGAGAGGGGAAAGAGCAAAACAGACTCGGTGGCCTCTACACCAAGACTATGCACGATGGCCTTGTCATGGAAGGTACACAATAGGGGAACCACCTAGCTTGGAATGCAGTTAGGACACATGGTAGGGGGGGTAAACACCATAACACAAGGAAGATATGAGAGAGAGAGAGAGAGAGAGAGAGAGAGAGAGAGAGAGAGAGAGAGAGAGAGAGAGAGAGAGATCATTAGAGCTTCATTAGTATAGGCTTCATAAACACCATAACACAAGGAAATATGTGAGACAAGGATAGAGAGGGAGAGGAAGATATCATTATAGATTCATTAATATAGGCTTCATAAATACTATACAAACATTCACAAAGGGAATTGCACACAATCATCTCACAAACACATGTGTGCATAGTAACTCAAACCTCTTGGCCATTAAGAAACCAAAACCGAGGACCATAGCCAAATACTATTCCATAGTAGAACTATTTGTGCGTAGAGGTGCATACATAAAGATGTAAATATGAGAGCGTGAGTGCTAGAGCTTGGCTGTGTGTGTGTGCCAAAGATTCATTGTGTTTACAAAAGATAAGGCCTACTTTTATAGGCCAAGAGAGTGATTAGGGAAGAGATTATGGTCAAGAGGAGTTATTATACAAAGTATCCTCAGTTAGATGCATTCCCCCAATGAGAGAGAGCTCCATGTGCCCTGCTTATTGACCAATTTCCTCCTAATCGCCTTCAGCATGTGATCTTTGTCTCCATGCTACCTTCCATAGCTTGAGTCTAAGAGCTTCCTTATAATATCTGAGATAATCTCAAAAAAATAAGAGAAAATACAACAATAATGGAGAGAAACCTATACAAAATTGTGTATGTGAAGTTGGATAATCATCACTTCTTCCCATGTGGATAGATAAGCTCCACCATTTTGGCCATATCTCCCAACCCGTAACTCCAAAAAAAAAGGGGCAAAAATATTAGCTCAACGCCTAGAACTTTTTTGTTGAATGTTTTTTCCAATTTGCAATGAAAAGAATAGAGAAAAATCCCACAAAAATATGTGGCTGTCTTTTTCCTTCCAAAAGACTTCCAAGTGGGCCCCTCGTAACTCCATGTGCAAGCCTTGTGTCCACAAGTGATTATGCTTGAACTTGATAATATTTTGTCGACTCCAACTCCTTAATGCACAATATTCTCCTCCTTTTCACTATTGACTCTTATTCTTTACTTGTAGTGACTATCAGGAAGAATCAACATTCAATGATTTTTCTATTTTTATTTTCATAGGGTTTGTTCCTACCTCTCCTTATTTTCGAGATCCAACTAGATCAAAGCCATAGCTATGTACATAGATTTTTTTTTTGTGATTTTCATGCATCAGGTCCCTCCTCCTTTGCGAAGCCTTGAAGCCTTTCCATCAAGTGCATTCCAAGAGAGAGGTGGTCCAAAATTTGAAAAGAGGCCCTCATTAGCCCTCCCCTTGAAGCTAGAGGCATTTATGTCTCTAGATCTATCCTTGATTCTTCTTCAGTTGAGGTGGAGGAGTCTCCCTCCTCAAGGATATCCATCATAGGAGATTGAGGTGCACTCCCTCTCTTTCTTCCCATCACAACATAATTATTTTCTCCTATCTCTAAGTACTCTCCACTTCTTCCCTCCATGGCCAACTTCACCTGCTTGTAGCGGTCAACGTTACACATTCTCTCTTAACACCATTGTGATTCAATCCCCTATCACTGCAAGACATTACTAATAATACAAAACAATATTGATTAAACATATATTGATTTGGAGAAGGTGTACGCTATTGTGCGAATTGGCACATATAATCCCCTATTACTACAAACCATTACTAATAATACAAAACAATATCGATTAAATGTTGATTTGGAGAAGGTGTACACTATTTTCCAACTTGGCACACATAATTCCAATGCTACAGATCAACTACAAAACATTGGGTGCAAGGCAATCAACTTATGGATTGATGGCCATATTTACCCTGATGATCCAATGACCAATGCCTCAGTAACCTTTCGTAACGTCACTGAGCTATTGCATTTTATTGGAGAGGGTGATGATGGAGTTCAAACAATTGATGTGGGTGACAATGCAACCCAGCTCAAGAGGTTCACACAAGGTCTCAAGGAGACACATGGCTTCTCGAGCACACCATTGGAAGGGAAGGATCATGGAGTTCAAGAAAACACATGATGGCAAGCGTCTTGCAAAGGTGCACCATGTGTATGTTGCTTCACAACTCAAGCTAGAGACAACAATGGCTCCATCGAGGTTTCCTGCAAAGTGTAATTTCACTCCTCTGTCAATTTTTTAGATTGTATATTTTGTATTTGTGTTGTATATATTGCTTTGATGTCTATAAGGCTTTCATTGCTTGTTCATGTTTGCAGATGTATTCCCATCTAATTTTGTAGAGTGGGAGCCATTAGAGTCCTTCACAGGAACTTTTGAGGCCATCCACGTTGACCTTGGCAAGCTGCTCTATGCTGGTTGTCCATCCGTGAAGCTTGTCTCACGGGATTTTTTTTTATAACCATACTTATGTAACGCCTAGGCAAACTGGGTATGGTAATCTTTCTCCAGTTCATCCACCAGCCTTGCAGAGTACGGAATGGCATAAGCCTGATAGTGCCTTGATCACAACAACCAAAAGGAGAATCGAGGCGGATGTGTATTCAGCAATGAAGTGCACCTATGGTTCCCATAAAGCTTCCCTAACTTGGTTTATGTCCCTTCATATGTTCGTGTTTATCTTTCGACTGCAGAGTGTTCATAGGACACCAACAATGTGGACTTGCAAAGGGGAAAGTGCGATCAATAGTTTCCTTGCAGTTGGATGGCAGACTAAGGTGGTCAACCACCAGGGAAATACAATCAAGTGCTATGTAGTTTGCTGAGAATGTGGTGTGAAGATACCATATTGCGAAGCAGAGCTTGTCAATTGTCTTTCCCTACAGAAGATGGAAGCTGAAGAAGGGAGAATGGGAGGCACTAGACTCTGATGTTGCTCCTACAGAATCAATTGATCTGCAAATATGCCTCCGTAATAATGCAGTGCATGACATTTCGGTGAATAACGGCTGGAATCTCAGTCACCTTCGCGAGTATCTTAATCTTAGATATACCTTTCCCAATCAATATGTTTTTGTAATCAATGAAAAGGTTGTTCATTCCAGAAAAGAGAAGAGATTTCTGTGTGAAACATTGGTTTCCGCGATGTAGTAATGTAAAAGCTTGTAACTAAAACGATTTCCCTCCCATTAATACATATGGCGTTTTGAATCTCTGTCTCATTTTTTAATTTGTTCAAGATTAAGTTTGAAATATGCAAGTTTTTTTGTTTCGAGCGTGAAGACTTTCAATGTTGGTGTCTTTCAATGCTTGTCGCGTGATTTTGTTTATAATTATAGTTTTAAGTTAATTTGATGTTAAGTTTAAGTGCTTTAAAAAAGTGACATTGAGTATAAAAGTCACTTTGTAGGTTTTAAACTTCATTTCTCACATTCACAAAACACAAGCTTTTAGCTCTCTTCTCATCTTCTTCGCGAAAAGACCCATGGCAACATCTTCCGATGCACTTCTCACACAATTACAGAAGATAGGACTTGCAGATCATGCACATGAACTAGTCAACGTGTTTGAGGGGACGATCGACACGCATGCCATTGCTATCCTTCATGTAGAGGGGTTCCAGAGCTTTCTTGACTACATGATGGAGCACATGGAAGAATATGCAATAGTCTTCGATGGATCTAACATGGCGTGGTTGCCAATGGATTTTCTCAAACACCTCTAACTTTTGCTATCGCTTGTTGAGGTTTGTAAAAGGGCTTACTGAGCGGGACTACAGGACAGAGGATGAGGATGACCTCATAGACTTGGGCATGGGGTGCATAGGCACCCAATTCATCTCTTGGGACATGGTTCTGGTATTGCTTGTGCTTGAGGGCATGGAGAAGGGAAAATCAAAGGAAAAGGCTGACAAGAAACCTCCTGTAACCATTGTGGAGGAATCAAATGAATTTGTTGAAGAGGTTGATGAGCAGGCTAAAGCATCTATGACACTTGCCCTCTTGCAAGATCCCAACTCCACTAAGGAGGAAGATGGGATAATAGAGGGAGACGAGGTGCTAGAAGAAGCTTCTGACCTCTAAATTCTCACTTTGCATGCAGTGGTGGTGGATGGTGGTCACTTTTTGTTCCTTGATGACATTGCAAAGACACTAGGACTAAGAGAAGATGAGTCGCTCTCAGTGCTCGCTATCTATGCGGGCATGAAAGATCCCAGTGGAAGGCAAGAAAAGGTCAACTTTCAAATTGACTTTGAAGACCAAGGTCTCCCACCAAGCCTGTCATTCCTCCCTAGTGAAAACGAATAGAATTTGGTACAAACCGTGGAAAATACACTTATGGAAATCAAATCATGTGCCTCATTTTATGAAAGCATCCCAGAAAGCGCTTTTCTTCCACACAAACCGCTGACCATTATGGGTGGAGAAGATTGCTCTAGCATCGACCTTACAAGGAAAACTCTTGAAGAGATGGATGAGGAAACTGAGGTATCCACCATTTAACTTTATCGATAGTAAATTGTTTCCTATAACAAGTGTTCAAGTTGTTAAAAAATTTTTGCAGATCGCATACCATGTTGATAAGTTTGCAATGCATACTGGAGGTTCACGCAGCAATCCTATGGGTAGAGATAGCTCCCTGTGGCACTACCTTAGCCATCTGGGGCCATCCGTTCTTTGAGTTGCACACACAGAGTTCTCCAAGCATGGTTCTGTGGAGTTGCTGAAGTGCAAGGCATTAAGTGCCATCCTTGCTGAAGATTCCCTTACCCTTAATGTTCACAAATGTATCTTGGTGGATCGAGAGGCCGCATTGTATGATTTTACAGGAAAGCACCCTGGCTCAGTCCTCTCCGACTGTGCCTTAAGCTTAGGTCAAGGGGTGACAAACCCAGAGGAGATTGTCAAAAGTTTTGGTGTCAAGTCGGCCATTCGCCCTATACCAAAAGATGTAATTTACAAGAAAACCAACTAGCCATGATGTAATATCCACAGTAGTATACAATAATTTTGTCTTCTGTCTTTTGTGTGTCACTTCATGTAATTATTTTTTTCTATTGCACATATTGGCCAATGAATCTTTTTCTTCAATGCGTTCAGACCTCCTCGACCATCCAAGCACCCGTCTGACGTGGGACGCCCACTGGTGAATAATTTGTGAAACAGAGCCGTTTCGGTGCGTACGGAGGCCGTGGGACGACCAAAAGCCACGGCTATGACCAAGGACGTGGAACGGGCCGCAAAAAAGCCCTGTGCACCACGGCACACATGGACCAAACCGCCCCATGTGCGCCGTGGCGCACAAGGTTTTTTTGCGGCCTGTTCCGCGTCCTCGATCATAGCCGTGGCTTTTGGTCGTCCCACGGTCTCCGTATGCACCGGAAACGGCTCCGTTTCACAAATTATTCACCGATGGGAGTCCCATGTCAGACGGGTGCTTGGATGGTCGAGGAAATGAAATCTAACTACTTGATTAATTCAAATACTTCAACAATAGAAAGTACACAATTAACTATTAGAGTTACACTGAATGAAAGCAAATCGAGTCGTTTATATTATATCGAAAGATTACAAATTTGATAGACAAAGATTACATGGGAAAACTAATTCTTATGGAGGAACCCTTCATTCCTCAGATTGAGTGCTACATCTAGATCTGTATTTTTTAATGTAACTCGCTTTGCATGCACTATACAAGATACACCATCTTGGAACAACTGCACCAGAATGTCCTCGGCGGCATCCTGTAAAGCCAAAAGAGCGCACGCTGGATACGTGTAACTGAATCTAAATATTCATCCATTATTTCTCTTACCACCCGAGGAAAAGCTGCCTTTGATATTATTGGCTCCGTGCTCTTTTGATATTTGCGGATCTCACATAGAGCAACTATTCCATGCTTCCATTACCTTTTCTTTTGCGCTATTGGTGGTGGTGGAGGAGCCGCTTGTTTGGCCATTGAGGAGGGTCATTTTTATACTTCTTCCTCCTCTCTTCTTGGGATTGCTGCTCTTCAGGTGTGAGATTGTCCTTTTTCTTTTTCACACATTTTTTTTCTCTCTGAGGAATTTTTGTTGGTCTGGAGCTCCTAACCTTTGCTTGCTGGGCGGCCTGAGCCCTGTCCTCTTCCGCTCTCTTGTCGGCCTCTGCTCGCGCTTGTAAAATTAGCCAAGTGGTCTCTCTCAGCCTCGGCTCTCTGCCATTCTTCTTGCTCTCTCTGCCTTCTTTATTCTTCATGCAATTTCTGTGCTTTTCTATCTGCTGCCTTTTTCGTTTCTAACTCTCTCATTTTCCTCCTCCTCTTGGCTTCTCGTGCTTTTGAAACAAGATCATCGGGTATTACCTTGATCACCCTTTGTTTGATTCGCACAGCAAATTTCCGCGGTGTAGTTGTGGCTGCTTGAGCTTTAGGTGTTGCCGTTGCTTGATCTCCAGTTGCTGTTGTTGCTTGATCTTTGGTTGCTGCCGTTGCATGAGCTCCAGGTCCTGTTTCCTGTGTTGGTCTGTCATGACCTGCAAATGCTTCGAAATCCGGTAGAGGTGTGCGATTTGCATGCTGTAGTGGTTGGAGATCACCAAATATCTGCCGCATGGTGTTTTGATCCTCTATAGTTGAAGGTTGGGGGAGTGGCTGGGTGTTAGGAGCTAGTTCTTGTGGTTGAGGCTATGGATTTGAAGCGGTGGATTCTGTACGAGGTTGAGGTTGAAGATTTGTAGTGTTGTCAGTGGCAGTGGTGTCATTGTTGTGCGTGGTGGTGTGCTCTTGTGTATCATCCATGTTGTGCAAGATATGAGTGCGTGTACGTTTAGGCTTGAGAGGATATTCTAAAATGTGCAAACAAGAAATGAACTTTGAGTTATGAGTTTTGACTTATATAGTAGTTAAACTTTTAAAATTTTTTAAAAACTCAATAAAATCACTAAAAAATAAAAAAGACTTCAAAATAGATGAAACTTGAACCATGGGACTAATACTTGTCGCCTTTACAAATCACTTTGCATGAGAATGCATGTTTACAATAGAAATGGTTAGTGTCAAAAGGAAATTAAATTTCCACCAAACGCCTGCCATCACGCCGCCTTGTCTCCAACCAGCGTCGGAATCGATCTTTTGCACTCGAAGCATGATATGATTGTGATCGCCTCAAGCTAACCACTTTTTCTATTCTACATTTAAACTTCTTTGTTCTCTTGTCTTTTTTCTCTCTCTCCCTGCTAAAACTCTATAGAACCAATTGAACATCTTGTGAAGGGCATTGCTCTTTTCTCTTCCATCCCCATGTCGTGTATTTTTAAAATACACTGCTTTTTCTTGATAGTGTGAGCGCTCCATCCCTTGGCTGCTCCAAAGGCCTAGTGAACCATAAGTGTCGAGGAAAAAAGCACTATGTGCAAAAAGAATGTACTGAAAAAAAAACAAACTTTAGTTTCGCATAAAGATGTATTTTGATTGAAAATATCAAATGTGCAACACACCATGTAATGTGTTATGTGTGTCTCCCCCCAAGCATCCACCATTTATGCTGTAAAACTATTGATTACAAACTTTAGGGTGGATATCTCATCATCGGTTAGCTTTGCCTTTTCGAGAAGACAAAAAATATCATCAGTAGACTGCCACACACGAGCATGCTTAATTCCTAGGGCTGCTTCATTACCTTTGTAGGTGGTAATGTCACACACCTTTTTCCACAACTGAAACTCATTGGGACTTTCGGAGTCTGAATAGTTTGAAAGCAAATGTCTAGCTTTACTACCACCCATACAAACTTTATTAGGGCGATCTTGTGTACTTCCAGATACCTTCTTGTCTTTTGATAGCTCAAATACACCCCCATGTAGACCAACGCTCGATAGAATAGATTCTAGTTCTCGTATACACTCTTCTCTTCTTTCTGTAGGCTCCATATTCCAAGTGTAATTAATATGGAGCATAAGCAACTTGTCAATAATTCGTAGACGGGCATGGAGGGTGCACACATGCACATTTATTAGCGGTATTGAAAGAATAGGATCCCAATTTGGATCATCCATGTTTCGATTAGGAGGTACTTGCTGGTCACAACTGAGGATACCTTGAAACCATTGTTGTAGTGCTTTACCCATTGCTTGTGTAGTGGGTACACCTTTTGTAGAGTTGACTGTAACTTTGCCTCCCTTATCCTTACCACCTTTCAACTTGCTGGCCTTTGCACCCTTGCCATCAGTTCCCATTGAGACTTTATTGTGGCAGCAATAAATGCATGGAAAGAGGGTCATTGCACCTTGCTTGTACCCTAACATACACTTGAGTGTTTTCAAGTCTCCTGACAAATGCCACTCAACTTGGAACGTTCCCAGACCTAAAGCATGCAATCTCTGTCCTTCTTGCTGTTGTCGAAGGACATCGACGATTGCTGTGTGATTGAGATACCATTGAGAGTCTCATGTGTCTGATGTGGGAGATGAAAAGCTGCCAACCACCAAATATTTTTCTCTGACTGAACACCTAAACATGTGTTTCCCTTCTCATTGGCATTTAGCTCCACATCAACACCCACCAAGGCCCTGCTCATCAATGTAACACTTACCCTTTCGAGCCGTTGACCTTTAACAACTTGGCACTCATCAAGTTTCATAACAAATATCACTTTCCCATCACACTCTTCTTGTGTCAACCCATAAAATCTTATCATTGACTCTTGGAGATTCAACAAGTAAACATACACATTGTTGAACCATTGTAGCAGAATATTTTGTTGTCATCTAATGGCATGCCATCCTTCACATACTGAAATATGCCCAACAAGCTTGCAACATCATTATTGGCGCACTTTTTTGAAGCACTAACACTGTAAGGTGTTGGCAGAAACCGAAACAAACCTTTTGTCTAGTGACTGAGTGTGACACTTTTATACAAAGCTTCATAGGCCTTGAAACTTATTCCTGCGCTGTCACACACCTCCATCATCTCTTGAGGCGACACAATGTCCTTTATCTCACTGAAATACTTTTGTCGCAAAACATTAGCAGTGGCAGCATTGGATGGATCATCTAGTAGCTTAACCAACTCCTTTGGCTTGATGATATGTTGCAGCAGAGCACGTCTGGTTGTTTGAGCATCGGGATCAATTCCCATCATCATGCGAGCCAAGTTTCTGCATATTGAATTACCATTACACAAACCTGTAGAACATATAGGAAATTAGAATCTTGCATCAGTATTCTTACTGAGTTTGACGGACACGTTTCTTTTGAGCTCCACCACTTGAGGATAGCAAGGACATCGCTTGTCTCTTGCGCTTACGAATGTGGTAGCCGAGGGGAATGTGTGTGAGATGATCGATTGGCCGACGCATATTGTGTGAAGTGTGTTGTATTTGAACATAATTGTCTAGTCAACGCTCTTGCTCTTTTTTTTGTTGCTGCACTTTTTCATTGAGATTCGCCATCTCATTGTTCAATTGGTTCATCTTCTTGTTGGCTTCCTCTCTAACTTGCTATAGATCTTTCACAGACTTCTCTTGTAGTGATGAATAGGTAGCCAAGAGATGTTTACTTGCTTCCCTTTCATTGACAAAAGCTGAATACAATCTCCAGCAGTAGCCAAACAATCCGCCTCTTTCATCTCCAATAAAACGCAGAAGCTCAGTGACATCGAAATGGTAGTGGTGCATTAATCGTTGGATCACCTGGATAAATATGGCCATCCCCATAAGTTGATTTCCTTGTACCCAATGCTTCGTAGCTGATCTGCAACATTGGGATTCGATGTGCCAAGTCGCACAGTAGCATACTTCAGCTCCAAATCAGGGTTTAATCGATATCGTTTTGGCCTGTTAGTAATGTCTTGCAGTTGAGGGAGATTGAATTCCATGTTTGTTAGCTAATCAAGAAAAATAGTGAGAGAATGTGTAGTGGTGACTGCTGCAAGCAGGAAAATTTGGCTATGGAGGGAAAAAGTGGAAGGTACTCAAAGATAGTAGAGAAGGATTATGTCGTGGAGGGAAGAAAGAGAGGGAGTGTAGCTCAATATCTTTTGAATTCAAACTATTGATCATGAGGGATTTAGAGGGTGAAATGCAGCTGCACACAGAGGTAATGGAGTTCTCCATTGCTCTCACCTGAAGCTAGAATGGGAGGGGGGAGAGAGAGAGAGAGAGAGAGAGAGAGAGAGAGAGAGAGAGAGAGAGAGAGAGAGAGAGAGAGAGAGAGAGAGAGAGACATAAAGTAAGAGAGTGAGGAGGGAGTGGGGGAGAGAGAGAGAGAGAGAGAGAGAGACATAAAGTAAGAGAGTGAGGAGGGAGTGGAGAGAGAGAGAGAGAGAGAGAGAGAGAGAGAGAGAGAGAGAGAGAGAGAGAGAGAGAGAGAGAGAGAGAGAGAGAGACATAAAGTAAGAGAGTGAGGAGGGAGTGGGGAGAGAGAGAGAGAGAGAGAGAGAGAGAGAGAGAGAGAGAGAGAGAGAGAGAGAGAGAAAGACATAAAGGAAGAGAGTGAGTAGATCTACAGCCTTGGAGGATGTGCACTTTCTGTCAGATGTAGGTAGCATATAATGTCCTCTTCATGATTGGGAGGTGGAAGTGACAAGAGAGAAAAGGGGGGGAAAGAGAAAGAGTTGGCTCACGTTTTAGAGAGAGAATGGAAAGAGAGGATATGCAAAATCTGTTTTTTGGGCAGGGGGACTGAAAAGTGCTTCTTTTAATTAGAACTAAGTGAGAGGGAGTGTTTTATATGTTAGAGAGAGAGGAGAAAGATGGGGAAAGACATTTTAAAATTCAGTTACCCACCTCTCTTTTGTGTTAAAGTAGCCTATTTTCAAAATACAAAATATACAAATGGTATTTTAAAAAATCACAGCATAGGCCTTTTTGCCCTCTCTTTTAGGCTTGGTCAAACTTGACTTAAGCTTTAAGAATTTCGTTAAACTGCATAATAAAGAGGCCCTCCAATACCCCATTCCCTTCCTAATGCAAAAAATAGTTCAATGGCACACCAAATTTGCAGCAATATGTTCATATACAAAGTTTCCCATTTCCTTATTGGTAATCTGTTTGACAACTTTAGCTTCTGCCCAACGTGACAAATAATGCACTGATGTCAAGATGTGAGCATTCCTTTTACTAGTCATGGATAAGGGTCCAATAGCATAAAGACCCCATTTTTCAAACACATCAAAAGCTAGAATTGTCTTTTGTAATTCAGGCTTCAAAATTCTCTTTCCCATTTTCTAACAAGATAAACAATATTTGTACCAATGGCTAACATCTCGTTGAATACTTGGCCACACATAGCCTTCTTGAAAAATGTTATGTAACATGATCTTCATGGAAAAATGGCCTCCACAAGATCCCTCACCATTTTCTTCCAAAATCTTGTAGATTTCCTCTTCCCAGGGCACACAACACAATACTTAATCACTTTCTTTCAAGTAAAGCATCTCATCAAGCATTTTGTACTTTTGAGCTTTTCTTATAAAAGCATACTTTTTGGATGATGGTAGACCCTCAGGTAAAACACCTGTCAACAGAAAATCCACCTTCTTTGATAACACTTCCCTTCCATGATATAAAGGGGCATTAGTCTTCAGCACAAACACACAAGTGATCATTTATTGGGCAGCATCATGAGCTTCTTCATTTTGAGAACTTTCAATATGCTGCAAAGTTCATGCTTCAAACTTTTTGAGTAACGATTTCATCTTGAAGCATAAATTTTTCAGTTTAGGATTCTTATTCTTCCATACTCCCAATACTTGCATCACAACCAACAAGACATCTCCTTTGATTTGTAGGCGTCTAATTCCAAATGTAAACAAATGTGCAAGCCACCTTCAAGAGCCATGTACTCTGCTTCATTGCTACTTTTTGCATCAAGTTTTAGCCCCTGTTTCCTTACAAGTTTTCCTTGTACATCATAAATGACAATTCCTCCCAAAGAAGCATCATGACTTCTTTGATAAGATCCATCAAAATATAACAATGAAGCATTGGATATGGCAAGAGGTTTCACCTTCTTCCTTTGCACCACCTCTTCCTTAACCAAAACAAGAGTCTCTTTATAGGTGAATAAATCTGCCAGGGTAGCCCGAGTACTCTCTTCCACTAAAAAGATGAATTGAAATTCTTGCTGTTCAATAACCCATTTCATCACTGTCTTTGATATATTCAAGTTATTAAACAGATGAGGAAGCAATGAATAACTGGTGAGAAAACTGAACGACTTTTGTAACAGGAAATGTCTGAATTGTCTGCAAGCATAAACCATACTGATCATCACCAATTTAATTTTTGAGTAATCTCTTTCATGAGGAGTCTTCACATTGCTAGCATAATGAACATGTTGCATATACTAAGATTCATTTCCTATTTGCAACAACATAGCTCCAATGGCATCATCTCCCACTGATGGGTTAACTTAAAACTCCTTTTCCCACTCAAGATCTTGCATAATTGGTAGTGTACTCAAAACTTCTTTGACTCTATCAAAAACACCTTCACCCTCAGTGTCCACTCCATTGGATCATTCTTAATCGCTTGCTGCAATGAATAGAATAATTGTGATGCCAAAGGTATGAATCAAGACAGATATTTAACCTTCTATATGAAAGTGACCAACTATCTTGTATCCTTTGGAGATGATAGCAATAACAAAGCTTCCACTTTCTCTAGATCTGCTTCAATTCCATTTTTTGAAATCACATGTCCAAGAAGCTTCACTCTTGGTTGCACCAATTGACATTTCTTAGGGTTCAACTGACCCCCACGTTCATCATACCTTGCAAAAGGCATTTCAAGCTTCTGAACATGCTCTTTCCTTGAACTGTATACACAGAAGTCATCTATGAACCCTTTGACAAACTTCCCAAGGAATGCGGTAAGGACCCAATCCACTTTTCTTTCAAAAGCTCCAGGTCCAATTGTCAATCCAAAAGGAAGGCAACAAAAACAGAAACAACCCCCTGGAGTGATAAAAGTAGTCTTTTTCCAGTCTTCAAGAGCAAGAATAAGTCAAAAATACCCTGAATAACCATCAAAGACATTGTATCTTTCAAATCCAACCACTACATCCAAAAGTTGATCAATAAAAGGTAAGGGATAAGGGTCTTTCTTGGTCACTGCATTTAATGGCTTATAATCAATGCAAACTCTCCAACACCCATCTTTCTTTGAAGTGACCACTACGGCACTCACCCATTCAACATTATCAACTGGCATAACAAACCCTGCATCCAAAAGTTTATCCACTTCTTCCTTTAAGGCATCCATTGCTCCTTACCCATCCTTCTTTATTTTTTGTCTTATTGGCTTTGCCCCTTCAACTAGTTCAATCTTCACAGGATCTCCAACAAAACCCCTTATTTTTTGATATGAAGTGATGAAAAGATTTGGAAACCTGTCAAACATTGTTAAGTACTCCCTTCTTTCTCCTTGTGTCAAATCAGTACTCAGCATATCTTGAATCAACCCCTTCTGTAGTGGCAATTCCTATTTACGCTGCATCAACTCCTCAGATTGTTCTAAATTGCTAGAAGCATTTATATCCCCTGACACTTGCAATACTTCACCAGATTTTCTCTTCTCCTTGTCCAACAGTAGGAATGACACCACCCTCATGACTGGAATTAGAAGTAGTGCTACTTTTTGAGTCTCCAGAACTATCTTCACTAGTAACTTTGGATTCATCATTTTCACTCACATCTTCTAGTGCCAAAGGTTGCTTGGTAGTCATATCAAACACCCTCTTTTCACACTTCTTGCCATCCACACAAATTGTGCCCTTGTCCCAATCCTACACAACATCAACAGCTCTCAATCAAGGTTAACCCAAAATGAGAGGAAAAGATCCCATGCCAACTTGCATAACATGAAAGTTCACTATAACCTTCACTTTAAAGACTTCAACTTCCAAATTCTTAATCAATCCCAAATAATTTGGCATGGTTTGCTAGTGAACCATGAATCCAGAGCTTCCTCATGTAGTGAGACCCAGTCTCTCAACACATGACTGTTTGCTCACACAAACTTTAGTACCTCCATCAATGTAGGCCTCTCCCATGCCAACACCTTTGTGCCAAGTATTGACCATAGGACAAATGTCGGGTAACTCTCCTAGAGCCAGCACTTTGACTTGTCCATGCTTTGGCTCTTTCTCTAAATTCACTAATAACTTCCACTGCCTCTTAATTTTGGGCACCATATTCATCAATTGTCCAAAAGTACAATCTACTTTCCTCCCAATCAAATCTTCCTTTAAAGTGTAAGTTGTTTGACCTTCTCCCAAAGGTAAATCTTCTACTTCAAATTATCTATGATATCTTCTCTTTCTCTTGACTTTTGCATCTTCACCCTCTTTCTCTTTCCCTTTCTTCTTATTGGGTCCTGGAGCAGCATAGTCTTCTCTCTCTCTTTTGCCTATAGGTATCATATGAGCTTCTTTCCTTTCAACTCACACAATATCCACGTGACCACCATAGGTTGAGGCTTGATTTTCCTATTATATACTTTGATCTCCCCGTCTATCCATTGCATAATCATTAGCCCTGTTAGGAATCAACTGAGGAAGTGGAAACATATCACCTCCCATTCTTATTGGCCTTGGACAATGAGTGTTGATATGACCAAGTTCCCACAATTATAATAGGTAGGGATAAACCTCCTTTGTGGCTCAAAGAAACCTTGTCCATGACCCACATTAGCATTAGGTTGAGCTTCATATGGTTGGGCCATTCCTCTACCATGACCACGACCACCTTCAAGAACAATGAGCCGTAATTCCTGCATCATAGTCATCATGTCTTGCATATTTTGTTGTAACTTTTCAGTGTTTGCAACCCTTTGAGTAGGCTGGGCTTCAACCTCTACCTGATTTTCCTCATTTTGGCCACCATTACCTTGCACATGAAACTCTCTCCCATACTCATTGAGTCTTTGAGCTTTCCATTCTTTCTCCCTAGCGATGGCGGTTGCCTCCTTGAAAGTAGCTTTCATCTCAACTTTGAACTTCAGACTTTCCTTTAAGTTTTCCACAAAATGGTCCTCCTTTAACATGGTTGGAGGGATTTCATTTCCTAAAGCTTGGCCCCATTTATCCTATAAACGGGTAAACTACATGATAAAATCATCAACACTTTGATTAGCCTTTTGAGTGTACCCCAAAATTTCATGCCAAACTTCATCAAGTACTTCAATGGATCTGTATTGTGCCAAAAAAGCTTTCTTCACACGATTGTAGTCCAAAATCATCCCTGGAGTTTGTGACTGTACCACCTCTTCATAATTTTGTAACCAAACTTTTTCCTCATCTTGTAAATTGTATTATAGCAACCGCAATAATATAGCTTGATCTAGTATATTTTGCAATAAGCAATTAACTTTAAATTTCTCAATAAAATCTCATGCATTTTCATTAAGCAATCCATGAAACTGTGGAAACTCGCTTGCCATCTTTGATCGCCACAAAAACAGTTACATGTGACGTTGATAAAACACTTTTGGTATGTACAAAGTAGTGCATATATGCATGGTCATATGTTCAAAAAGATGTAAATACATGCATTTGGGATCTTTGCAAAGTGGTTTCAAGTTCGAAAAAAGGTGCAACGTGTGCACATTGTAAATATGCATGCTTGCGTGTCAGCAGTCGAGCATACGTACATGCTTGGATAGGGTATCGGGGCCTTGGATATAGTTCTAGATGGTTTTTTTTGGCTCTAGATAATGTGTTTGAGCTTTCTAGAATGTAAATAATGCAAGTGACAAGTGTAGGTACTCTCATCCCGCTCGAGAAGTTTGGCACATGAGGTAACTGTCTATTTGCGGCGCATGATCTGCGGTGATACGTGCATCACCCTAGAAGTGGTCAAAAATAGAATTTGGGGATGTGGAAATGTGCTTTGGGTATCGAGGATCAAGCGTGCGAAATGTGGTGAATTTTGGAGTCCGTTTGGGGGTTTTTTAGGGAAAAATGCCCGCCGGGGGTCAAAACTGGCCAAAACTGGGCCAAAAAAGGTAAAAACATGGTCAAAAGAGGTGTGAAATGGCTTCAAATTGCCACATCACTCACGGTGCCGTGATGGTCCAGGCTGAGGGAGAACTTTTGGAGAGCAATATGAGCACTTTCACCCCTCTGTGTGTGGGACGAAGCAGGGTTCCTACAGGTGGTCTAGTGCAGTCCCGTTGCGTTCCCGTCCTGTTTTCGAGTGTGTGGAGGAGTGAATGAGAGCTTTCTCTCTTCAATTTTGCACTTGGGAGAGTCTATGGGAGTTCTGAGGGTTCCATGGATGTGTGTGTGTAAGGAATTGAGGGAAGAAGGTGCGGATTTCTGCAAGACTATGTGACCCTGTATTGGTGCCAATAGGGTTGGCGCTACTCCAAAGAGTCCAACAGAGTGGAGTTTGGTGAAGATTTTGCAATGGTTTGAGAGTGGCCTTTTGTGGCTGGAGTTTTTGGATTTTTGATGGTTTTTCTTGTATATTTTGATCACCATCAAGCATGATTTCAAGTGTTGATCACCTCGACTCACCTTGTAGTGTCTGCGGGCAGGCAAGGGCTTGTAGGTCGAGGCGTTTGGAGTTTGAATTGAGCTTGTGGGTAGAGTTTTTAGGGAGCTTTTGAGTGGTAGTGAGTGAGGTGAGGAATTCAAGTAAATTCCTTGTGTTGTGTTGAGTTTTCTGGGTGTGTGAGTGTGTGCACGACATCTTTTGCTCCATCATCCTTTGGCGATCCCGCTGGGGAGCGAAAATTGCCGGTTGTGCACCCAGAATTTGGATTTTGAGCAGTGATGTACAAAAATTTTGGATGTTGAAGGGATTTTCATGATTGTGGTGCCATTCCAACCATCAATTTTCACAGGGTCTGAGGATGGAGATGATTGGCTTGCATTATATGAGTTTGATTTGACATGTTTATGTTGTGGAGTTCCGAGTGAGGCGCAAAAACTTGCAGGTATCAATCTGGTGGTCAGAGGTAATGCAAGAGAATGGTTTGAGATATTGTCACAGGATGACAAAGTGAATTGGGAGAGCTTTAAGATATGCTTTTTGAAGTGGTTTAAAAAGGTGATTCCTCACCAAGATGCATGGAAACAGGTCACTAGTTTGTTTATGCAAGAGCACGAGTCTATTGCAGATTTTTGGTCAAGATTTGATGATGCTTGGAGAGTGTGGAAAGATGCTCTTTTGCATGTGGAAGCCATGTCTAAAGAGGAATTCTATTCTGCATTTACAAATAGCCAAAGAATATAGGTATTCACGAGTTTGTTACGACCAATCCTTAAAGTGAAAGTGCAAGAGAAAGAGCCGAATTCCATGCGTGAAGCATTGAAGATAGCACTACAAAAAGAAAGAAAGCTATGCGTTGCCACAGGCATGAAGTTCCCTTTTTCAATATGTGGTATGGATAGTGTAGATGACCTTTATGTGCATAAAGTCACAGTTGCAGGTGCTCATGCTAGCAAGGATAATAGCTTGGATACAGGTGTGGATTTCCATATGCGCAAAGTCGATGCAAATGAAATATGTGAAGCAATTTTGGAGAGCATACACATGCCAAGGGTGCAAAATGGCAAGGACGCAATAGACAAATGTGAAAGTTTGAGCACTAGCACGGAAAGTGAAGATGATGAAACTAAAAGTGACAAGGATGAGGCAACCTATGATGGTAACACATATGATGTTTGTGAGAGTTGGTGCGATGATGTATGTGATGATGACATAGAGTCACTAGATCCATTGAAGGATATGGTAGCCTTGCACAAAGAGAAACGTATCTTTTGGGAAGCAGTTTTGCAGCAACATGGTATGGATGCTTGCTTTGATGATGAGATGGTGGGCTATGGAAAAAGACTTTCTCCATCGACAAGTGAAGATGATGTAGGAGAGGATGATGCTATGATGGTCAATGTGACCTTGGATCCATGTGCTTTACCAAAGCTGGGGGTTGGGAAACCCTCTAGTGGTTGTGATGCAAAGACATTGGGTCATGAAGGTTATATGGATGAGTTCTATGTGTGCAAGGATTTGATGCTAGTGCCATCTCCAAGGGATGTCCGTGATGATATGCGCCTTGCGATTGTTAAGTATAAACTTCTTGAGGATGTGGATGACAAGGAGGTTAAAGTGACCTTTTGCTTGCATAGTGATCTTATGGATGCATTTCACACGCTTCAATGGATGTTTGAGCCCTATCCCTTCATCTGTGAAGATCCTAATGGGCAATTGGTGAGTCTTGGGGCTAGTTGGCATGATGAAGACTGGGTAATGATGTCTTATGTGGCCTTGTATGCATGCCTTTGTCTTTTCAAGTGGAAAATGTATTATCTGGAAGAAGAAGATGCTGGTGATAGTGTTTTTGAAGCTTGTTTTCAATTTTGGAATGGAGTTGTTAATGCTTGGAGTGATGGTCTCTTTGGCATGGGGAGTGAAGAGCAATCAATGCATCAAGAAGATAATGTGGGATTTATGGTTGTCAATCAAATGGGCTCTAGTTATGAGTTGCATTTTGAGGTATTTGTGGGTTCTATTGATCGGAACAAAGTATGGTACAACATGGCATGTGCCAACCTTGGAGAAGATTCACATTATTCCTGGGATCCAGGTGGACGATGGCATTCATGCAAGAAGATAAAGGCTTTCTTATTTGGTGTGAGTGGAAGTCTTGGGCATATAGGTGGTGCTATGAAGATTGACGAGTTTCCCTATGATCCTAGAGGAATTTTGGGGTCACTTTTGCAGTTTTTTTGTCACTATTTGATACAAGTGTTGAGCATAAATGCTCTACTTGGGGTTGGGCAATGATGATAAACCACTTTTGGTATGTACAAAGTAGTGCGTATATGCATGGTCATATGTTCAAAAAGATGTAAATACATGCATTTTGGAGCTTTGCAAAGTGGTTTCAAGTTCGAAAAAAGGTGCAACGTGTGCACATTGTAAATATGCATGCTTGCGTGTCAGCAGTCGAGCATACGTACATGCCTGGATAGGGTATCGGGGCCTTGGATATAGTTCTAGGTGGGTTTTTTTGGCTCTAGATAATGTGTTTGAGCTTTCTAGAATGTAAATAATGCAAGTGACAAGTGTAGGTACTCTCATCCCGCTCGAGAAGTTTGGCACATGCGGTAACTGTCTATTTGCGGCGCCTGATCTGCGGTGATACGTGTATCACCCTAGAAGTGGTCAAAAATAGAATTTGGGGATGTGGAAATGTGCTTTGGGTATCGAGGATCAAGCGTGGGAAATTTGGTGCATTTTGGAGTCCGTTTGGGGGTTTTCTAGGGAAAAATGCCCGCCGAGGGTCAAAACTGGCCAAAACTGGGCCAAAAAAGGTCAAAAAATGGTCAAAAAAGGTGTGAAATGGCTTCAAATTGCCACATCACTCATGGAGCCGTGATGGTCCCGGCTGAGGAAGAACTTTTGGAGAGCAATATGAGCACTTTCACCCCTTTGTGTGTGGGAGGAAGCAGGGTTCCTACAGGTGGTCTAGTGCAGTCCCGTTGCGTTCTCGTCCTGTTTTCGAGTGTGTGGAGGAGTGAATGAGAGCTTTCTCTTTTCAATTTTGCACTTGGGAGAGTATATGGGAGTTCTGAGGTTTCCATGGATGTGTGTGTGCAAGGAATTGAGGGAAGAAGGTGCGGATTTCTGCAAGACTATGTGACCCTGTATCGATGCCATTAGGGTTGGCGCTACTCCAAAGAGTCCAACAGAGTGGAGTTTGGTGAAGATTTTGCAATGGTTTGAGAGTGGCCTTTTGTGGCTGGAGTTTTTGGATTTTTGATGGTTTTTCTTGTATATTTCGGTCACCACCAAGCGTGATTTCAAGTGTTGATCACCTCGACTCACCTTGTAGTGTCTGCGGGTAGGCAAGGGCTTGTAGGTCGAGGGGTTTGGAGTTTGAATTGAGCTTGTGGGTAGAGTTTTTAGGGAGCTTTTGAGTGGTAGTGAGTGAGGTGAGGAATTCAAGTAAATTCATTGTGTTGTGTTGAGTTTTTTGGGTGTGTAAGTGTGCGCACGACATCTTTTGCTCCATCAACGTCATAAGTTCAAGAGATGTCGATGGATCACTCCAGTATCTAATCCACCTCACACTGGGTAACCCAACCCCCATTGCTTGGCTTCACAAAACCTCAGGACCCTCCAAAGGCTGATATATCCAATTACACGACCGCCTTAATTGTTGTCCACAATTTGCACATACATATGCGGTTGTCCATCAGGACCCACATCCCCTTTACATTCTATGCCTACAGAATAGACATATTCACAAGAATTGGAGCACATGAGCACTTGCTCCTCGGTTGAATTCCATGCGATGAACACCTTGCTCGCCACTCCTTGTCTTTGTAAGACTTAAGGCTAGAGAGAGGTATTTGTGCCTCCGTGCATGCACGTCCATACAAAGGGGGAGAGGGGAGCACTACTCTCCACTCTTCCTTGTTGCGTGGGCAAGGCTGTCATGCACGGGCCAAGGCCGAGTGCTAGTGCTCACAACGCTAAGCGCCAATCTTTCTCTCTCTCTCTCTTAACAGGTCTTGAGTTCAACTCTCCTCGTTGGATTAACCTTTAAGGTATCTTGGGATAGTTTCCTATGATGTTAAAATTATCTTCTTCCTCTTCTTCTCTTTTGGGCGCTAGCACCAAGCTAAAGACAATCATCTCTCTCTCTCTCTCTCTCTCCCCCCTTTGGGTGCTAGCGCTAAGCTAATAGGAGGAAGACTATTAACTATGTTCCTTGGGTTAACTATGTGATTATCAGAACCATCTACAAATTTGAGTCCCTTTTACGAAATGTATGTGGGTGCTTACGGTCAACTAGCGGGCCAAGAGGGAGTGTCAAAAGACACCTTCCATACCATGTAAATCCGAAGTGCAAAAGATTTATTTTTTTAGTGGCTATAAGTCAATGCTCCAGGGCAACTCAACTAGATTGGTCAATTGAGGGTTGAACCCTATGTTGACTGCTCTTACTGATAAGTTTTGAAGGTTGAATATGATTGGCTGGTGATTATTAAAATGTTGTGGATGTCAAAGTACAACAAGATGTCTTTTTACATGTTATGTTTTTCATTCAAGGGGTTAGGGAACACACTTGGAACAAGCCAACCAAAATGAATTTCATGTCATAACTTGGGTTTGTGATAATCTTCGATAGATAAAAGGGAAAATTACCAAAATGCCCCTCTAATTTGTGAAAATTCCCAAAATACCCTTATATCTATTTTTGTTGGATTGTTCAATGTTTTCTAACCTTTATTCCTTTTTGACAACTGAGATCCGTTTTTGAGTGCTTAGCATGTAATTTGACACAAAATACCTCGCAAAAGAAGGCAAGTATGGCTAAAAATAGTGAAACAATGTATCTCCACAGCCTACAAAACCAACTCAGAATCTAGTTTTAATATCTTGTATGCTAGACAATTAGTTTTCTTATAAAAAGCTATAGAAACTTTTATTTTTTGAAAAATTTTCTTAGATAACCAAGGGTATTTTGGGAAGTTTTTGAAAATTTGATGGGCATTTTGGGAATTTATGACAAAATATGGGGGTAGTCTAGAAATATTTGAAATTTGAGGGGTATTTTGGGAATTTTCACAACTTAGAGGGGTATTTTGGTAATTTTCCCTACATAATATTATAGCTACTATCTAGATGTGAATGATTAACATAGTGGACCCCATTAGCTTGGAGAGTTTGGAGGAAATCAATACAAAGCATTTGCAAGGTAGACCTCCATGCAAGAGATTAGCTTGTACTCTTCTACATCTTGTAGAAGCCAAGGACAAACAACTCTGCATAAGGAGACAATTATCAAGTAACATACATCCTCCCACGGTGCAGATAGGAGTTGGCTTACGGCGGATATCTCCTCTACAAAGATAGCTCATTTGTCACCTGCGACATAAAACAAAATTGTAATCAAATTGTTTCGATCATATCACTTAGTGCACACATTCAATTGTATGGCACAAACTGTAACTGCTAATTTTATATTGTAATTATTTTCATGGTAATTCATGATTTGAGAGGGTGGCTTGTGTCTTATTGCTCTTCTGCTATGTGAGAAGCATATTTTTGGTTAGTACATGTTAGATTGAATGCAGATACATCTAACATGTTTTGGTACATGCTAGATGTTGATTTAATATGGTGATTCTTTTGGGAGAATTTTGTGATTTAAAAGGGTGGTGTATATATTCAAGTCCTATCCCTATATTAGATTGAGGATTCGATTGGATTGTGAACTAGCAAAGAAAGCTCCCTCCAAAAAGCTCTCTCCAACGAGGACGTTGGTTTAGCCAAATGCTGTCGACGATAGAAATGGGCACAAGCGGGGCTATGCGCTCGAGCAGGTGCAAGCCCAGGTGATAATGCGGCTGTGAAGTGCGGCTGCAGCTAGGTGGAAGTGGAGATGTATGTTTGATGCGGCTTTTTTGGCCAGGCGTGTGCTGCTAGGCGCAAAGTTGGATGGTGGATCTATAGGCCCGAAGTGGTGGTTTTGCATGCCAGAGTGTGGTGCTTGATGTGTTTTTCGAGCAGGTCCAAGCGGCTCGTCAAGCAGAGCCCGGATGAGAGAGATATGGCCGTTTGAAGTGGGGTGCGTTGCAGATCCTCGCCGGATTGGGCGGGTGCAAGTGGTTGGCGAAAGATGATGTGAGTGCATATGCGTGAAGTGCTCGAGTTGTGGAGCATGCTGGTCTTTTCAGTTCGCCATTCGGAGCTCAGACGGGCAAGTTATGGCCTGTGGAATATTTGCCGGGGGTCGGATACGTGCACAACGGGCCGCATTGGGAAACGTGCCATTTGGTATTTTCTCAAGCTCGCCAGGTGTGTGATGGGTAGCATGCAGCATATGATGCTAGTCGAAGTCGACGACACCTGAATCGGAGTCCGGAGCATGGAGATATGCTTGGTCGAGGTTGGCAGTTCGTAGCGAACGTGGATGATCGGATGTTTTTTCCTAGGTTTGGGACACGCCGTTTGAGGCTGTCGAGGCGTCATGATGCGGAGCCGACCGGTGGATCTCCCAGGTGGCATGATCGGAAACCTTATTGGGTGAGCCCGGGCACACGAAGCACTGATGGCACATGAATCCAAAACACTTGAGGTTTCCTTGTTTTGTAAAAGTAAAAGAAAAGCTTGGCTGGACTTGGGAAAAGGAAAGGGAAAATCAACTCATAAGGAGCCCGGATTCACTGCCAAAAAAAACATGTTTTAATTTCTTTTTTGGCCTTGGAAAAGAAGGAGAGAGGAGGGCAGCGGGCTGAGAGTTTTTGGGGTTCCTTCTTGCTTGGGAAAAGAGGAGGAGGGTTTTGCTCTTGGTCTCCTTAGGCTTGGGAAGAAGGAGAAGCTTCGTGCGCTCAATGGTCGGAGCTAACATGGGTGGTTCGTGAAGCGGTCCAAGTGGCCAAGGTCAAGAGCAAGAAAGTGAAAAGGAAAATGGAGCTTGGCTTGCTGAAGCCGACAGATTGTGCACCTAGGGCAGCAGCAGGGTGTTCTTTGGATAGGTCAAGGATGGTGTCAGTGATGCAAAGTGTGGATCCTGCTAGGGTAAGACCTATGATTGACTATGTTCCTTGGGAATTACCTATTGGTGAAGCGTCTATGCCGATTGTGGAGGAGCTTGTCAACGAAGATGAGCCTTTTGTTAAAGAAGACCCTTATGCAAAGGAAATAGCAGATACCAAGTGCCTAGTGCAACTTGAAGAGGTGGAGCCTGTTCTCGTGGAGTGCTTGTATGAAAGGGTGACCAATTGTGGCCAAGTGATAGATGCTGAGAGCTCTGGGTTGGATGAAGTAAGTGGGCACGATGATGGTCCAACTTTTGTGGAGCAGCTAGAGGATGATGATACTGATGCCAAATTGGCCTATGGTGAAGATGATGCGGCTAATAAAGAGCAAAGAAGAGTGTCGGAGCTTGAGAGCGACGACATGCAGGTGAGGGTGTTGTGTGGCACCATGCTTATGACGATGCTCATCAAGGTAGCGGTGGAAGGTGCTTTGATTGTACGACAGATACAAGGGTTTCCCAAGAAGGAGCGTGTCGCCAAGAAAGAAGAACAGGTTGAAGAAGATGGCAAGCAAGAGGCGTCGCATGCTCATCAAAGAGAAGAGCAACTGCAATTGCCTATGGATTGCATGGGTAGTGCCTTGGATACATATTCTTTTGCTCAGGAATGCATGGAAAAAGAAGCTATCATTGCCGATTTTTTTGGTGTTTTCTTTTCCCCTTCCCCCCTTTCTTCTTTGCTCGTCTCCAGGGTGTGTGGTGCCGGTGTGTGTGAGCGTGTGCATCCCCCGGGCCCTCTATGTGTGTGAGAGAGAAAGAGAGAGAGGTGTTGAGTTGTGGAAGAGCTGGAAGCGGGCAAGATCGGTGTGGTAGTTGTCCGAGGATTGTGCAGACTGTTTGTGCGTTCGGCGAAGTGCAGGCGAGGCCCTGGTAGTGTGAATCATCTTTTTTGAAGGTGTTTTTCGAGAGGACAGGGGTGCTGTGAATACCCTGAGCTATATAGGGGCCATTGCATGTGTGTCGGGTGTGTTCCCCATTCCCCCTCTCCAACGTGGAAAACATTTTCCTTGCAAAAACTACTTCAGTGAAAGGATTAGAAAGTCTCCCATTTTTCTATCAGCTTTGCAAATACATATTTTTTGTTTAATAGCTTCATGTTGATACCGAAGCAGGAGGGGTTGTTTTGGGGAGAGAGAGAGAGAGAGAGAGAGAGAGACAGAGAGAGAGAGAGAGAGATGCATGCTAGTGGTGATTTGTCCTCTCTTGCTTCTTCATCTCCTGGTAGCCCCACTTTGGCTCTTTAGCTTCTCAGCAAGAGCATGCTAGAATCTCGAGTCTGATATGTTCTCCTCGCAACTGATTGCCCATGTTTGCCTTGTTTTCGCTATTTACAACCATGTGGTGTGTCTGAATATGGCTTGCCTTAATAGAGTAAACAAATAGTTGTTAAATTATATATATATATATATATATATATATATATATAATATCTATATATGCACACATACACACACACAAGCACTACAAAATTTGTAGCCTTTAGGCAGCATGTTTATTGCCATATTTATTTATTCTCTCATCAACCATTGCTTGTGACCACTTCAATTCTCTAACAAACTCACATGTAGCTTGTGTTCATTTGTCTATTCTAAATTAATTCCTTGAAGGTGAAACTTACACACTTTGTTGCTGGAGAAATAGAAAGATTCTGTGTGTGTGTGCTCGTGCTCCTCCCCCAACATGAGCATCCATGGACCTCTAAATCTTTCACTCTTACGCTAAATCCAAGACTTGTCAAGAACATGAGAGAAGGAAATAGGGTGAAATCTCTTTAGATTCTAGCTGCTAAAGCCCACTGCAAGGAAAATGAACATTAGAGCTTTTTTCTACGCACTTCATAATGCCACCCCAATGTGCAATACAAATTTCCCACCAGCTAAGCCATGAACCCATGTATAGAATGTTACAGCCTATGCAATGACCATTATGCCACCATTGGTGTATCAGACGAGTCTCTGCTGCTGTAGCCTCTTTTGTTGTCGCTTGCCTCTACTTCTCACACATTTCTTTGTGTATGTGTTGAGAAGCTTGCACCACATACTTTGTTGTGTGTTGATTCAAGCTTTACTTCCAGTGGAAAAGACAATGAGAACGCTCTCGACCGCTCATTGTATTAGGCTTGTCGCCACCATTGAAAGCAATTCGAATTGCATTCCAATTTTCTTGAGGTACATTCGCCCCCATGAAGCCAAAGAAATTAGCTCTTTCACACCCACATGATATCATTATATCATTGAGGCACTCTCAAAACAAAATTGTGTTTCCATGTCTTCCTCTTTCATTTCACAAGTTGCAATAGTCAAAAGGTCCTGCATGCTGTAAACAAATTGTTATAGAGGGAGTCTAAGGCAACCCACATTGTTCTCAAGGTGCGCCATGTACCTTGGATCATAGACATGACATGCCATAGTCACCAAATTGTTCACGCGTCTAGTGTGATCAAAATGGATCCACGCACGTCAAGGATCGCCATCCTAGTCTTGTCTCATTCGGTTCACCAGGTCCACACTAAATGCTAGACCAATTGTGGACATTTTGAAGTCATAACATTTCTCTCCCCTCGTACCTTGACCAGGAAACCTGCTTCCATGGAAAAAGTCATATGTGTAGTCTCGCTTCAGCTTTAGGAGTGCATCAATGCCAAAAGATTCTTTGTCACCACCTCTCCGTAAACTAGATACTGACCTTCAAAACCTAGCAACGCTCATAGTATTCAGAGAAAAAATAATTCAGCATAGAGTTTTGCATTGAAATAAGAATATGAGAAATGCGCATACCAATTATCTTGCACCAATGGTCCCAACTCCTCAGTGATTGCAAATAGTTGTTGCTCACCTAAAAATTCCTCGTTGGTGTTGTTGCAAAAAGGTGTTGTACTTATAATTTCTTCTACCAAACACATTTGAACCTTCTTGGCTCCTGCATGGATTAAAGATCAAAATCCTTTGCACCATCGCCTTGGTGTTGTCCGTTAGTGTTTTAGACGTGCTACTGCGCACATCATGTCTATGTGGGCCACTATGAATCATGACTCTTGTGGTCATCTCATACGATGGCATGACATAGTATAGTACACAATCACATGTTGCGGTACAAAAAGAAATTGCCTTACAAAAGTGGCATGTAAGGCTCTTATCTCCAATCTTACAATATTGTCCGGGTGCAAGTGCCTTTTGTATGTACCCGTTGAAATGACTTGTATATGGGAATATGATAACTAACCAAGTGGGCACATTGTTCATTCATGCACTTACAAGATCCTAGGCAATGCCTAAAACGCACTACACCCGGGAAAACTATATTGGATGTTTGTGGCTTCGACCACAAATGAGGATCATACTTATGCTCCATTGCATCCATATGGTGCAACCTCCCCATTGTAGGTGGAAATTCTAAAATAAGATCACCATTGTAAGCCCTTGGAATCTCTGTAACTTATTCCACTTGTTGTATTTGCATTAAAAGCCTTGTCAATGTACCCGTCTTTTCGGCCTGCAGAAGTTTTTGTCGTATACTCCTCTTGAAGATATTTAAAGGCAAAACTTGAGGCAGGATGCAAAGATCTACTATCTGCTTTTGAGCGAAGTGCACCTCTGGCAGACTATCCACAATGGCAATGGGAGTCGTGCTAGGTGAGCATGCATAGTGTGCTTGGTGGGACACATTGACTTTTTATTTACGTGAAAGTTGTTCATCTAGTACAAAGATGATTTCACCCAAAGTGTTGAGCGTCCTTTCAAGAGGCAAAGTCATCTCAATATCACCAACTTCAATCACTGCATCTAAAGTTGTAAATTGCATTGGATAAATTATTTCTAAAAGAAATGATTCAAATATTATAAAATATATCATTGTAAAAAGGATAGAAAATCTCTTTATCAAGAAGCAATAAAGAACAAGCCATAATAATAAGTTAAACAAGTAATTAAGCATAAGATCTCATTATACCACACAACTAACAAATTATTTATATATTCACATCTAATAATATAACTGTTATAAATTTAAATTTAATAATATTTTAATATTTTAACAAATTTATTTTAAAACAAAATATTAAAAATTTATAAATTAAAAAATATTCATTAAAAATATATAAAACTCGTTTAATATTTTTGCATGTGTGTGTGCACACGCAAATATGTTGTGTGTTTGAAGAAGGGAACTGTGTGTGTGTGTGTGTGGCAAGCACGTACGCACACACACACACACACACACTCGGTGTGATTGTGTGTGTGTACACACACACACACACACACACACACACCAAGTGTCACACACACACACACACACACACACACACACACTGAGTGGTGTGTGTGTGTGGTGGGAGGGAGGGGGCGACAGGCATGGGCCACACGCTACCACGTGATGGCGTGTGGCCTCGCATGGCCCCTTTTCCATGCGCCAAGGGGATAGTGGTTGACCACGTGGCGAGGGAGCGGCCACGTAGGCCGCCTCGTGGCCATGTGGCATGCCAGGTGTAGCGCGTCAACCATTGGTATACGTGGCATGCCACAAGGGCCACCACGTCGACACGTCGCAGGCGCGTCAGCCAGGTGGCATGCCACGTGTACTGTTGTTGGGCGGCGGTACCTGTGGTGCAACACGTGGCCTCTTTTTTGGGGCCATGTGTGGCACCACGTGTACCACCACTCAACAGCAGTACACGTGGCATGCCATCTGGCCACCGCGCTATCAACGTGGCAATGCGGTGGCCATCGTGGCATGCCACATGTATTGTCGATTGCCACCCGTATAGCTGGCATGCCACGTGGCCACGAGAGGGCCTGCGTGGCCGCCTTGTGGCTACGTGGTCTGCCACTGGGTCATTGGCCCTTAGGCCAGGTGTCCCCCAACGGCCCTTGGCGCATGGGGACATGGCCCGTCCCCCAATACCCTTGGCACATGGGGACCATGTCCCCATGCACCAAGCACCAAGGGGCTATGTGAGGCCACACGCCACGACGTGGCTTCGTGTGGCCCATGCATGATGTCCCCCCCCCACACACACAATTGACACACATACACACACACACACACTCTGTTAGCAGGAAGCTAACTCGGATACCATTTTTTGGAGCTCTCATTGTAAAAACATTTATTATTTTGATGAATCGGAAAATTGTAACTCCTATTTTTCGGATAAACTTTGTAATTGATGAGTCGGGGCTACAAGCTTTTAGATTGTATCAACATATCTTCACTAACCACCAAAAACCTTGGTTAAGGTATAAAAGCCAATTTTGTAAAGTTTTTCATTAGTTTTGGATAAAGAAACACAGCGTGAGCTAACGACGCTCACTTCTCTCCTTCTCGCGCTTCCTACTCCCTCCCCAGTTGTCACATTGCAGTCGTATCTGTTGCGTTGCAACCGCAGGTAAGAGCTCTACGCATTGACGAAAGCATTTCACGATATTTTGTAGCTTTTGGCATCGCCAACCCGCGGCCTAATTTTATCATAAGTAGGAATTTACACTTCAAAATCAAAAACTAAGTATAGGTGGGGTATTTGGGAATCATTGCTAAGCATTTAGATGCATTTTGGTCGAAAACGACTAGGTCACTCACTGGTATTAATAATTGTGATTTTTGCACTTGACCTAAAGTGAAGTTTGAGACCATAATCATGTGTGCTTAGGTCTTATAAACATGTCATAGAAGTTTCGTTACGTTTGGATGTCGCTTGATGATGTAACGAATGTGATTTGTTTGCCGATGAGCGATTAGCTTTTGGTGATTCTAGTCATTTGATTGTAGCTTGAGTTAAATGGGATTTGTTTGTTGTTTTCCAAGATTTGACAACCTCTTGTAGTCTCTATGAACTAGTCGAGTCATCTTTGTCCCATGAATTGACAATTTATTCGTGGTTCTCGTTATGTTTGCAATAAGATAGGAGTGAGGTTAGACACCCGTCCCACATTTGGTGGCGTTGTCGGGGATCGAAGAGACCTAAACTGGGGAAAAACACGAGTGTCTTATGAAGTTATCCTCTAACTTCTTTAGGATCTCCTAGAGTGAAAACTTTGTTTTAAAACCACATAGCTTAAGATTGTTGTCTTTTGTTGTGTAGGGGTAGCTTGGAAGTAAGTTGTACTTGATAAGTACCTTTAGGATTTTAGGATTGTAGAATAAGATTAGGATTTCGAGAATGATTGATGGACGAGACAAGTGTTAAGATCAAGGCTCAAAAAACCATAAAAAACAAGAAAACGAGTGTTTGTGGACACTTTCCACAACCCCATTGCAGTAGAACCTAGAAATAGGGTAAGTAGAATCCGAGGTGGATTTTAGAACATTGCTCTCTCCAAAAGAATCAATTGTAAGTTGTTATGTGAAGTTGTAGAATTTCAGATCTACGGCTAGAAATAGCACCAAAAGACTGTCAACCACTCAATCCAACTGGAGAGTATGCTTTGATGAACCAAGGGTAAGCTCAAGGACACATTGAGGTAAAAATTTCAAGAGTTTGCAAAAGCTCAGATTATTTACTTTTTCTTGACATTTTAGGCCAAATTAAGTTTTAACTTGACTCAGAGGCTTAAATAGCTCATGAAAAGACTGTCCAGTGAAAAAGTTCAAAAAAGTGTTCATTTTAGGCTTAAAGTAAATAATTGTGATTATTTACTTTCAGCTCAAACTGACCAAGGTTTACACCGGAGACTCTGTGCATATGTGCAAATAACTTTTGTAAAGGACCATAGAATTTGGATCACCAAATTGACCAAAAACTGGGTAATAACCAAATTCTGTAATGACTTTCGAGAACTCGAGTGTAAATTGGAGAAAATTTTGTTTAAACTCAATGAAACTTGATTCATAGGCTTCTATTGATGTGATAGACATGTGTACATGCTTATTTGACCAAAAAGATGTAAAAATTTACCAGAAGTAAATAATTACGATTATTTACATCTGTCCCATTTTTCAACTTTTTTGACCAAGTCAACATACCACTAGGTTAGCATATTATATTAAGCCCACAAACCAAATTTGGTAAGATTTGGATCATTGGATTGAAAATTATGGCCAAATTTACAAAGTCAGTTTGCAGATACAAAACTGATGACCATTTGAACAAAAATTATCCAAACTTGATAAAACTTGGCTAAGGAGCTTAAGTTAAGCTGCTTAACAGATCTGTGTTAAGATTGTTGCAAAAAAGTGCAAAAAAATAGATGGAGTAAATAATCGTGATTATTTACATCTGTAAAAAATTTGATATTCTTGCACATTTGAGTTTACCACAAGGTCAACCATATCAAGTAGACCATACAAATCAATTTTGGTAAAATTTGGATCACAAAAGTGAGACTTAAGCCAGATTCTTGAAAACCGAGTCTGTGGACACGAAACAGTAAATAACTTAAACAAATTATGTTCAAACTTGGTGAAACTTGTCAAGAGACCTTAACAAGCTGTATACTTGGAAAATCAAGCCAAAAAGTGTAAAAATTTGAGAAAAGTGAATAACTGCGATTAATTACTATTGCTGCACAGAGACACCCTTTTTGACTTTTGAACTTGTACAGTGTTAGACCAACATAATACAAGGCCAAGGGAAATTTTGGGTTCAATCGGATCCAAATTAGTACATGTTCACTCAGTTTCCAAGTTGCAAATTAGTCCTTTGACTTTTTGCAAAAGTAGAATCTGAAAGTCTCAATTGTTGACTCACTTAGCTTGATTTGAAGTGATCCAAATAGACCAGTCACAATAGTTAGCAAAAAGTATACAGTCTTTGTGAAAGAATAGCTAACTTGATCAAAATTGATACATGAATCAGGTTGCAGACAATGAATTCACAGCTTGACAGAAGTTGCAATCAAGTCAAGTGGAAGAAATTGACAACAAGTCAATTCGACGGTAAGTACTCTATCCAGGGCTTCACAAATCTATATGAACCTTAGATCCGGTCGTATACTAGGAAACCAAGGCATATTTGGAGAGACTGATAGTAGAGTATCCATCGAAGAGAGTGTTAATCAAGGCGAACACTTGGACACTATATTTGAAGAAGTCTCAGACACTTTTTCAGAATCAACATCTGAAATGTCTCCTATTCAACTCATTCAGAAATCGGAACGACAGTGCGCTATAAGCATATACTCCCTTTTTATAAGACTAATTCTCCATGGAGCTCAGGTTTATTTGGATCCTAATGAAGAGTATGCTATTCACATTTATGACTATGGTATTGACTTTAAGGAGGAAATCTGGCAAACAAACAAGGAAAAATGTACATGGATAGAAACGAAACTCAGTATTTACAAGTTGAAATCCCTGATGTAATAGACAAATGGGGGTTAGAGGTAAATATCATAATTCCAGATATGGCAGCAAAATAAGGACCATCAACTTTAGAATTCAAGGGATACGATCAAGTTGATTTTAAGCCTTTGAAGCGGCTTAGTATGGATAATCCTAGGATCGAAGTCTATTGTTGGGAGGATAGAAACGTCAAAGATCTTCAATGGACTTCACATGCCAAATCAATACAACTAGCGCCCATGAAGATCATTTATTTCTTCAAAATCAAAGATAAGGGTTCAATAGATCTACCAACCTACCTGTTTAGGGATTTTTATAACAATCACTTTGTTATGATGACTCCTGAAGTGGTGGAACAAACCAAATACCAAGAGTACTCCATAAGGGATTGGATATTGGGCCAAGGACCAGAAACTATTCCACAAGAAGAACTCCGTGAGAGATCTTTTGAGAGTAATGTTAAGAAACCAGAAACCACCTCATCACAACGAATATCGAGTGACACTAAAGCCAGTCCAAGGCTACATGAGTCACTATTTCCAATAGACTGGTCTGAAGGACTCGGCATAGGACCAACTGCTAGGAGACCGGGATTGAACCAAATAGACATGTCAGACCAATTGATTTTCAAAAATGGATCAGAAAATACAGTGGATCTAGGAATCCATATGACCACTTAGCAAGCTTTAAGCAAGTGCTAAGCGCAGAACACATATTTGATTTCCATGCTCAATTCGAGGGATTTGGAATGATATTAGAAGGAAAAGCACTAACATGGTTTCATAACATTCCACCAAGGTCAATCATGACTTAAATACATTAGCTCAAGGATTTGTAGCTACTTGTTCCAAAAGGGATCAAACACAATACGATAGCACAAATCTATAGCTTCAAACAGAAAGAAGGTGAGTCTGTTAGGGATTGTGCAACTAGAATGAAGCAATACATTGCAAGATGCCCAGACTTAGAGATACCTGCAGAAGAAAGACTAGTATCATTGTTTCTAAAGGGACTACTAAACAAAGAACTTCATGCTATAATATATAGCAAGAAGCATACGACCCTAGAAGAATGTGTGTCAGATGGTATTGACTTAGGAGACAATTGTGATATTTTCAACGAAAAAGATGTCCCTAAGGATAACCAAAGATAGAAAACAACATCCACCAAACGAGCAGAAGTGGGAACGGCTGTTGCGGTATCGCTTTCAACCATAAAAGACATGCTCAAAAGGATGAATGACATGATGAATAACATGCAAAAAGCACCTATGAAGGGACCATGGCAAGGGATACCTCAACAGGGACAACCAATTAGGCCACAAAAATGGTGTGCAATCAAGGACAAATGGACCAACCATGAGACCAATGAGTGCTATTACCGACCAAAGTATGACAGGAATGTTCAATACGTGCCTATGAGGCTACAAGGACAACCCATGTACAGATATCAGTCTAATATGGCCCTAGCTCAAAGACCACCGATGGATATGGAAAGACCTCAACCCGTGTTGGGTCAACAACCTCCATATCTAGGACATAATGCAGTGCCAGTAAAGTGCATGCATCCAAAGGGAGTCATAGATGAACAAGCACTAGTGCTTGTTACACCCTATGTTGAGCCTAGTCCATCTACATTAATGGTAGAAGAAGATTGGTATAACTCACATTCACCACCAATGGAAGAACTTGTGACTTATGCTACACCACAACTTGCACCAATGTAGTATATAGCTAATCAAGGTGTTAGACCTCCAATGATAAGACCCATGATTAAGCTAAGAACTAAAAGCTGTCATAACTGTGGTGGAGATGATCATTGGAAAAATGAATGCCCAGAGCCTAACAAGAACCTCAAGCCAATTGAAGCTTATTGCATACAATGCTGCAAAAAGGGAGGACACTTCCCTAAAGATTGTCCAAAAAATGCTTTAAACAAGGGTAAAACAGTAGTGAATGTAGTCCAAGTGCTACCTAGTAGATCATCTGAGAGTGAACCAATTGTTCCAATCAAGGTAATCACCAGAGCCCAGGCTAAGAAAAAGAAACATAACTCCTCTGATGATTCAGAGAATACAATAATTTCTTGTCAAAAGACCAAAAGAAGTAGAAACAAAAGGTATGAGATGAGAAAAGAGAAACAAAGGCCTGAAATCGAGGAGAAAGCAAAGAATCTATTCCAAGAAAAGGTGAAAGAAAATGGAAGCAAAATCAAGGAAACCATCGTGAAATCTGGAGGATCAATTTTGGTAGACAAAATTCTTGAGCCTATTAATGTAGCCTTGGAAGCTTACCAAGCGGGACTTAAAGTAGGCCAAAACATGAAAAACAAATGGAAAAACTATCCTTCTCCAAACATGGAAGCAGCTAAGCTTGAGAAGCTTATAAAAATTCGATAAGAATTACTCTGGAAAAACAAAAACCCAAGCTTGAGAGTATGGCAAAACCTGAGGAGCTTGTGGTAGGAACTAGTAAAGAAAAATCCAAAGTGGTGGTAGAACCCCACCTTGAAACAAAAGAGCCAGAACTTATAATGCCGGACCACGAAGATGCCTTAGACGGAATTCCATTTGTCAAAGAAGACTAGCCAAGACACTTATGGAAAAAAGTGAGAGAGATTAATGATGGGAGCCTAACTCTGAAGTCAGCTCTTATAGAGGAAGTTTGGTTAGGCAATCTACTTCTTGATATGGACATGGATATATAATCCTTGTATGGGGATTGCGGATCTGAAGCTTTAGGAATGTCTAACCATTGACTTTGAAAACACTACCCTCTTACTTGGGAGATAACGAAGATGAATCCATAGTGTGTAAAACCACTCAGATAAAGAGAGTGGAACACACCCTATAGGTAGACAACATACATTGAATCATGTCTACGCCCATCCAATGCACTCTTACTTTAGGAGAACTATTAAAAATCAGACCATATCTATGGAATGATCTACAAAAAACTCTAGAAAAGGTGGGGATAACAGGGCTAATCGCAAAAAATTTGAAAAAATTGAAACACGAGTTGGATAAGAAAGAGATTAGGTCTGTTCCAATGAACAAAGTCGGATAATACTACGAAGGGAAAGAAGGAAACACCACCCTTTCATTGAGATATAATGATATAGAAACCATGGCAATACTAGATAGTGGGGCAGGGATATCCATAGCCACGAAAGCAGTATGGAAATCCTCGGGACCCAGCCATCAGACAAAATCGAATGAAATTGCAATTGGCTGATGGACACATTGAAAGACCCTTAGGATTGCTTAAAAAAGTGATAGTTAATTCATGTGGGATTGAATATCAACACCTTTTTCCATAGTAGACTTTGGAAAGAAACTCAATTATGAAATCATACTGGGAAGACCTTTTATGCAACAAGTACAACTTATCCAAGATTGGAAAAACAATTATCTGTACTTGAAGCAAGGGGGATCAATAACAAGGGTCAATCTAAAAGATCACACTTATAGAGATGTCATGAAAATGCCCATACAAGAATTTGATTCAGTCTCTTCAGCTGAAACTAAGCTTCCATCTTGGTTGAACAAAGACACTCCTATTTGGATATGCGGAGCCTCATAAATTGGGAGCTTAAAACGAGAAGAATGTATCTTAGAAAGGGATTGCACAAATGAAGCCTATGTACCAGAACCCTTTCGGAGCATTTTTTTGAGCCATTTGAATGGACTCAAATTTTAGCGACAATCGATGTATGTGTAAATACGTCTATGCCTACTCAATTTTGCAATGAGGACGGCTATGACATAATTCCCATACAAATGATCTCAACCCTTCACATTGAAGAAAAAATTCACAAACCCAATGACTTGATGAAATCTCAACAAGTCTTTTCCGACCTCTACTATGATGCAATAGATGAGTTAGAAGAACATTCAGCTACCTCAGATAATTTGGGGTTAGAAAAAGAACATGTGAGAGCTAAACTACTCATGAAAGGAGGGAAGGAAGTTTTTTTTTGACTTTCCAAACCAAAAATCGAGAAGATAGAAATGGTATAGAGGAAAAAGAGGCACAAGAAACTTGAAAGCTAGACATATTCCATCAGTCTCCAGTAAAACATAGTTCTTGATGTAGATAGATGCACATGATTGTGTAAAGGACAAAATCACTGGTAGATATCCTTTAAACAGAAAACAAGAAATGTCTAAAACATTGAGAAAAACGAGAAAGGAAACTCAAGCAAAACCTAAAAACTAGGACAAGGATTCAACCATGACACAAGTTGAGCAAAGAGAGAAATATCAAGAGTTGAAAAAATCTCTAAAGGAGATATATACGACTGAAATGGAAACCTCTGAAGAGGATGGTAAAGATGTAATGAGTGTTCCATCCCATTACAAGAAATTTACTCTCCAAGACCAAAAAATCATAGTCGAACAACCTGTCAGGGAACTACGGAAACAGGGTGAGTCCTACGAGGGACCTGAAAATGCAAAAAAGATAGATCTAGCCAAACCAGGAGAAGAGCCTAGACCTGCCTACATTGCAAATGACCTGGAGGAAGAAGAAGAAGAGATTTTGTTAAGCTTACTGAAAGAATACCGAGATATCTTTGCTTGGTCTATAAGGATCTCAAGGGAGTTGATCCAAAAATTTGTCAACATACCATACCCATGAGAGATGATGTGAAACCAAGTGGACAGAGGCCATACACATATAATGAAACATTTGCAAGCAAGATCAAAGAAGAGATAGAAAAGCTAAAGGAACCCGAATTCATTTATGAAATTGAACACACAGATTGGGTGTCGCCTATTGTGGTAGTACCCAAGAAAAATGGAAAATTAAGAGTATGTGTCAATCTCAAGAAAGTGAATGCAGCTACCATTAGAGACAACTTTCCTCTTCCAATCACTGAGCATGTTTTAGAGCGAGTTGCAGGAAAAGAAGCTTACAGCTTTTTAGATTGTTTCTGGATACAATAAACTTTTGGTTGATCCAAAGATCAGCATAAAACTACCGTTGCAACAGAATGGGGTATTTTTGCCTATCGGGTTATGCCTTTTGGGTTAAATAATGCTTCTGCCACCTTTCAAAGATTAATGAGCCATGCTTTTAAAGAATATCTTCAAAATTTCTTGGAAGTATATATGGATGATATATACGTGCATTCATCAATCCGGGCTGATAATTTTGAACACCTCAAAAAGGTATTCAAAACATGTAGACTTTATAGGATTTGCTTAAATCTTGAAAAGTGCACATTCATGGGTTGACAAGGAAAAATTCTTGGACATATAGTGTCTAAAAATGACATAGCTACTAATATGGATAAAATTCATGTTAATGTTGATTTGCCTAGACCAAAAGCAGTCAAGGGGGTTCAAGCCTTCATGGGACATTGTGGATATTACAAACGATTCATTTACATGTACGCTATAATTGCAAAACCCATCTATAGCTTGATTACACACTTTGAATGGACTGATGAGTGTGAAGAATCCTTCATGAATCTTAAGCAAGATCTTACTTCAGTTCCAATATTGAAAGCACCAGCTTGGAATAAGATATTCCATGTACATGTAGATGCTTCCAATTTTGCCATCAGGTGTATACTAGCTCAACCAGGAGACGGGAAAATTGATTTTCCTATTTCTTATGCTAGTCGATAATTGAATATGGTAGAGAAAAACTATACCACCACCGAAAGGGAAGGAATAGAAATGATCTATGCCGTTGAGGGCGAGCTTTTGGAAATGGGGCCTCTAAACCCAAACCAATGGGCCTACCCTCACAAAATGTTCGTAAAGAGGTACGCACACTACTTGGGGCACCACCTTCTTTTGGGAGTGGAGAAGGAAACCAATCAAAATAACAATTGCACTCACCCACTCAAGCAACACACTTTGAAAACCTCCTTACTCTATATACACTTTGGACACTTGAACACCATCAACGATTATGCAACCCAATGCCGTGCATCAAAATGAAATATGCAATTTGTGGAATAGCATTCACCTTCTCCCCATAAGAATACCCATAATACATCCAAACTCTTCCTCTCTCAAGCACTCATAAAAAAATCATGCGCACAAGACTTGCCTCTCAAACACACAAGACAATCACTTACATCAAACTAACACACTTTGCATAAAGAGCTCATCTCCATCTATACAATGCCGTGACACAAATAAAATCACCATGAGAGGTAGCCACATGCATATGTAATGAAGCAAAAGAGAGTTGGAGTGAGAAATTTCTTTAGACCAATTGAATAAGTGTGGAGAAACAAACCAATGGTAAATTGAGAATAGAACACTTACTTGATTTCTCGCACACCTTTTTAGGGGAGGACAGACGCTGGCTAACCATCACGAATTGAGACACTTGAAAGTTTTGAAGATGATTTCATGATCATTAACATAACCATGAGAGAGATCATGATGTATTTACAAGTTATTGAGGTGCTACAAATGATTTATTGGGTTGATGGAGTAAGAGATTGTAGAATGGAAAGAGTGGAGAATAGAGTTGCACTTCCTCCAAAGAGGAGGGTTAGGAGGGAGGATGTGAAAGAGGGAGAGTTGGGGTTTTATCTACTATTGATCAAGAAACAACATGAAGTTGAAAATATAGGTGTGTTTCCTTGAGTCTCTCCAAGGGGGGCTATTCATAGTTGTGTAGGAGTAGGATTATGCTACACTTAATTAGAGTAAGTGATTAGACCTAATTTAGTGTCCTTTGACCCCTCATTGAATATTGGACATAAAAGGGGTTATTTATTCACCAAAAATATCATTTTAGACCGTGAAGGCTCCATAGGGGTGCATAATGTAGGTGGGCCCCACCATGAGGCCCTACGGGTGGCTCCTGCGGGGTATCTCAACTTGTCTGTCTTGGCATTTAGAAAGCATCTTTAGGTTGGTCCCATCACATGCAAGTGACTTTGAACACTCATTGCTCTTCTAGAAGATGAGTGGGGGAAAAATAAGATCTCACCCTCTTGATTTACTTGATTTACAGTTCCCTTTTGCTGCGAATCTGACAGATTTACACTATTTTGACCATAACTTTTTACCTGTAGCTCGGAATGACATGCTTCAAAAGGCAAAATTGACCTTCTCAACATGTTTGATATGAATTAGGACAATTCTTCACGCCCATGCACCAAGGAATTCGGTTTGGAAGGTCCACACTAGGCTAGGGAACCTTTTGCTTCCAAGTCTTCTTGTATGGGCCCTTTGCTTGTATGCATCCAAGGGGAATCATGCTTTTTCAAAAGGCTATGATGCTTAAACAAATAGAGGAGGGCCCAATATTATTTTCTTGTGAAAAGAATATACAATTGGAGTCTTTTTGAAAGGAGAGAAACTTTATGTATATTCTTAAGAGATATTGGGCCACCTATGTAGGGGGCATAGAAGACTTGTAGAGAGGGACCATAATCTTTGGTAAAGACAAGTGGAGAGTTGATTTCCATGGGAATTTATCTATATGGGGTGGAAGATGGATATATTATTTTTCTACTACTAATTCACAAGAGGTAAGAAAGTTTGGGGGTATATAGTTGGTTATTGTATGCTTATTCTATTTACAAAGAGAAAAAAAAAAGGGTGGTAATATAAATATATGACTAAGGTGACATTTTTGGGAAGAGTATAATGTATGTGTCGCCACAAAGGTTAAACGAAGAGGGGGAATTAACTCTAGATAACTTAATGACGTAGAAAAATATATACACATATGAGGAAGAGGACGTTGAGTAGGCTGACAAATGTTGCAAAAAGATGGTTACCATTTTATGCCACTCATATTAGCCCTCCCCCAAGCCTAGAGATATTCATATCTTTAGGAGGACGGTGTTGCTTCTTTTTCTTCTTTTTTTTCTCTTTTTTTTGTCATTTTTCCTTTTCCACTTTTTTTTTTTTCAATAGGAGGAGTGTCATGCACTCTTTTACTCCATTAGACCTGCTTTTCATTACCTCAATCCCATAAATCGGAGATGGGAGGGTTGCCTTGGGTATGTTCAGATTCCAAGGCTGGTTCTTCTTTGCACATCAAAGATTTAAAAATAGGTGGAGCATTTGCCAAGCCGAAGGGAGACATGTCAATTTGGAGCTTAGACGATGTAGGCAGATGACTGCCTATCAACGGATTGCTACGTTGAAAGTAGGGCTTTAATCTCCATCCATTGACTCTGGTCTTCTGGAGTTTTCCTGATAAATCTGCTAATCTGTAACTACCATTCCCAAACTTTTTTTTTATCATGAAAGGTCCCTCCCATCTTTGCAAAAACTTTTTGTCAAGTCGAGTATCAAGTTGGTTATCATAGCGAAGAACCAACATACCTTCCTTCAATCCTTTCCCCTTGAGCTTCTTGTTGATTTTATCCCTTTGGCTTGTCGCTTTGGTGATGTAGTGATCAATGGACTCTTCTCTATCTAGCTCAAGTCGTTGGAGATCTAAGATCCTTTCATGTAGAACCTCTTTTGGTTTTTTTGCCACTCTTGCAAGAACGCGCAAGCTTGAGAGCTCTACCTCAATGGGGAGAAGTGCCTCCTGTCCATAAACTAGATGAAAAGGGGTGAATTGGGTAGATACCTTGAAAGATGTCCTATACGCTCAAAGAGCAGCCGTCAAATGGCGATCCCAATCATTAGACCGGTCCACAACCTGCTTAGAAATGATCTTACATATCATTCCATTCACTTTTTCCACCAATCCATTGCATTGAGGATAGTAGGGTGTGGAATGCAGGTGTTTCACTTTTAACCTCCTCAAGAGATCATTCAGAAGGTCAGCCCTAAAACCCGGGCCTCGATCTGATAAGATTTCTAGGGGTGTTCCAAACCTACTACAAATATGATAAAAAATAAACTTTGATACCTCTTCAGCTGTGATTCGGGTTGTGCTTGTTGCTTTCGCCCATCGTGTCATGTAGTCAACACCCATGATGATGAAAACCTTCCCTGTAGAAGTACGAGGTAGGGGACCTATTGCATCCACACCCCACTTTTCAAAAGGGCCATAAGATATTATTGGGACTCGAGGCTCATATGTTAGTCGTCTATCCCCAACAATTTGGCATGGCTTACATGCCTTACACCAATATTGGACATCACGATGTAAGCTCGGCCAAATAAACCCTGCTTGTAAAATCTTCCTACTTGTAATATCTTGAGAAAAGTGACCACCACAGACATCATCATGACATGAAAGAAGAATTTTCTCTATCTCTTGCACACCTGGTACTCTCCTCAAGACCAAATCTTTCCCTTTGTGATATAAATCATCCCCGATCAACTGGTAAGGTGTGGCCTTCTTAACTAGTCTATGTCTTTGCACCTTGTCTAAGTGTTTGGGACACTCACCTGCTTGTAGAAAGAAGATAATGTCTTTTAGCTCCTCTTGATCTTGATATTTGGGTCCATATAGTTTCACACCTCCTACCGCCATTTGAAGCTTTTCATTTGCGAGTAAGTCTGCTTCCTTGTTATGAGTTCTCACAATGTGTTGTACATGTGTTGCTTTAAAACCCTTCATCAAAGCTCTTACACTACTAAGCCACTCAAACAATGTACGATCCTTGCACCTCCAAGTCCCTTGGATTTGCCTGACCACTAGCAAAGAATCACCTTTTATAATAAGTCTTTGTATGCCTAATTCTTTGCATTCTTCTAACCCACGGGTTAAAGCAGCATACTCAGCCTCATTGTTAGAGTGAACACTGGGTAGAGTGATACCTTTTCTAACCATTACTTCCTTTTGTGGGTTCAAAATGATGATTCCCCCTACTACTTTGTCTTGTTGGCGTTGATAAGCTCCGTCAAAGCATAAAGTATGGGCATTATCAATCTCCTTCACTTTGAACTGTTTTGAGCCTTCCTCTCTTTGTAGTCGTGATCCTTCCCTTTCTCTCACTTTGTAGGTCAGAATGTCTGCAAGTCCTGCTCTTGTGCTATCTTCTACAAGGAAAGGGTATTCAAATTCTTGGAGTTCAAGCACCCACTTTGCTATTCTAGATGAGAGGCTCATGTGTTGTACTACATATGGTAGATTGTGCTCTAAGGTGAGAAAAACAAATGGCACAGGGAGAAGATACGATCGAAACTTCCTTACCGCAAACAAGATTGCAAAGACCACTTTCTCCATTTCAGTGTATCCCTTCTCGGCCGGAGTCATCACCTTGCTTGCAAAATAGATCGGCCTCATGTATGATGTTTTAGGATCTTTTTGCATCAAAACAACACCAATTGCTTCGAAACCTACACTTGGAGTGACATAGTAGGTCTCCTTTGGATCTTGTGGCATTAGGATTGGGAGAGAGCTAAGAATGCCCTTCACTTCCTCAAAACATTTTGCATGTTCCCTCCCCCATTCAAATGTAGATTGGCTTGCCAACCTATGCAAAGGGGCGATGGCTTCTGCTAGGAGATGGATGAAGCGAGACATGTACCTCACTTTGTGGTTGAAGGTCATTAGCTCCTTAGTTGTTGTTGGTGGAGATAATGACAAAAGGGCCTCTACTTTAGAGGGATCCACTTGAATTCCTTGTGAAGAAACCACATGGCCTAGCAAAACCACTTGAGATTCACCGATATGACACTTCTCTGGGTTGAGTTGTCCCCCAAATTGATAGAGCCTCTTAAGCCCCTCTTCAACCTTTTGGCAGTGAAGTGATCTAAAACTATAAATACAGAAATCATCCATAAAGACTCTTATAGATTTTCCAAAGAATGGCTGAAATACAAATATTGTGAATCTCATGAAGGTGCTAGGAGCATTGGTGAGCCCAGAAGGCATTACTCTGAATGCAAAAAATCCCCAAGGTGTGATGAAGGTGGTTTTTGGTTGGTCCTCTTCTGCTATTCTAATTTGAAAATATCCTGAATACCCATCACACACAGTGTAGCATTCGTGACCTGCTACTTCATTCAAAATTTCAACTTGGAAAGGGAGAGGGAAGTGGTCCCTCTTTGTCGCAGCATTGAGGGGTTTGTAATCCACGCAGACCCTCCACTTACCATTCTTTTTGGGAGTGACTACAATAGGTGATACCCATTCGGAGTTGGATACTGGATAGATGAAGCCAGTCTTCAAGAGTCGATTCACTTCTTGTAGGAGAACCTTTTGTTACACAGATCCTAGTCGCCTTAACTTTTGAGCCACGGGTTTGGTCCCTGGTTTCAATTCAATTCGATGCTCTATTACATCTACACCTCTTATTTGTGAGTAGTCAGTGATAAAAAAATTGGGATACCTCCTTAACATATTGATGTAGGACCTCTTCTCCTCACAAGTAAGATCTTTTTCAAGCATCTTCTCAAATCCTTCTTCAAGGTGGTGGCATCTTTCATCCCCTCGTGTGTGATTGTCTGTTGGCTTTTCTTCTACAGGAACATCTTGAGTTGGCATTGAATACAATTCCCATTACCTCCAAAAAAGACTCCTCTTCACTGGTTGATGCTTCCTCATCACTTGAGTAAGGACTCTCCTCCTTGCTCTCTTCATTTGCCATGGTTTCATAGTTGATATCTAGTTGCTTTCCTTCTCGCCAATCATACACCACTGGTTGACCCTTCTTAAGAATCAAACGACCACTTCCCCATTTTTGATCTACATTCACAGCAATGAGCCAAGGCCTCCCTAGGATAATGGGATAGCCCTCCCCCTTAGCTGGCATGACATACATATCCACTTGTGCATCTATGTTACATACAGAGACTTTTACATTTTCAATGATCCCCAAACACTTCACACTTGAGTTGTTGGCTAGCCTAGCTTGACAATTAGAGGACTTTGTAATTTCAAGCCCTAACCTGTTCATTGATTTTCCGTGATCACACACATTTGAGCTCCACCATCAACATATACATTACACACCTTTTTACCCCTTATGTAAGCATCCACAATGCGTTCCACATCTTTTTGTAGCTTTGAGGCCACAACCTTAATGGAAAGATTTGCTTTCTTTTTTGGAAATCTTGTACTTACCAACTTTGGCCATTGCCTTCTTACTTTGGCTGATAGGTGTAGAAGTTGAGGCCATGAAATGTTTGGCTTTTGGGTTTGTACATCCTCTAGGATGTTGTAGGGCTCTAGCTTCTTTCCCAATGGGAAGTCGTTGATACCAATTTCCCTTCGCCTTGATCTTTTCTTCCTGCTACTTTCAGCTTCTTCCATCTTTGACTTCTTCTTCTTGTCCCTTCTGGCTGAATTTGTTCCTTCACTTCTCATGTCTTCATCCTTATCATGTGCTCTTGTGCGTTTTTCTGCAGGCATAACATCAAAGTTTAGAGTATGCTCATCTATTACCTCTTCTAGCTTAAAGATGTTGACTCCTCTGATAGAAGGAAATAGAGCAGTGCAATCGGGTGGCCTCTGTACTCGTTCACACTCCACAAACCACGCCTCATGCAAACAAGCAAATAACAAAACAAAGGGGGCACCACCCTAAATTAAGAGGTTTAGGGACCTCACACATAGTGCACATAGGCAAGTGAGACTTCTGGCATTATGATGGCATCAAAACATATGGCAAAACATATAGAAACGAAGCCTAGGGACCTTATGTAGCATATATATACACAAGACATCAGCTTAACAATACAACGGCATCTGATCATACATAACAAGGATATAGAGAAGCAAGCCAAGGATGGCATAATCCCTTGTCAAAAACAATCAACCCAGCAAGTAGATATGATCCTACTAGCAACACATCAATAGCTTAGAGAATGATGGCAAGGATGGTGGCCATGGAGCATGAGAGAAGACTCCTTATTTAGGTTTTAGGGCTAGTAATGTAGCATACTAGAGGGAGAGAGAGAGGGAGAGAGAGTAGAGCTCCATCCATAGCTCCTCGTTGTGAGCAATGCCGTCATAACTTCGTTGCTTGGTGAAGTGGGTGAAGTGTTGGTTTTGAGTGAGAGAAGGCCTCCTTATATAGGTTTCTGAGAGGGTTAGGATTAGGGATAAACATGCTTAAATCCGCTGATTGGGGTTACTTTTTGCTTAGGGTGGTCAACAGATTGAGGTCACCTGATATGTCACCATCAAGATATTCTCCAGAGTGATGTGACAGGGGAGGGTAAATGCTGATTCTTCTGATTGTGACACATGGGGATAAGGCCTTGACCAGCATTTAAGAGCAGGTAAGGTGGCTGTTGAAACTGGAGGTTCTGCACATGTCAGGGGGGGACCTGCGGGGGGGAGGTGGCAGCTGGGTCCTCCTGAATATCAAATTCTCAAAAAATCCTCAACCATGGCTTCTTTTAACATGTGTTCTTTGAAAAAATCAGCATGTCTCTTTTCAACTCAAAAGTCTTTATCCCTGTTGACTCCCCTTTACCATAAGATTTTCCCATTTTCTTCTCCTGTAACTGCATTGTTGATGCCCAATCACTGCTTCTAGTAACAGTGAACTGTTACCTACCAAATACTTATGGTGCAGTAAAAAATATTTACCATGGGTAAGAAAAGTTACTGTAGGTAAAAAGTGATTTGTATTTACCATGTAGGTGAAAAATATTTACTGTAGGTAAAAAATATTTACTGTGGTAAAAAATATTTACTGTCGGTAAAAAAGTGAAAACGGAGTATGCTGTGCTGTGAGTCCACACGAACATCCTCTTGTAAATTTCACTAGAAATTCACACCTAGAATGGGCTATTCTGTAAGATATAGGTTGTAGGCATGCATAAGAGCTCGTTCCCACGTATCTTCTGTCCATGGCACTTTTTACTCTTTGGTGCTTGTGAAGTAGATTTTTCTTCTCTTTCGAGATCCCTTGGACTAGAGTATCCTCATCTCCCCAACAACTGACTGTGCCTTTATTGCATCTTCAGAAGGGGTCCTAAAAACCATGCATCATATAGCCCTCCCCCTTAAGCTAGAGGTATTTGATGCCTCTAGCTTTAGGTTGTGCTACAATAGGGTTCTCTGGAATACTTACCCACCTGGTACCAATTGAATTTGCCATGTTACTGCTTTCTTGGCTGATGCACCCTGTTTAGTCCTTTCTGATGAATAATTGTATCCATCCATGACTAACAACTAGTCTCCTAGACCCTTGAAAGCCATACCCCATCCATTGTCAATATCCGCTTTCACTGGTAGCATTCTCTTTTTTTCTTTTTTTCTTCTCTTTTTTTCCTTTTTTTTTGTCTTCTCTTTTTTTTTTTTTTTGAGACGACTATGTACATGATTGTTACCTTAGTTGAAGCTCGAATATGATGAGCTCTCCTCTCAACCATCCTTAGCATTGATTTCACCAGCATATGGCTGTGAAAGACGACATTGGTAGGCCTTCAATCGCCAACCATTTACCGGGGTCTGATGTACCTTACCATCTAGGTCACCTAGTTGGTAACTACCATTTGAGAACCTCTGTATCACTACAAAAGGGCCTTCCCACTTAAGCAAGAACTTACCATCCTTCCTGTGATCAAAGCGATTGTTGCATCTGAGCACTAAAGAACCTTCCTTGATACCTTTCTTGACAAGGTTGCGATTGAACTTCTTTCGTTTCTTCTCTGCCTAGGCTGCATAGTACTTCACTGCTGACTCTCGATCTAGCCCTAACCTCTCCAAATCGATGATTCTTCCTTCCACCTGCTTCTCTTGACTATCCTCTTGATGTGCTTTTAGAACTCGGAGGCTCGCTAGCTCCACTTCTATAGGCAATAGTGCCTCTTGCCCGTAAACCAAGTGAAAAGGTGTATCCCCAAGGATGTTTTAAAGGATGTTCTGTAGGCCCAAAGTGCTGCATCTAGGTGTTTGTCCCATGCCTTAGGATGTAAATGCACTTGCTTAGTGATGATTTTACATATAAGACCATTTACCTTTTCCACAAGACCATTGCACTGAGGGTAGTATGGTGTAGAGTGCCTGCGCTTGATTTTTAACTTGCTCATCAATTGTCCGACTAAATCAGCTCGAAATCCCGGTCCCCTATCCGAGAGAATCTCCAAAGGTGTGCCAAAACGGCAACAAAGGCATTTAAAAAATGAAATCACTCACGTCCTTGGCTGTGATGCGCTTTGTGGGACGAGCTTCTGCCCATCTGGTCATGTACTCCACCCCCATAATGATGTATTCCTTCCCTGATTGAGTGCAAGGTAGTGGCCCTATTGCATCTATCCCCCATTTTTCAAATGGCCCATAGGTTTTGATTGGATGCTGATTTTCATGGGTAAGACGCCTTGGTCCAGCTTTTTGGCAAACCTCACATGTGCGGCACCAATGTTGTACATCTCGATGGAGGCTTGGCCACATGAACCCTGCTTGTAAAATCTTTCTGCTAGTAATCTCTTGTGCAAAGTGGCCACCACACACACCTTCATGACAACTAAACAAAATATCCTTTATCTCTTGGGATGCAGGAACTCTCCTTAAGACAGCATCTTTCCCTCTACAATACAAGTCCTCATTCACTAAGCTATAGCTGGTAGCCTTTTTTGCCAACCATCTACGTTCACTTTTACTCATACCAGAGGGTGCTTCACAATGCTCAAGAAAGTAAAGTAAATCATGCAGCTCCTCCTTTCCATGGTATAAAGGACTTTTCACAAGGATAGCACCTACTATGAGAGTTTGTAGTTCTTCACCTGCTAAGGCATCTGCTTCTCGATTTTGATCTCTAGGTACAAAGTGCACTCGAACTTCTTTAAAACCCTTCAACAAGGCCTTTGCTTCCCTCATCTTAACAGACAATTTGTCATTTTTACAGGCCCATACACCAACCATTTGCTTAACAATCAACATGGAGTCACCAAAAACATTTAGCTTTGTGATGCCCTAAGAATGACAACATTGCAACCCTAAAACAAGGGCATGGTACTTTGCTTCATTGTTAGAATGAACCTCTTTTAGATGAAACCCTTTTGCAAAGATCTTCTCCTTCTCTGGACCTAATATTACTATGCCTGCTGATGCCTTGTCTTCGGTCCTCTTGTAAGCCCCATCAAAATACAGACTGTGTGCTCCCAGTAGAACTTCAGGCTTCGGGATAGGCGGTACCTTACTAGGTGCCTCTTTCTTGGCCTCCTCATAACACCTTTTGTGTGAGGACATCTGCCAAACAAGCACGGCTGGAATCCTCTACTTGTAGTGTGTAGTGAAACTCTTGAAGCTGCACCACCCACTTTGCTATTCTTTGAGACAATTCCATGTGTTGTAGGGCATATGGAAAAACCTCCTCAGTTGTGATCACCACAAATTGTCTTGGAAGTAAGTAAGCCCGAAACTTCTCCACTGCAAACTTAAGAGCTAGCACCAATTGCTCAGTTGCGCTGAAACCCTTTTCAACAGCTGTCATCACTCTAATAGAGAAGTAGACTGGTCTCATGAGAGATGTCTTTGGGTCTTTTTGCATCAAGACAGCTCCTAGAGCTTCTGCACCTACACTAGGATTTACATAGAATAATTCACCCCATGTGGGTTGTAGGACGACAGGCAATGAGCTCAAAATGGTTTTAACTTCTTGAAAGCACCTTTCACCCTCCTCACTCCATGTCAATGTAGTGTGTTTAGTGAGCTACTGCAAAGGATAGATTGCCTGAGAAAGGAGATGTATGAATCGTCCCATGTAGCGAACCTTTTGAATGAAGGAGACTAGTTGCTTCACGTTTGAAGGAGTAGGTAAAGCTAACAATGTCTTTACCTTTTCAGGGTCAGCCTCAATACCATCTTGAGACACAACATGGCCTAGTAGAGTGACCTTGCTCTCACCTATGTGGCACTTGTCTTTATTCAATTGCCCACCCAATTGGGCCAGACGGGTGAAACCTTCATCAACCTTGGACAGATGTACTTCCCTAGAGCTGTAAATGCAAAAATCATCAATGAAGACTCGTATGGACTTACCAAAGTAAGGTTGGAACACCAAGTTCATAAACCTCTGGAAAGTAGCTGGGGCATTAGTTAAACCAAAAGGCATAACTCTATAAGAAAAACACCCCCAAGGTGTTATGAAGGTAGTCTTTCTTTGGTCTTCATCTGCAATTCTGATTTGGAAGTAGCCTGAATACCCATCACACACTGTGTACCTTTCATGACCAGCCACTTCATTTAGTATTTCATCTTGAAAAGGCAAAGGAAAATGGTCCCTTTTTGTGGCTGCGTTTAGAGGCTTGTAATCCACACATACCGTCCACTTCCCATTTTTCTTTGGTGCTACCACAACTGGAGACACCCACTCAGAATCTTCCACTGGGTAGATAAATCCTGCCTTGAGTAATCTTTTTACTTCTTTTAAGAGTGCATCTTGTTGCACTAGCCCTAATCTCCTTAACCTTTGCACCACTGGCTTGGCACCTTACTTTAATTGGATATGGTGTTGGGTTACCGTCACTCCTTTAATGTGCTCGTAATCAGTTATAAAGAGGCCAGCATGCTTCTTTAGTACCTGCAAATAGGGTTCTCTCTCTTCTTCTAGTAGGTCCTTAGCTAGCATCTCCTCTAAGCCTGTGGCTTCTTCCTTGTTTAGAGAGTCTTGACCACCTTCTCCTTCTGGGTTTCGCAGTATTATACCCATGACTTCCAAAGAGCTAGCATCCTCCTCAGATGAATCATCCTCAGATGAAGAGCAACTGCTTGTGCTCCATTCATCCATACAAGTCTCCATCTCTAGGTCTTGTTGTCTACCCTGCTTCATGTCATACACAATTTTTTGTTGCTTGCCACCTACCTTATGATTTGGTCGCAACTCAAGGGAACCTGTCTCCCAATCTTGCCTAGCTTTCATAGCCATAAGCCAAGGTCTTCCAAGGATTAGCGGATAGCCCTCCCCCTTAGTTGGGATCACATAAGCATCAATTGAGATTGCAACACCAAAAGCTGAAACCTTCACTCCATTAACCTTTCCACACAAGCCACCCTTACATTATTTTCCATCTTAGCTTGTAAGGAAGTTTGCTCGTTTACTTCCAAACCCAACCTCTGCATTAATTTCTCTGTCATAACACAAATCTCGGCTCCACCATCTACGTACACATTGGAGACTCGCTGACTCTTAATCTCTGCATCAATGACTGGCACGATATCCTTCATGCCTCTTGCACTAATAGACCCAACTGACTTTGCCTTAGCCCTCCTGGTGCTGACCATCTTAGACCAGGTTCTACGCATCTTTGGGGAAAGGTGGAGGAGTTTCTGCCATGAAATCTTTGGTCCTTGCTTACTCACATCTGCTACCAGGTCGTACGGTATGGATCCTACCCCAAGTGGAAAGTCTTCTACTCCTATGTGCCTCCTTGACCTAATCTTCCTTTTCTTGTCTCCTATCACTTGGGAGGAACCCTCATTCCCTTTATCCGGCTCTGAAGCTTCCATTTCATCAGTTCTTTGTCTCCTAACTCTCTTTATTGGCATGGCAACAACTTTCTCCATTTTTTCTTTCCCTTTATCCTTTCCATTGTCAAGACTTATGACAGAGACAGCCCTGTCCTCCCCTCCCGATGGTAGTGGAGGGATCTCTGCTTGTGCTTGTGGTGGTGGAGGAGGGGGTCTCAATATTTGGATTGGTGGAGCCACGTGTGCATTTTGTCCATTTAGTGGCCTAGCTCGAGGAGGAGTGACTTGCTGGCGAGGAGGCCGTCTTTGATTACCATTTCCTTGATAGCGTCGTGGATGGGGGCAATAATACATGCCGTGACCTACCTCTCCACAATTGTAGCAAATGTACTCACGTGCTTGCCTTTGTCCTTCTTGTCTATTTTGTTCATTTCCTGGTTGGGGAGCCCTTACACCTTGAACCAGATTGATGGACAGGCTCTCTAGTTGATTGGTGATTTGTTGAAGTAATTCTTATTGAGAGGACTCTTGGTCTGTTGCTCCTGTCCCTGCTACTACCCTTGCCGTAGGTTGAGCTAGCGGTGGAGGCTCCATTCCCCCTTGTAGTTGAGCTTGGAATTTTAACTTCCTATCCTTCTCCCTTGCATAAGTCATAGCTTTATCAAAGGTATCTGGGAATTTACCTTTTACCTTTTCTCGAAGGATGGGGTAAAGCCCTGCCAGGAAACAGTCCTTCTTTAGGCATTCTGGCGCCCTTTCTCCTTCACCTAGTGATGCACACCATTTCTCCCACAGGTTGGAAAACTTTCCTTCATAGCTTCTATAGTCATTGGGTGATGTTTGGCGTAGCTCTAAGAGCTGTCTCCATATCTCCTTAGGAGGCTCATGGCGGCGAAATTCTTCGATGAAGGCCATCTTTAAGGACTCCCAGTCTCTTTTTTCTTCAGGTGCCAAAGTTTGATACCATAATTTTGCACCTTCCCTCAAGACCAAAGGAAAGGCCCTTAACTTAGTAGCTTCGTCATCCCTTCCCGATACCAGAAAGGCCATTTCCAAATTATCCAAAAAGTCTGGAACAACCTCCCCAGGCTTACCATAAAAATTAGGGAAGGCCATAAGTGAGAGAGTAAACAATTACACAAACAACTCCAATTTATTTTAAAATAGAGCATGGTAATTACAATTTGGAGCTTTAGCACAACTTAGCTCAAAATAGGATGAAGATCGACACATCAAAGGAATGGTAATAGTCTAGTAAGGGTAGAATGACAGGATGAGGAGAGCGCAAGATTTCCACAAGTCTCTCGGCTCCAAACAACAGGGCTATTCTTTGCTGATAAAAGATTTTTCTATCAATACAAATATTCACACGGATATGACGCACAAAATGGAAAGGAAACATGCGGGGATCATCATTCTCATTATTGGCATCCATACTTACACACAAGAGCCTAGCTTAGTTGCACCACCTTGGGACCAATGAGCCTGATCAGCCACAGAAGGTCAGCACCTCGGATCACTTCAACTCTTCCTGATGCATCTGTGAAGACGTAAGGCGTGATGGAAACACTTTGTACAATGCTGAGCCTTTTAGCAAGCAAAAATTGGATGCTATTACCATAATCAGCATGACGAATGAAAGTGACACCATTAATGTGCAGCACATCATCAACTAAGATAGTTTCCTTAGATTGAGATAACTTCTTGAAAATTAGCAGCAAAGGTAGGGCAGGGAGGCTTTTCACCCGGTCTCCAAAGCACTTTGGACAATATCCAAAGTGATCTTCACGCGGACAGGAGGTTGGCTTGGGATTGGTGGTGTCTGGATTCACAAAGTGCACTGGGAGCACTCGCAGACGGGCAGAAATCTTGTAGGCAAGCCTTCGCCTCTTTGCTTCAGGAGGATTTAGGGGTGAGAGTCGTGGTTGCAAGTTGGAGGTTGAATTTGGTTGCTCACTAGCCTTTTTCTTGCCTGTAGTGGTCATGTAATCCCTTATTAATGAGATTAAGCCAAATGTTACCTTACGCTTGAGCACGCACTGCGGCCTTGGGCCACTTAGGTGCAGAGGTGATCTTCCTCCTCTTAGTCGGCTCCTCAGGAAAGAGAGGTCTGGTGATGCTTTCTCTTCCCTTAATGTGTGTCACAGTACCTTTGTGTATGTTGATGTAGAATATTTCAAGCTCGTGTGCGTTGGAGGTTTCTGGAGCACTCATAGGTTGAGAGGAGAGGTATATCAAGCTCTTATTCTCACTCTCCTTCGTTTGCGACGATCACGAACAAGGCATGTAGAAGAACTTACTTCTTGAATTTCAATGACACTGCAACCTGGTAACAAGACCTCGATGAAAGCTTTTAAGGCCTCTAAAGCCTCCTCCTCTTCTGTTCTCCAATTTGCAAACTCCTCACGCCATTCATCCATTTTGTAGATTGCACATCTTCATTGCTTGTGGACTGAAGGTCTGTGTAGCCCTCCTCCGTGGGGGCACCAAAATGATAGCGGGAAAAAGAGCAGTGCAATCGGGTGGCCTCTGTACTCGTGCACACTCCACAAACCACGCCTCATGCAAACAAGCAAAGAAAAAAACAAAGGGGGCACCACCCTAAATTAAGAGGTTTAGGGACCTCACACATAGTGCACATAGGCAAGTGAGACTTCTGGCATTATGATGGCATCAAAACATATGGCAAAACACATAGAAACGAATCTTAGGGACCTTATGTAGCATATATATACACAAGACATCAGCTTAACAATACAACGGCATCTGATCATACATAACAAGGATATAGAGAAGCAAGCCAAGGATGGCATAATCCCTTGTCAAAAACAATCAACCCAGCAAGTAGGTATGATCCTACTAGCAACACATCAATACCTTAGAGAATGATGGCGAGGATGGTGGCCATGGAGCATGAGAGAAGACTCCTTATTTAGGTTTTAGGGCTAGTAATGTAGCATACTAGAGGGAGAGAGAGAGGGAGAGAGAGTAGAGCTCCATCCATAGCTCCTCGTTGTGAGCAATGTCGTCATAGATTCGTTGCTTGGTGAAGTGGGTGAAGTGTTGGTTTTGAGTGAGAGAAGGCCTCCTTATATAGGTTTCTGAGAGGGTTTAGGATTAGGGATAAACATGCTTAAATCCGCTGATTGGGGTTACTTTTTGCTTAGGGTGGTCAACAGATTGAGGTCACCTGATATGTCACCATCAAGATATTCTCTAGAGTGATGTGACAGGGGAGGGTAAATGCTGATTCTTCTGATTGTGACACATGGGGATAAGGCCTTGACCAGCATTTAAGAGCAGGTAAGGTGGCTGTTGAAACTGGAGGTTCTGCACATGTCAGGGGGGGACCTGCGGGGGGGAGGTGGCAGCTGGGTCCTCATGAATATCAAATTCTCAAAAAATCCTCAACCATGGCTTCTTTTGACATGTGTTCTTTGAAAAAATCAGCATGTCTCTTTTCAACTCAAAAGTCTTTATCCCTGTTGACTCACCTTTACCATAAGATTTTCCCCTTTTCTTCTCCTGTAACTGCATTGTTGATGCCCAATCACTGCTTCTAGTAACAGTGAACTGTTACCTACCAAATACTTATGGTGCAGTAAAAAATATTTACCATGGGTAAAAAAGTTACTGTAGGTAAAAAGTGATTTGTATTTACCATGTAGGTGAAAAATATTTACTGTAGGTAAAAAATATTTATTGTGGTAAAAAATATTTACTGTCGGTAAAAAAGTGAAAACGGAGTATGCTGTGCTGTGAGTCCACACGAACATCCTCGTGTAAATTTCACTAGAAATTCACACCTAGAATGGGCTATTCTGTAAGATATAGGTTGTAGGCATGCATAGGAGCTCGTTTCCACGTATCTTCTGCCCATGGCACTTTTTACTCTTTGGTGCTTGTGAAGTAGATTTTTCTTCTCTTTCGAGATCCCTTGGACTAGAGTATCCTCATCTCCCCAACAACTGACTGTGCCTTTATTGCATCTTCAGAAGGGGTCCTAAAAACCATGCATCATCCTCTTTCTTCCTCCTCATGTGGGACGGGAGGTATATTTGTTGGTGGTGGTGGTCGACGAAGGATTTGTGGGCCTTGAGCTAGTTCTTGCTGCACAGTGAGAGGAGGCGGTCTGGGGGGATATATGTCTCCCGGAAGTCTCCTTGGATGTGAATTGTACATGCCATGGCCCATTTCATTGCAATTCCAACATCGCAACTCTTGAGCTTGTCTTCGTTGATTGCGATTCCCTTCTCTTGGTTGTCGTTGTTGAGGTAGGCCTTGTACTAGATTCAGAGTGAGGTTCTCAAGCTGTTGAGTTAGCCTTTGTAAAACCTCTTGTTGAGAGTTATCTCCTATTTGTGAAGATTGTGCAAGAGGGGCCCTAATTGGTGCTTCCATGGTTTGTGAAGACTCCCTCTCACTCACTTCATTCAAACCCCTTGCTCTATGTGCTTGGAAGTGTAGTTTTCTAAACTTGATGATGGCTACCTCACGTGCTTCTTCGAAGGTGGATGGGAATTTTAGCTCTACTTTAGCCTTTAAAAGTGGATACAAGCCAACCATGAATCTCTCTTTTTTTAGAAAGTTAGGTACACCACCATGATTTTCTAATGTAGCCTCCCACCTACCCCATAGAATAACAAAGGTTGCTTCATAAGAGGGATAGTCTTCAAGTGATACCTCCTTATGTCCAATAAGACATTTCCATAGTCCTTCAGAAGTATCACCTTGCCCGAACTTGGAGAGGAAGCTTGCTCGTAGTCTCTCCCAATTGGACTTGATTTGGGGTTGCAAGGTCTCATACCATGCTTTAGCTTCTGCTTTTAGAACCAACGGGAAGGCTCGTAGCTTTACTTCCTCTTCATCTCTCCCGGATATGAGATGTGCCATCTCCAAGTTGTCAAGAAACTCTTGCGCATCTTCCCCACTTCTTGCATAGAACGTGGGAAAAGAACTTGACATTTTGTTTAGACTTTTTGAAATTTCTTTTTTTTAAAGAAACTTTTCTCTTACGGGCCGCACAAGATTGTTGACACTATAAATCTGATTGCATTAAAATGAAGATGTACACATCCATTGTTAATTCGTACTTTATCATAGGTAGAATAAATGGATTAATTGAAGCATTGATTTCATTGAGGCGAGTGGATCCAAATATTCTCCTTATGATAGATTGAAACCTAAACTTAGTTGCAATGATTATATGAATGGATTGCCGAGCAATAGGCCTAAAAGGTTCATTGTTTTGATCGTGATTCATGTGCTACTCCTCGTTGTTGGTTTGAAGACCTCGTTCCTTCATATGGCCCTTGAGCACCCCTTCACCACTCCTTGTTCCTGCCTTTAAAACAAAATGAAAACGTGAACATCAAAAGAAGTTTCATAATTGATGATTGGAAGTATAATTGGATTGGGTGATGCCAGTATTTCTCTAAGTCTTTCTGCACCAAACATAAAAACAATGCGTTGCTGGAAAAAGACTTTTATATCTATGTGAACATTTACTCTAATGTGTTGTGCAAAATGAAATGGATAGATGGGAGCTCCATTGTTCATCACTAAAAAATTTTAAGGTAACTTGGAAATATGTTCCTCAGTGGGGGCACCACTTTATGAGGGCGAGCTTTTTGAAATGGGGCCTCTAAACCCAAACCAATGGGCCTACCCTCACAAAATGTTCGTAAAGAGGTACGCACACTACTTGGGGCACCACCTTCTTTTGGGAGTGGAGAAGGAAACCAATCAAAATAACACTTGCACTCACCCACTCAAGCAACACATTTTGAAAACCCCCTTACTCTATATACACTTTGGACACTTGAACACCATCAACGATTATGCAACCCAATGCCGTGCATCAAAATGAAATATGCAATTTGTGGAATAGCATTCACCTTCTCCCCATAAGAATACCCATAATACATCCAAACTCTTCCTCTCTCAAGCACTCATCAAAAAATCATGCGCACAAGACTTGCCTCTCAAACACACAAGACAATCACTTACATCAAACTAACACACTTTGCATAGAGAGCTCATCTCCATCTATGCAATGCCGTGACACAAATAAAATCACCATGAGAGGTAGCCACATGCATATGTAATGAAGAAAAAGAGATTTGGAGTGAGAAATTTCTTTAGACCAATTGAATAAGTGTGGAGAAACAAACCAATGGTAAATTGAGAATAGAACACTTACTTGATTTCTCGCACACCTTTTTAGGGGAGGACAGACGCTTGCTAACCATCACGAATTGAGACATTTGAAAGTTTTGAAGATGATTTTATGATCATTAACATAACCATGAGAGAGATCATGATGTATTTACAAGTTATTGAGGTGCTACAAATGATTTATTGGGTTGATGGAGTAAGAGATTGTAGAATGGAAAGAGTGGAGAATAGAGTTGCACTTCCTCCAAAGAGGAGTGTTAGGAGGGAGGATGTGAAAGAGGGAGAGTTGGGGTTTTCTCTAATATTGATCAAGAAACAACATGAAGTTGAAAATATAGGTGTGTGTCCTTGAGTCTCTCCAAGGGGGGCTATTTATAGTTGTGTAGGAGTGGGATTACGCTACACTTAATTAGAGTAAGTGATTAGACCTAATTAAGTGTCCTTTGACCACTCATTGAATATTGGATATAAAAGGGGTTATTTATTCACCAAAAATATCATTTTAGACCGCGAAGGCTCCATAGGGGTGCATAATGTAGGTGGGCCCCACCATGAGGCCCTACGGGTGGCTCCTGCGGGGTATCTCAACTTGTCTGTCTTGGCATTTAGAAAGCATCTTTAGGTTGGTCCCATCACATGCAAGTGACCTTGAACACTCATTGCTCTTATAGAAGATGAGTGGGGGAAAAATAAGATCTCACCCTCTTGATTTACTTGATTTACAGTTCCCTTTTGCTGCGAATCTGATAGATTTACACTATTTTGACCATAACTTTTTACCTGTAGCTCGGAATGACATGCTTCAAAAGGCAAAATTGACCTTCTCAACATGTTTGATATGAATTAGGACAATTCTTCACGCCCATGCACCAAGGAATTTGGTTTGGAAGGTCCACACTAGGCTAGGGAACCTTTTGCTTCCAAGTCTTCTTGTATGGGCCCTTTGCTTGTATGCATCCAAGGGGAATCATGCTTTTTCAAAAGGCTATGATGCTTAAACAAATAGAGGAGGGCTCAATATTATTTTCTTGTGAAAAGAATATACAATTGGAGTCTTTTTGAAAGGAGAGAAACTATATGTATATTCTTAAGAGATATTGGGCCACCTATGTAGGGGGCATAGAAGACTTGTAGAGAGGGACCATAATCTTTGGTAAAGACAAGTGGAGAGTTGATTTCCATGGGAATTTATCTATATGGGATGGAAGATGGATATATTATTTTTCTACTACTAATTCACAAGAGGTAAGAAAGTTTGGGGGTATATATTTGGTTATTGTATGCTTATTCTATTTACAAAGAAAAAAAGAAAAGGGTGGTAATATAAATATATAACTAAGGTGACATTTTTGGGAAGAGTATAATGTATGCGTCACCACAAAGGTTAAACGAAGAGGGGGAATTTACTCTAGATAACTTAATAGCGTAGAAAAATATATACACATATGAGGAAGAGGACGTTGAGTAGGCTGACAAATGTTGCAAAAAGATGGTTACCATTTTATGCCACTCACTGTGAAAAAGTATAGACATTACGTATTAGCTAACAAATTTGTGTTCTTTGTGGACCACCAAGCCTTATTGTACGTGGTCACAACAAGCCATCCAACACAGGAAGAATAGTAAGATGGTTCATCATTCTTTTGGAATTTGATTTCATTGTAGTTGTGAAAAAGGGCACCACTCATCAAAGAGCAGATCATTTGTCAAGGATTGTTTTAGGAGAACTACCTAAAGGAGTAGATGATGATCTACTAGATGCATATCTGTTCTCCATAGAAATGATACATCGATGGTCGGAAAACATGGTATTCTTAATGACCATAGCTCAAGTGGATTTGCAAATACCACTTCCTATTACAATCAGATTAATTGAGCAATTGGCTATGTATCAATTACTAGCTGGAAGGTTGTACAAAATAAATTGAGATAGAATATTGCTTCTATGCATTAATCCTGAGGAGAAAATCCAGTACCATAGTCAAGCACATACTACCATAGTAGGACTTCACTTTGCGGAAGACCAAATTATGTGACAAATCTTGAGACTTAGAGTATTTTGGCCAACTATGAGGAGTGATGTTCATTTTTTTGTGAAAAGTTGTCCTCAATGTCAGAAACAAACACCCATACCTCATGTGACATTGTTCCAAATATCACTTGTTCCTAAGTGGAGTAACTATGTAGTTACTTACTTATCAAGCTGAACATTTCCTGAGGATATGAGTAAATGCAGTCAAAGAGCAATTGAAACAAAAGCAAGAGACTATGCTCTTACTGAAAACCAATTGTATAGGAGAGGTAAAGATCAACATCTATGTCTTTGTGCAAATGATGACGATTCCCATTATAGAAAAAGCACATGCTGTATTAGCAGGAGGTCACTTTTCTTGTGAGACCACCACAAGAGCAATCTTAATAGCAGGCATATGGTGGAAACCACTTTTTGCAGATACCAAAGAATATGTTCGAAGATGTGATGCATGTGAACGAGAAAAAATGCCAACCCGTGTAGATAGCATGCCCTTAAGACCAATGATGGGGGCTAGAGCTTCTGCAATATGGCCCGTGGTATAGACTTTGTTGGGCCAATACAGCCACTTGATTATAGAACCCAAGATAAATATATCATTGTAGCTATTTGACCAAGTGGGCAGAGGCTAGATCAACTCAAAAGAATGATGCCAGAACCACCACCGCATTCTTATATGAGTACGTGTTCACAAGATATGGACTACCAATAGAAATTTTCAGTGATAGGGAAAGTCATTTCCTCAATGAGGTAATTGAGTATCTGATTAATAAATTTATGGTCATCCATAACAAATCGGCTCCTTATCACCCAGAAGCAAATGGACAAGCTGAGCATACAAATAAAGTCTTTAGCTTGGTATTGACTAAAGTGGTTAGTGCAGGAAGGACAGATTAGGAAATGAATCTCCATGCTTCTCTATGGGCTTATCGAATTTCATTCAAAATAGCTTTAAATGCTACACCCTTTATCCTTGTTTATGGTCTTGATGCCATACTGCCAATAGAATTTCTATTCTTGACATTAAGGGTAGCAAAGAATCTTGAATGGACTGGACATGAATTGTCAGAGAGACTTGAAGATTTAGAAAATCTTGATGAGAAAAGGCTAACAGCTGTAGCTCACATCTATGCACAAAAGAGGAAACAAAAACAATTTTTTGATTCCCATATAACAAAAATCTTCAAAAAAGGGGACTTAGTTTTAGCATGTTCCCTTAAGAAACACATTCCCAAGTTTAAGAAAAAGGGGAACGGACCGTTTATCATTGAAGATGTATCTCCAGGTGGAGCAATTAAGTTGTCCACCTAGATGGTGAACCAATGGCTAATTGGATTAGTGGATGTCATCTAAAGAAGTACAATTTTCCACTAACCAATGAATTGCTAGAAAGGATGCATGAAGGTAAGCAAAGAAAGATAAAACGACAACAGGTTATTGATGAAGCCCAAGAAGAAGCTCGGCTTCTAGTGTTCAAAAGGAAAGCTGCTCTTAAGAATCAACAAATACCTATTCCCATCAACACTCTAAAACCAGATGATCAACAATGAGAATTGCAGAAAGATGCAGTGTCAGATGATGAATAATTAGATGGAATGGACCTTCGCATCAAAGTACAACTCAACAATCATAGCACAAATACATTGGTCGACACAGGATCTCGAGTAAATGCAGCCAGTAATTCCACATACAAGAAAGAAACAAGTCAGTATTTGACAGTAGGAATAGCGACTATCAAGGGATGCAAAAACAACCCAACACCAACATTGGGAATAGTTAACTTAAATGTGATAGTACATAGATGTGCATGTCCTCATCAATTTGAATGCTTACCAGATGAACACTGAATGAGACGATGATTCTTAGAATCTCATGGATGCGGACGTACAAGGCAGTACCAAATTGGGATACCAAATAAGCTCAAGCTATCACCTAAAGGTAGACAACTCATTGTTCCAATTGCACCAAGCAAAGAGGAATGGAAAGGAGTGTTAAGTATGGAGCCTGATTTACCCTTTGTAAATTTTTGTGGTAAAAACTTGTTGTATGTTGATGACATGTTGATTTCAAGTGCTAACATGCAGGACATCAAAGACCTAAAAGAGGAGCTGTCTAAATCTTTTTCAATGAAAGATTTAGGTGCTGCAAAGAGGATACTTGATATGAAAATATCAACGGACAGGACGAAGAAGACAATAAAGCTATCTCAAGAAGATTACATCAAGAAGGTACTAGAAAGGTTTGCAATGCAAAATGCAAAACCAGTTTCTACACCTTTGGCTGGTCATTTTAAACTAGCGAAGGATATGTGTCCAAAGACACAAGAGGAGATAGCCTATATGTCTAAAGTTCCATATGCTGCAGCGGTAGGTTCTCTAATGTATGCTATGGTCTGGACAAGGCCAGACATTGCACATGCAGTGGGAGTTGTGAGTAGGTTCATGGACAACCCAGGTAAAGAGCATTGGCAAGCTGTGAAGTGGATACTTAGGTATCTAAAAGGGACAACAACAAATGCTTTGTATTTTGGAGGAACTGATATTTTTCTAGAAGGGTATGCTGATGCAGATATGGCAGGTGACAAAGATACTCGCAGGAGCACTACTGGCTATGTGTTCACGATTGGAGGCACAACAATAAGCTGGGCTTCAAAGCTGCAGAAAGTGGTTCACTTTCTACCACGGAAGCAGAGTATGTAGCAATGACGGAAGCAAGCAAAGAAATTATGTGGCTTCACAGATTCTTAGAAGAACTTGGATTCAAACAAGACAATTGTGTCTTGTATAGTGATAGCCAAAGCGCTATCCATCTTGCAAAGAACTCAACCTTTCATTCAAGGACAAAGCACATTGAGGTGAGATATCACTTCATACACACTCTTTTGGAAGAGGGACAACTAAAGCTAGGAAAGGTGCATACAAGTGAAAATCTTGTAGACATGTTTACAAAGGTGGTCAACAAGGAAAAGTTGAGCTTTTGCTCATCTTCAATCGGCATTCAAGGATAAGAAGCCAGGATGGAAAGTAGTCACATGTTTGGTTTGGAGATCAGTCTCCAAGTAGGAGATTGTTAAGTATGGAGCCTGATTTACCCTTTGTAATTTTTTGTGGTAAAAACGCACATTTGTAAGGCCCCCATTATGAGGAGAAGCCAACGTGTGTGAAGGAAAATGAAACCAAAATTTTCACGGCCCTTCTCAAGGGCAGCCACACATGGGCGGATTGGAGGGTCCGATTTGGACTTATCTACACAAGGGCGGCTACACATGGCTGCCTCTCATGAGAGAGGGCAACCCTTTTGGCCTATAAAAGGAGGCCATTTCTACACACATTTCATAGTGTGAAGTTGATGCAACAAGGTGAGTGTGAGGTGGTGAGAGTGAAGCAAGGCGGGAGCTCCATTAAGGGTATAATCCCTTCGTAAACTACTTCTTGTTTTGAAGTACTAAAGCCATTGAGTGGCTGCTTTCCCATGGACGTAGCCCACATTGGGTGAACCATGTATATCGTGTGTACTCTCTCTCTCTCTCTCTCTCTACTCTATAATCTCTTGTGTGTGAAATCTATCTCTCTCCATTAAGTAATCTACTCAATTATCTATTTAGCTACATCTTATTTCCTAACAAGGAGGTTACCAACAGAGCAAACCACAAAGCAATCAATATTCTCCAGCCTATCGAAAGCAAATGCTACAAGTAGCATGCAAGGAGTAAGGAAAATTGGGTTACCAAAAGCACAACTTAAGGACAAGCCGATTCAAATTTGGGTGCCCAAAACATCATCTACTGTACCAAATATGGTTCCAAGGTTCAAAACACAAAGAGGAGCATCTCCAAGTAAGGAGCCTAACATGAAATGGATTTGGAAGAAAAATGAGCACTTATCTTCTTTGCAAAGTGTAAAACCAATCAAGCAATGGAGAGTTAAGTCTCAGAAGACTCAATTGTTGGGGTGGTAAAGCCCAATGTGCCGCGCTTGAGTGTTGGGCGGCCAAAGACTACCGGGAACTAACACTGACCATTCATTCTACATAAAAGAATAAGGACTCATAACCCTAACACTATTGTGTTTGGAATCCACCCAAACCTGTGTCTCCTCTCTTCTTCTCTCTTCTCCACTGCTGTACACACACACACACACACACACACACACACACACACACACACGCTCTCGCATGCGCACTTCAACTAGTATCAGAGCTTAGGGATTGGGAGCACCATTGGAGCTCAACGGGGAGGAAGGCGGAGAAGGAGCAAAAACTACAACACGTTTTTGCAGATCTATTTTGGACTACCAAAACATCTTCATTCAAGCCAATTCCCACAATTCCCAACCAGTTTTTTATCCTCTTCAATTTGAAAAAGAAATTTTTCTCAAAATCTTCCCCAATTTTGAGATACATCACTTAGACTGCCTGTAGGTCTTGAAGTAGAAGCTCCTAATTTTTATAGATCTGTTTTGACCAGTAAAAACAGCCTATTTCATGTCCATTCCCGCGTTCCCCAACCATTTTTGCGTGGTCTACAACTTTGCAGATGGAAGTTTCTGCAAATTTTGCATAGTTTGAGAGATATTTAGTTCAGACAGTAGGGTGGTCTACCTTCGTCGGTTCTTCTGCGTATAGATTTTCGTTGCAGACACTTTCTGCAACCTCTGTCACATGCATATTTGATGTAAGGTCTTGAGGGTTTGTTAAATCAGACAAACCGCCGCAGTGGTTACAGAAAAGGGTTTCTGTGGTTGATGTAAGATCTTATGCGGTTTATGTATTGTGATGGATATATGCAAATCCTATTGTGAAGGGTCGTGGTAAGGTTTTATTGAGCTGGGAGATTCTCAAATGTGGAGATCCTTTCTGTGATATAGGTTTTGGAGCGAGCCCCTGATATCCCCATAGTTTTGGCATCGATCGACATAGGATGTATGTTTATGCGGTTAGTGTGTGCATCTGTTGACCCGCCATTGTTGGCATTGATGTCATCTTTATGTGTATGCGTTTGACAGTGTTCAATTGGTCAAAGACGCTCTTCTAGAGTTGGAGACATTGACAGTGACAGTTCTTTGAGATTCTATCTTGCCGGTTTAGCCACTTTGATCAGCGTTTCAGTCATTATACTCATTTGTTTTGGGTTCAGAGGTCAATTTTGCAGGGGAGACTCTGCTGAAATTTTTTAGGTTTTCTATCATCTTCTTTAGTACAACGAATCTATTACTTTTGTTCCTTGTCGAGTGATGGCTTCATCATTGGAGAACTCTTTGTTCAACATTGAGAAGTTAGATGGCACTAACTTCCCATTTTGGAAGGAACAAATTTACAATATCTTAGTACAAAAGAAGCAGATCCGATCGATAAAGATAAAGGGGATAAGGCCAGAGGATATGGATGAGTATGATTGGCAGGAGTTGGATGAGCTTGCCAGGTCCACCATCATGCTGACTTTGTCAAAGAATGTGTACCTTAATGTGAACATGGAAAAGACTAGTTATGAGCTGTGGAAGAAGTTATGTGATCTGTATGAGAAGCAAAGTGCAGCATCACAGGTTTCTTGGCTGAAAAATTTAGTTGATTTAAAGATGGATGAGGGCACACCCATGTGCAACCATCTCAATGAGTTCAACACAATTTTCAATTAGCTTTCTGTGCAGGGAGTCAATTTTGACAATTCGGTCAAAGCAATGTTCTTGCTAGTTATGTTGCCAAAAAGTTGGGATACTTTTCGCACAGCCATAAGTAACTCATCACCTCCTGATGGTTTAACATGTGTTGATTTTGAGGGCAATTTTCTTACTAAAGAGGCTAGTAGGAAGAATCTTGATACTTCTCGTGGTACTAGCAATGCTCTTGTTGTTCGTGGTCGATCACAAGAAAAGGGCAAGCAGAATCAGAGAGGAAAATCTTGTAGCAAATCACGTGGCCGAAAAGACATTGAGTGCTATCATTGTCGCAAAAAGGGTCATATGAAGAAAGACTGTCGAAAGTGGAAACAAGAGAAAGATAAAGACAAGGAGTCGGAAGAAGTCAAGACTAAGGAAAGCAGTATAAAGATTAAAGAGATCAACAATGTTTTTGTTGAAGATTCTGATGGAGATATTTATCTCACATCTGCCATGGATTCAACATTTTTGGTTTCCACTGATGACTATGCTTTACAGGATTGGGTTATTGACTCAGGTGCATTGTTTCATGTGACTCCTCACAGAGAGTGGTTCAATACATATGATGCAGCCCGTAAAGGTCATGTTCGTCTTGGCAATGATTTTGCTTGCGACATAGTTGGTGTCGGCGATGTGCAACTAAAATTTCAGAATGGTTCTTCATTCATGCTCAAGAATGTCAGACATGTGCTGAAGCTTACCAAAAGCTTGATTAGTACATGACAATTAGATGACATAGAATATTACTATACATTTGGTGATAGTTCGTGGAAGATCACCAAAGGTTCTTTAGTGGTAGCACATGGTTCAAAGTCTGGGACTTTGTACATGGTATGTGTATCCAATGTTAAAAACCATGTAATTTGTGTAGCCAAGCAGCCAAGTGTTTCTTTGTGGCATCGCTGGTTAGGACATATGTCTCAAAAGGGAATGAAAACCTTGTCTCGTTGGTTATGTTCCTGGCTTCAATTTCTCAGACTTTTCAATTTGTGAGCATTATCTTTATGGTAAACAAGTCACCACACAAAAGGGGAAGCACTCCAAAAAGTGAGCCATTAGAGTTAGTGCATAGTGATGTGTGTGGACCTATGCCTAACGTATCCATGGGAGGTTCATTGTACTTTTTTACATTCATTGATGACTTCTCAAGGAAAGTGTGGGTATATCCTCTCAGGAAGAAGGTTGAAGTTCTTTCAATATTTTAGAATTTTGTGGCATTAGTGGAGAATCAATCTGGCAAGAAAGTAAAGTGCTTAAGGTCAGACAATGGTGGTGAGTATGTCACTAAAGCCTTTTAGAATTTTTGTGATTCCAAAGGCATCAAAAGAGAGTTGATTGCTCCATATAATCCTCCACAAAATGGGTGCTGAGAGGATGAACCGTACCATACAAGAGAAGTTACGTAGCATGTTGTCTAATGTAGAGTTGCCTAATGGATTTTGGGCGGAAGCGTTAGCAACTGCTATCCATCTCATTAATAGATCTCCTAACAAGGCTTTAGATGAGAAGGTACCTGAAGAGCTTTGGTCTGGGAAGTCACCTTTTTACAAGAATCTTAGAGTCTTTGACTCTGAAGCGTATTGCCATGTTCCAAAGCAGTTTCAAAGCAAGTTGGCTCCTAAGTCACAGAAATGCATATTTCTTGGTTATGGAAACCCTGGCGAGATGGGATTTCGGTTATGGGATCCTAAATCTAAAAAGATAGTTTGCAGCAATGACACATACTTCAATGAAGAAAAGATGCATAAGAAGCCTATGCATATAGTGGAGGTCAAGAGAGTTATCTTCCAAGAAGATGGAATTGTCCACAATAGGGCTGAAGTGCCTAATGTCAGACAACAAGTACAGAATCCTCCTGCAGTACAAGATGTTGCTAAGGGACAACCGGGTCAAGAAATTATTAGAAGGTCTACAAGAGTTTCAAGGCCTCCTGATAGATTTACTCCCTCATTGGACTACATATGTTGACAGATTGCGGAGAGCCTTCCAGCTATAAGAAATCCATGTCAATGAATGACAAGGAAAAGTGGGTGAAAGATATGCAATAAAAAATGGACTCGTTGCATAAGAATCAAACGTGGAAGTTGGTTCGGTTGCCTAAAGGTAAAAAGGCATTACCATGCAATTGGGTGTACAAGCAGAAAATTACATCTCAAGATAATAAACCCAAGTACAAGGCATGACTTGTTGCTAAAGGATTGATGAGACCTTTTATTTGATTGTCAAGATGACTCCTCTGCGGTGTGTACTTGGATTGGTTGCTAAAGACGACATGGAACTTGATCAGATGGATGTCAAGACAACGTTCTTGCATGGTGATCTTCAAGAAGAAGAATATATGCAATAGCCAGAAGGTTCTGTTGAGAAGGGCAATGAAGACTTGATGTGTCAGTTAGAAAAGACACTTTACGGTCTAAAACAGTCATCAAGGGAGTGGTATCGTAAATTCTACTCGTTCATGCTCTCTCAAGGCTACAAACATAGCGATATGGACCATTGCGTCTACACTAAGCGAGCTAAAGATGGTAGTTTGCTGATTTTGGTCCTTTATGCGGATGATATGTTCATTTCCAAGAAATGCAGGCATAAGATTTCAGCCTTGAAGTCAGAGTTACATGCAAACTTTGAAATGAAAGACATGGGTGAAGCAAGCCATATCCTTGGCATGCGCATTAAGCGAGACAGATACAAGAAATTGGTCTATTTGACTCAGTCTGGAGTACATTGCTAAAGCACTCAAGCATTTCAATATGGAGAAGGGGAAGGCATTGAGTACTCCATTGCCTCCATATGTGAAACTTTCTAAAAATGATTGCCCTAAGTCTGAAGAGGAAAAGGCTGAAATGGCACAAGTTCCTTATTCATCTGCAGTTGGGAGTTTGATGTATGCTATGATTGCTACACGTCCTGATATTGCTTTTGCAATGGGAGTTGTTAGCAGATATATGTCAAATCCAGTCAAGAAACATTGGGAGGCAGTGAAAGGGGTTATGTGATATTTGAATGGTACAAAAGATATGTGCATTTTCTTTGGAGGAAAGGAAGCATGTGTAATGTGTTACACGGATGCAGATTATGCAGGAGACTTGGACAAGAGAAGGTCCACTTCAGGCTATGTTTTTGATTCAAAGGAGGTGCAATTTCATGGTGATCTTGTTTGCAAGATTGTGTTACCTTGTCTACTATAGAGGCTGAATATGTTGCAGCTTCAGCAGCTTGCAAGGAAGCTATATGGCTTGGTCGGCTAGTGGGAGACTTGGGAATCAATGTTGAGATGCCTGTGTAACATTGTGATAGCCAAAGTGCTATACAATTGGCAAATAATCCAGTGTTTCATGCAAAGACAAAGCATGTGGATATGAAGTATCACTTCATTCGTGAGGTACTTGAGGACAAGCGATTGTAGCTTGCCAAAATTCACACCACTGAAAATTCTGCTTATCTTCTGACAAAGGGATTACCTTCAGAGCGGTTTGCACATTGTTGGCACTCATGGCCATTGGGTAGATGATCATGGTCATTGCCTACCTGTATTGTATGTATATATACATTGTCATCCCAACTTAAAGGCACATTGTCCTTTAAGTGGGAGGTTGTTGGGGTGGTAAAGCCCAATGTGCCACCCCTGAGTGTTGCGCAGCCAAAGACTAACGGGAACTAACACTGACCATTCATTCTACATAAAAGAATAAGGACTCATAACCCTAACACTATTGTGTTTAGAGTCCACCCAAACCTGTGTCTCCTCTCTTCTTCTCTCTTCTCCATTGCTGCACACACACGCTCTCACACGCGCACTTCATCAACCACACCATTCTGACCAAAGCAAACCAAGATACCAATGGCGGGTAAAAGCTCAACAATAATCATTATTGATACTGACAGCTCAGGAAATCAATGTACCAAGCATCCTCATGGTACAATCAAGCAAAGAGCACACAAGCTACAAGATTTGCTCTTTGAAAGACAACAAAAGAAAAGCTCGACATCAAAAACCCTTGAGTTAATTACTCAAGACCCAAGTCTTGCACAAAATAATGGTTTTAACTGCATTGATCTTCAAAGCATGGTAGAGACAAACAAGGCTATGCATAGACACGATTGTTCAACCCATGCACACAGTCGTCCTGGAGTACGCCATCTAGGAGGGGTGGAAGGGAACTAAGTAATTAAGGGAAATGTTTGAAGAGGGAGGAAAAAGTTTGAAGTTGACGTGTGATTTTTTGCAAAATTACCTAATAATGCCCTTGCAAATCATCAATAGGGAAAATTTCACTGATAACATCTTCCCCATGAGTGAAAATAGTGTATATACTTTGAGAAAATCATCAAAAAATAGTATTTTTGGTTATTTTTCATAATTTTTCTTGATATTGGGACTTAAAAATGAATACATTTTAAAAAAACAATAAAACTATATTTTTTAATGGATTTTCTTAATTATTGGATTTTCACTTTGCTTTTTTAGCGTATTTTGTTATTTTCTTTGATTTTTTTAATAAACAGATCAAAAATAAATGCTCAAATGAAAAAACTAAAGATAGGTTGATGATCAGAAAGACAAGGTGGATAGGCACAAAAAATTTCAATCAAATCGACAGATGGAAGCGGGAAGCCTAAATTAGGCGGCCAAGGCCTACTTTTGCAGAATTCTTGCAGAATGAACTACAGGAACCTGATTGAGAAATTAGGCGGCCTAGGCCTCCTTTTGCAGAATTCTTCTAGAATGAACTACAGGAACCTGATTGAGAAATTTTTTGAGTCTAACATAGATTTCACATCCTAGTAGGACTACAGGGGAATTTGGGGGAAAATGGTTTGGGAAGTCCGAGTATAGATATCCAAGGTAGTCCTAAATCACCTCATTTCCATTTATCGCCTTTGGAGAGAGAGCTTTCGACCTTCTTCACGCACATTTTGCAGAGTCCACATTCGCCCGTTTACAGTGCTGTCTCACACAAGACATAAGGGATCAGTTCTATACTTATCAATGATCCATTCTGTATGGCCGGTAGCTAGTCTAAACCCCAAGAAAAAACCCTAGAATCCGATCAGTGCACGAAGTCCTACGACCAAAAGTTGACCATAGCAGCCTGTCAGCTCAACCAAATCGGATGAGACTTGAACTGTAGCATGCCCCATATAATAGAACACTTCTATATCACTAGTTGACCATTCGGTAGGGGTCGAGGGGGTCCCAAGTAGAAAAGATAGGTTTTTGGTAGATGCCAGATTGGATTCTGACTCCACAGACAGCTTATAGACTGGGTCTATATACAATGTATATGGTTGGTTTCTGGTTTCATAAAATCAATCAAGGCAAGCCACGAAAACCAAAAAACAGCTCGAAGGCTACAAAGCGTCAAATTTGACATATGAAGTCAAGCTGACTCTAAATGGGCCAAAACTGGATGAGTTGCTTCAGGACTATGTAGCGGACAAGTACATAGCCTCAAAAGTTACTAACCAACTCCACACACCAGGTAGTCATAAAAATCGATGATTTCAGAGTCGACAAAGCACGAAGAACCTGTACAACCACCACCACCACCACCACCACCATAACCTCTCACTCCACCGCTACCTCCACCTCCACCTCCTACTGGAAACCAAGCAGTGACTCGTCATTAGCTTGGAAGCTAAAGGGAAGCAAAGATAGAAGATCCAGTCCGAGAGAAGAACAAAGGAAAAGGAAAGGTAGAAGAAGTGGATTCCATGGGAGTGAAGCATGCTAGGCACGAAGAAGCCTCTCAAAGGGAGTAGAAGATGAAAGGAAAACACGAATCTAGCAAGCAAGCATCTAAGCCTCGACGGAGGATTGACATTGTGGATTTTTCACTATGTGAGTATGCTGAACCATATGACCTAGTTCAGGATGTATTGATGCAAGGTCCAAAGATAACTTGGCCCCAATTACTCCATCTTGCACCAAGGATGAGAAGACAATGGACGAAGATGCTAAGTACGAGAAAACCAAGACCAAGAATAGTTGGGGCTATCTCTGAGAGGAATCTTGACGACATCCTACCAACCATGGACACTCAAATCAAGGGGCAACATGTCTCAAATGTCTACATAGATGGTGGTGCACAGATATGCGTCATGAGTGAGAAAATGATGCACCATCTAGGCGTAGAGGTAAGTAGGCCACCCTGCCAAGCTAAAATGACAAATAACATCAGAGTCAAGTGCGTAGGCATAGTGAATGCAGTCAAAGTGAAGGCATTCAACACAGAAGTGGAGGTAGACATTTTTGTCATGCCACACAAAGGGGAAGGCTACCCTATCATTCTTGGAAGACCCTGGCTCATGGCTATGGAGGCTAAGGAAGACTGGAGTACCGGAATGATTCAGATGAAGGATGCCAAAGGGAATTCCATATTCTACGACATGAAGACAAAGAAGCAACACAACATCATCTTGGAGGCATCGGAAGATGAGTCCACCAGTGACTATTTGTCCACCTCAAGAGAAGAGACAACAACAATGGAAGAGAGCGACAATAGCATTAAAGTAATGGGGGTCTTCCTCAAGGACCCAAAAAGATTGACACAATATGAAACACCACCAGAGAACCAAGAGGGACCATCAGGTACGCAACCCTTGATGGATACAAGTAAGCTACATCGAATGCTCTCTAGTGAGTTAAGTGGTGAATAGAGGAAAGAATATGTCTCTATGCTAGGTAACTTCACCACATTGTTCATTGATGGTTATGACAAGATCACAGGCATTAGAATGATACAACACCGCATAAGACTCAAGGAAGGAAGTAAGCCCGTAGTGCAAAAGCTTAGAAGGCTTGGGGTAATTCAACAAGAAGCATTGCTCAAAGAGGTAAGGAATTTGCTACAGGCAGGTTTCATTTACCCCGTCGAAGACTCAGAGTGGGTCTCTCTAGTGGTAGTCACGCCAAAGAAGAACGGTAAGTGGAGGGTTTGTGTGCGTACAAACCTCTCAATGCATCAACAAAGAGGGATCATTTTCCCCTCCCATTCCAAGATGAAATTATCAATGAGGTAGCAGGTCATTAGTGCTACAGAGTATGTGATGGCTACTCGGCCTACTTTCAGATTAGCATTGCAGAATAAGACAAAAAAATACAACTTTCATAACACCATGGGATGTTTTTCTTATAGGGTGATGCCTTTTGGCCTCACCAACGCTCCGGAAACATTCCAACACAATGTAACTTTTGTCTTTCAGCCATACTTTGGTAAGTCAATATGAGTCTTCATAGATGATTTTTGCATCTACAATTCTCACTCCCTCCATTTGACCAAGGTCTGACCAACGTCTATGATGGCCTGGCTAGGCTGCAAGCCTTGGGTGGCTAGCTTAACGTAGATAAGTGTCACATTGGTGAAAGAAAGGTCACTCTTATTGGCCATGTAATTTCAGCAAAAGGAATTGAGGCTGCCCCTAGCAAGATCCAATCTTTGGTATCTTTGTCAGCACCCACCAAAGCTAAGCAATTCGTCTCTTTCCTTCGGAAGGTAAGGTATTTGAGCAGGTTCATTCACTTGATCTCTCAGGTGGTTCCCCCTCTATAGAAAGTCACCCATAAAGATGTCTTCCTATGGAGTGAAGAAAATGAGAAACAATTTACCGAAGTGAAGCAGATCTTGGCTACACTTCCCACCATTACACCCCCTAGATGGGACGATCCATTTTATGTAAACCTCAGTGTAGGAAGTGACACACTTGGATCCATACTGATGCAGAAGGACCCCCAAACCTCTTTCATGCGTCATATCTACTTCTCTAGTCGTGTCATGACCCCATCAAAAAAAGGATTCACCGCAGTAGAGCACATGGTGCTTGCATTGATGTTTTCCACTATAAAGTTCCGCTGTTATCTATTGCCTAGACCCTTTGTAATTCTGAAAATGGAAGAGGTCTTTTCGTATGTGATGCAACACATGGATGTCTCATCTAGAATCTCTAAGTGGCTTGTCAAATTACAAGAGTTTGATCACACCATGCAGGTAGAAAACTCCACCAAGGCTAGTCTAGAAGGTATTCTTATTCATCGTCACTATGAGAAGAAGCTAAAGGTCAACACAGGAACAATATATTATTGTGGCCACAAATTACTTAATCAAGTGGACTGAGGCACAAGACACCAGGAAGAACAATGCTGGAATCTCTGCTGCATTCCTAAATGAATATATATTTACTAGATACGGACTTCCCATTGAGCTTCCTATCAAATACTCTTTGTCACATTTCAAAGCTGTGACTACTCCCCATAACTCTCTTTTTACCTATGGATAGTTGTGTTGATGAGCACTTAGGACTTTTGCTCCAAAACTCACTACATATCGCTTGCCATCATCATCATCTTGCCCAATCGCCCATCCAATTCCTGTGGGGCTAGTATCCATTGTTACAATTACAGATCTTCCACATTCATAGTTTGCTTTCCTCAAAGTTGGAGACATACGTAGCAACTTCTTTAATTTCCTCATGGCATGTGTATGCACTTCCTCCCATTGAAACTTTTGGTTCTTTCTCAAAAGTTGATACAAATGTTTTGCTACATGTGCATAATGCGGAATCCAGATAACATAAAACACGCATGCACCCAAGAGCCTTCGAACCTCAGTGACATTTATACATTTCTCTTTCATTCTCTGGATTACATCAATCTTTGCAGGACAAGGACTTCTACCATATGGCCCGCACATATGTCCCACAATAAGAACTTCATTCACACCAAACACTGACTTTTGGCCTGACAAGGTAAGGTTCACCTCTTCCAACCTTGACAAGATATTATCACAATCATTGATATAGGTTGCCACATACTTTTAGCACTCCCTCGAGTCTAGAGCCACATCTTTATCACTTACATCACATCCTTTAATTGGAACATCATCAAGGAAAGGCATTGTAGTTTGAGGTATGAAGTCACGTAGGACTTTGTTCATACCATTCATCATATGTGCAACCGAATTAGTTTCCCCCTGAGGTAAGGTGCACATCCTTACTAAACCCAAGGGTGTCCTCATGGTAGTCAGGTCCTTGCTTTCCATTGCTAGTTGGAACTGATCATACCCTGAGTAAAAATCTCCCATAGAATATATTGCCCTCCCTGCAAATGCCTCTGCAAACTCATCGACAACTGGCCCTATACCCACATTTCTGATTGTCACCTTGTTTACAAGTTGCATATCTTGAATAAAGCGTAAAGAACCATTTTTCTTTGGAACTGTGAACCACCTGTTTGAATACGGAGCACAAGAAGGCTCCAAGATACCCATCTTGATCTTTTCATTAAGCAACTCAATGAGTTTTGGCAAATGAGCTTTTGGAACAGGAATAGGTCTCAAGTTCCAAGGTACATGAGGGATAGTGAAGATCACCATAGGAGCAACAATGGATGGATCAACACACCCTATCTCATAAGGCTCAAATGCAAAAGCTTTTCCGTGTTTGTCAAGCATGTCTTCAAAGCATATCTTTTCAGCTTTTGTCAAACTGTCCTCGCAACCAACCTTTAACTCTTTCAAAGAATCCTTTGTGAACTTGTGTCCAATCTTGCTTGGGTTACGAAGGCTAGGTTGCAAAGCAGATTGTTCCATCTTATTTGTACAGTCTTTTGGTAGAGGTAATGCCACTGGTTTCACTTTCTTTGCCACGGACTTATACTTAGTCTCCACTCATACATCAACACCTTGAGCATTTTTGAAATCTTCAATGACCTTGTACATTTCTATTGAGCATACTTTCACGACCTGACTTCCCATATGCAAATTGCAATCCACTAAAGACTCCAAATCTTGCATAGTATCCACAAAAGAACACTCATCAAACACACCTACAATGCATTCATCATCTTCTAGCAAACCATTCATCTTCAAACCTCTTTGTACACTATTTACATGTTGTCGTTCACCCCGCTTTAAGTTCTCACACACACATTCTGAAATTGGAACTGGTTGCACATGAAAAAGCCCAAAAATATCCGATTCTGGTATTTCTTGATCTGCAGTTCCCAATTCTCTAGTACCTTGTCCTTACCTAGACTCTCTAGCTTCTGAATAGTAAAGCTTGATCTTCACACCATTATATACTCCTGGCAATAATAATCCAGATAGATCTTTCAGTCTTACTGTACCATTAGAGAAGACCCAGTCTACCTCAAATGGTCCTGCCCAGGCAATCTTCAGGTTTGGCTTCTTTGGACCTAGTCTAGACTGATAGAGAAGCACCAAATCTCCTTTCTGAAATTCTTGAACCTTAATTTGGCGATCATGCCAATGCTTCCTTCGTTGTTGCTGAATAATTTCTTGTTCCAGCATAGCCCGTTGCCTGAGTTCATCTAACTACATAAGTTCATCTAGGTGCTTTTTCAGATTGTGGTTGAAGTCTAAACCATATTTCACAGCATTCTCAGACTTGGGATAACAAACTCCATGGGAACCACAGCTTCAGTTCCATACACCATTCTGAATGGTGTCATCCCAGTAGTGACCTTGTAAGCTTTCCTATACGCCCATGAAGCAGTTTGGAGCTTCAAATCCCACTGGTTTGGTTTCTTCTGCACAACCTTAGTGAGAATAGTCTTGATTGTCTTGTTACTACTTTCAGCCTGGCCATTACATCTGGGATAATATGGAGTAGATTTGCGATGCTTGACTGAAAGCATATCCAATAGAATTTCCATGGTGTCATTGATAAAATGTGTTCCTTGGTCTGACACAATCGGTACTGGACATCATATCGACAAACAATATTCTCAAATAGAAACCGTGCAGTTGACTTATCTGTGTTGTCAGGAAGAGCCTTAGCTTCAGCCTGACCATTACATCTGGGATAATATGGAGTAGATTTCCGATGCTTGACTGAAAGCATATCCAATAGAATTTCCATGGTGTCATTGATAAAATGTGTTCCTTGGTCTGACACAATCTGTACTGGACATCATATCGACAAACAATATTCTCAAATAGAAACCGTGCAGTTGACTTAGCTGTGTTGTCAGGAAGAGCCTTAGCTTCAACCCACTTAGTGACATAACAAGTAGCCATTACTATGTACTTGTTCTTCTTGGGGGTAACCTTCTTCAAAGGTCCCATAAAATCTAATCCCCATTTCATGAACATGCCCAGTGGTTGTACTGGCGTTAAAGGAGTCATATCTGTAGTGGTTGGTTTACCCATTCTTTGGCACATGTCACAAGTTTTACAAAAACTTCTAACATCAGCAATTAGTGTTTGCCACCACAGACCAACTTGCACAATCTTCTTGTAGGTAACTTCATTGGAAAAATGTCCACCAGATTCTCCATTATGGGCTTCTGAAATAACTTGCATTCTCCCCTCCATAGGCACACAACGTCAAAGTATACCATCAACACCTAATCGATAGAGTGACTCTCCAATGATAGTAAACTTCAAGCTTTTGATGACCAAAGCTTTCTTCTGGTTCTGCTTCCAGTCCTCTAGAAAAGCATCTTGAGAAAGAAAGTGATAAACATCATACCATTCAGGATCAACTGATTCTCTTACTTCCAGCTGGAATAAGTCAGCGTCCCACTGGTTCATCCCGCAAGGGTAATTCTAAATAACCTTCCGTACTTCTTGATAGAAAATCAGCTCCACAGTGATTCTTGCCAGGCTTATGAAAGATTATGAATTCAAACTTAGGAACATCATCCACCGTATCAGCCTGCCTTGAATAATGACTTTATTAATCAAGAACAAAAGAGCTTGATGGTCCACATAGAAATGGAACAACTTTCCTAACAGATAATGCCTGAACTTTGTAGCATTGAAAACCATTCCAAGGGCTTCTCACTCAGTAGTTGTATATCCTTGTGTAGCCTGGCTTAATCCATGAGTGGCAAAATAAACAGGATAATCAGTCCTTCCGTCTGGCTGAGCCTATATTTCCCCCATTGCTAATCCCGAAGCGTCCACATGTACATGGAAAATAACATCCCAGTTTGGTTGCCTAAGGACCGGTTTACTGATAATGGCCTTTTTCAGATTCTGGAAGCTCTCCTCACATTCAACAATCCAATTGAACTTACTGGTCTTCTTTGTAAGCTCATATAATGGTACTGCTTAAGAAGCAAACTTATGTACAAACCTTCTATAGAAGTTAACATAACCCAAGAAAGAGCTAAGCTCGGATGTGTTTTTGGGCGCTTTAGCTTGCTGAACACACTGGATTTTATCGTTGGCCATTTCTATTCCATTACGGGATACCACATGTCCCAGTAGCTGTCCCTTCCATACTAGGAAAATGGATTTAAATGGATTGAAACAAATCTGCTTCTCCTAACAGCGTTTGAAAACCATTTCTAGGAATAGTAGGTGTTGTTGCTCATCCGAATACACAGTAAAGTAGTCCATAAAAATAGCGAGGAACCGATGAAGGAATTCATTAAACATTTCCATCATACACCGCTGAAAGGTAGGTGGTGCATTTCATAGGCCGAAAGGCATCACCAGATACATGAAATCTCCCCACTCGGTGATGAAAGTGGTCTTCGCTCTATCTTCAAGAGCGATCTATAACTAGTTATGTCCACTGTAACCATCCATAAAGCTATACATTTCATATCTTGCGATCTCATCAAGCAATATGTCAATAAAAGGCAATGGAAATGGATCCTTAATAGTTTGGGCGTTGAGATTCCTATAGTCGACACAAACTCTCAATTTCTCGTTTTTCTTGGGAACTACGACTATGGGAAATAGACAATCGCTACTGGCCACCTCTATGATGAACCCAGCCTTGAGAAGATTATCAATCTTCTCTTTGACCTTCTTAGCATAGTTAGGATTCATTCGGTATCTTTGCAGTCGTACTGGCCTAGCATTTGGCTTCAACGGTATCTGGTGCTGACATACTTCAAGATCCACCCCCTTCAGTTCTGTGTGTTCCCAAGAAAATACGTCTTTGTAGTTCTGGAACATCCTGCGTCCCTTTTCCTTCATTACCGGGTTGAGATGCTTGTTGACCTTGATCATCCTAGGACTATCCTCCGAGCCTAGGTTCCATTCTTCCACTTCTTGGTCGTCTAGAAGCAACCAATTAGGCCCGTCTCCTTTTCGTTTGGTTGATTCCTCAAAATAATCCCAGGTGGCCCATTCAGTTCTGAATCAGCATTCTAATCCACTGTGTGTTCTTCAGAATGTACTGGCTCCTCTACCATACAAGTATCAACTGATTCCACCAACCTCCCGGTTAACTGAACTGATCTTTTCCCTGTGTTGATTTCAGTAAATTGATCAGGGAATTGCTTTTTCTGCTTGTCGGCCTGCTCTTTATTCAGTAAAACTGCATTCAAGTCAATCTCTGTTAAAGGAAATATTTTCAGAGCTGCTAACATTCGTTCGATCTTCTTGGCCCTGTACTTCTGGCATAACTCCTTCGGCCTCAGCTCTTTTCTCCAGCTCCTAGTACTGTTCGTCTAGATCTGAATCCTGCTGCTGGCCCCTTCTATGTTTAAGGTTTGATTCGCATAGTCATGAACAACATGTGTCGTTCTCAACCATGGACGCCCTAGCAGCATCCCATATGCGCCTTGCACATCTAGAACTAAGAAGTTAGTTTTAAATTTTTCCCTGCCTACTCTTATCTGCATATTTTCAATCATGCCCGTAGCTTGTACCACTTTGTAATCTGCCAGTTGCACTTTAAATGGTGCTGGCTTTAGATTCGTGATACCCATTCTCTGCTGGAGATGAACTCTCATTATATTGACTCCTGCTCCTCCATCCAAGATAACACTTGAAAGAGGTTCCCATTGCTTCCTAACCTTGTAGTCCACCTGAATGAGCGGAACTTCATCATCTTGGACGGCCGTCAGGACCACTGTTATGGCCTCCACTTCAGCTTTTCTGCGTTGTCTGATGAAGTTTTCCACTTCAGGCAAGGTTTTTCTGATATCTTCTAGCTCCATAGTCAACTTCTGAATTCTATCACAGATTTTAACATGGATTTCCTCTCTCTCTTGGTCAGACTGGTTGTCAGAGCTCGAAGAGCTGGTTGTATCTTCACACTACCATTCCTCTCTTGCAGTGCTTCTAATCCTTCCATCAACCCTCAGTTCATCAGCCATTCCTTGTACCGCAGCCAGCATGGTTTCAGGTATGCCCAGTATTGACCAATATTTCTCAGTTGATTGGGCTGGTATCTTTTGAATGACTTGGGATTTAGAACTTTCTGGCTGCTCTACCAGCTTCTTGGCTAAATCCTCCGTGATTTTAGCGGCTAGTTCTCTCTGCTCTTGCCATTCATCTACCACCTTCTCTTTACCCTTGGCCTTCCAAATTTCTCTTTGCTTGCTGCTGTTTGTAGTGAATGGTGTCTCTGAAGTATCTGGAATTTCTTCAATTACTACGCCCTTGCTTCTTGTGACTACCCGTACTGGGACTGGCTCTGGTGCCTTAGCCTCAGTAGCAGTAGTTGCAGGTGCGTCTGGGCATTAGGCTACGAAATGGCCGTACTTCCCACAAGTGTAGCAATTCATACTCCGACTTTGGAAGTTGCCACGCCCTCTACCTCAGCCCATACCCATTTGGAATCGGCCGCGTCCTTGACCTGTACCGTTGGTACCTGGTCTCTCCTCCTGAGATACTTTGGTGGGTTCTACTTTCACTGGTTCAGTATAGGCTACCACTGACAGGTCTTTGCCCTTCTTAAAGTGATGAATCCTGATACCACAATTGTTCCATAAATGACCAAAAGCCTTACAATAAGTACATTGTGAGCACTCGCTGGAGATATGGTCCTTGGATTTGCATTTCGAACAACAAGTCTCCATCTTCCGAACTGACTATCTGGTGTGGCTAATCTTGGCAATTTGTCTAGCCATTTCTTCAATCTTCTTGGTCCAAGATCCCTTCTTTGACTTATCCTTGGACTGTTCAATAGAGCTGCTTTCCGAGCTGCTGGACACCTCACTGGAATCAAAACTCTCAGTAGCAGACCTACTGCTACTAGACCTTCTCTTTTTGTGGCTCTTTTCCTTCTTGGCCTGCTGTTCCAACTTCAGTGCTCGTTGTACCAGATCATTGAATTTCTTGGTAGGAGATGGTACCCCCTGCTCCCTAAGAGTTTTGATTCTAAAACCATTCAGAAACCATGCACGCAACCTCTTCTCGGATGGCGGTTCCTGTAACTGCCTGGTTAGCTCCTTGATTTTTTCCACATAACTTCTGACTAATAGATTTCGCTGCTTGATCTTATCTAGTTCACAGAGGATATCTTCATCACCTCTGTTGTCGAAATACTCCAGTCTGAAGGCTTTAAGCACTTTGTTGTAGGATCTGAGATGACAGGTGGGGTAATGGTAATACCACTTTCTCGCTGCCTCCTTCAAGGTTTGCGGAAAATATTCCCCCCAATCATCTTCATCAATATTTTTCAGTTCAGCATACTGCTCAAAAGCCTGTATGTGAACGTTTGGATCATCCTTCTTACCTCCCTTGAATATTGGAAAAGAAATTTTCAAAGAAGATGAGTAATCATTCCGATTACCACTGATTCTTTCGCTTCTCTTCTTAGATTCAGAACGGTGCTTGGAAGTCTTCTTGCAATTGTCAGTGTCTGCATCCCAATCAATGTCTGTTTCTGTCTCTGTGTCAGTGTTCTCTTTGGCTTGCCGGCTAGAAGTGCGGTGACTGCCTTTACTTCCCTTGGTACCCTCATCCCCCTGCCGGGACCGAGAAAACTTGGCTTTCCGTGCTTCCCTTTCTGCCTGTCTGCGTCAAGAATGACTGGACTGTTGTGAGTCGTGCGTCTCATTAACCTGACTATGCTCCTCCTGAGCCTCAGTGTTAGTCACCTTCTCTTGCTTAGGGTCAGAATCTCTTCCCGACTCCTCAGGAATAGGATCAACACGGATGGTGGACTTCCGACCACAACTGGGTTTGGGTGCCATTGCTGAAAACTTCCAACTGGTAGAAGAGTCTTTCAGTCAACAAGCTTCAGCTCGAGCCACCCTGATCGCCAAAATAAAATTGGAGCTGATCTCTTGAGATAGCTAATTCCAGTGTTAGAAGATTTCGGCAGCAAAAACTGATGATGTATTAGTTTAGACAGTCGACTGAATAGAGAATCAGAAACTGAACTGGAATTTATCTACTGGAATGAGAACCAGACTATGTACAAGAATAATATTCAGATTTAGATTTAGAGTACTTAATACAGAGTAAATGTAATTGGAATATCTGCCGTGATTGGAATTATAGATGAGAGATTACAGCGAGTATGATGTGATTTACATGTAGAGTACAACTGACAACAACTGCCAATGATGGAAAACTCAAGTACAAATGTCGCCAAAATGCTAATCCGACTATGCTCAAGATTATGCTAACCCAAATGCCAACCCGATTACAATGTAATGGGCCCTATTTATATACCTTGGGTTTACCATAGTAATTACCGTAGTAATTACTTGACTAATTCACTGCCCGTCTCATAAGAGAACGTGCCCACTTAGTGAGACTGTCTCAACCGTCTACATCGGTCCCCAAGGAGCATGTAGCAACAAAGCAGATTAGGTGATGGGTATGCTCACATGGCATTTTGACCATTGCACTGATTTCGTGTACTTCTACTGGCATACCACAGCAAGTACACACGTTGCTTGTTTTCCCATCGCATACCCATCCTATACACTCTGTAAAAGTGTCCATAGCTACCTTGCATAGGGTAGTGGGGATGAAGGAGCCTTCTATCATCTTGCTTATCTGCATGAGCAACTGCAATTGACTATCATAGGCGTGCACTTTCGCTTCCTGCACCTCCACATTAATCTACAAACCAATCAAAACAGAGGCATGGTAAGTACATAGGATAGTTGTGCACATATTCAAAAAATAAGGTTCAATCACAAAAAGAATCGGCACTTGCATGACGACAATTTATGTCAATATCAATAGCAGTGGGGGTGTCCTCATTGTGAGGAAACCCCAAACCATCCAATGTCTCCTTCAGTGTCTCAATCTTTACCTTGAGCTCTATTTCTGTCCTTGCATCCACACTGTCAGTGAGGCCTAAACACCGCAATTCATTCTCAGCATCATGAAGCGTATGTCTCATAGCAAGTACTACAGGGCTGACCATATAATGGCTTGCTTTCACAATCTTCGCAGCTTCAAGCTCCTGACCCTCATTCTTGAGTTGCTGTTTAGCATCCTGCATTCAATTTTTGAGATGGTCATTTGCACTCATGATGTGCTACAAATCAGAGAGCCCGAAATATGACATGCTTGCTGTCACTTTGTGAGAGCTGTTAATAGAGAGGGGTGTTGCCTTGGTAGCAGAAACAACGCTCGAAGATACTTGGTTTTCGCGGAGCCCTCCTCTATTTTTTGAGTTGAGGGGTGGGTATTACGCACCCTCCACTTTTCAACATGGACATCGTAGTATCCTTTTTCTTGAAGGTCCTGCAAATTCTAGACAACAAACTCAACCTAATTGAACTGCGTGATTGAGCCACTTGCAATTGCCACTGGACTAAATTTTTTTAAAAAACCCTTTGCAAATGCCGAATTAATTTCCATGTTTGTGGGGGGCTTCTGGTACACCCTGTAGTGCAGCTAAAGTACTTAGTCGTACATGTCGCTACGAATGCTACTGCATTTGAAGCGATATTTGTTGCAATCCTTCGCCTCTATGAATACACTGAACCACTCCAAATATGTAATTTGCTCCCACTTCCCCAATTTGGGGTCGTCACCGTTCATGGAGAGGCAATGGACAACATTAAACTCTTCTGCTATTACACAAAACTTTTCCTGCAGTGGGGTGTTCAGCTTGGAAGCTTTCCATCGGCATGCACACCACACAAGGCAATTGCGTGGGCTCTCCTTAGATGCAATCATCTAAGCATGCACCTTGAATGCCTAAGGCAATGCACAAGCACCTGATCAATGTGAAAGAATCCACAACTAGATTGCAACTAGGGGCTACTGCAAAAACAAGCATATAAGCTGAATGCATAGTCCTCTGTGTTGATTGCAGCATATTCTTAGCAACACAATTTCCATGGGTGAGAGGATTCACTAACAGATTAGTAGTCGGGGCATGCTGGAGAATTGTGTCATACTTTGCTTGATTTACAACTTCCAAATGTGGCCCCCTCATTGAAGAGAGAGAGAGAGAGAGAGAGAGAGAGAGAGAGAGAGAGAGAGAGAGAGAGAGAGAGAGAGAGAGAGAGAGAGAGAGAGAGAGAGAGAGAGAGAGAGAGAGAGAGAGAGAGAGAGAGAGAGAGAGAGAGAGAGAACATGAGTCCTGCTTCCCCTCCCCTGCATGCTTGTACTTTGACATTGGGTATCCTTGGGAATTAGAAGCATTCAATCTTTTGCAAGGCAGAGGAGAAGCAACAGAACCTTTGCCCCTTGACTTCCTTATTGGTGGAGTACTATTAAGATTGTTGTCGGAGGTGGCTGGCTCCAGTGGTGAGCTATCCTCCACTTGGGATGACTGCTAGCCTCTGATTGCAGACCTGCTTGCATCTCACAATCGCTTTCCTCCTCTCTCTGACATGTGGCCCCTGTGCTGTGCTTCCCTCCATGCTTCATGACTACACCACTACCTCAACTTAAGGACCGAGCTTAACTGTTAGATATTTTAAAAATATTACGATTCATTTTTTCAAAGTCCAAGTATTACACTTTGTATAGTTCATGATGGTGTCCCACACACTGGAAAAAACATGACTGTCCTATCCATGTGTTATGCTTACAAGATGTGCTTGTTGGCATTTGTTAACTAGCACAAAAAGTGCGACACGTTAACATGCTTTCACGCATATGTGAACCTCATGTGAACCCTAGCATGCTATTGCAAGGGTCCACCTCCCACATGTCCACTAATGCCCACTTGTCACACAAACTTAGCCATTTGGATATTTTAGATCTAGCTAACATGTTCAATGATCCTGTTTTGTCCTTTCTCTTCTCCACCATATTAAAGTATCCCACTAAAAGCTATTCCCCTTTCAACATGTCTACCTTTCCGGTGCTCCCATAGCTTTGCTCTTTCCTTATCCAAACAAGGTCCATATATGTTGATGATGGTATTATGATGATTTGCCCACTTGATCTTTACTCCTATAGCTCTCCCAAAGGGATGATTGAACACCAGTTCTAGATCCTCATCCACAACAAAGAGGATACCATGGTATTTAACATATTTTCCTCCGTAGACGACTAGCTTCTTCCCCACTCCTTGGTTTCTTTTGCTTGCAGCATCAAGGTGATGCTCATAGATAGTCCAAAAGTTGATATCCTTACCTTTTTTGACTTCCTCCCAGAAGAGGGAGCTCTTGTTCTGCGTGTAAGCCCCTTCACATTCAGTGATTAAAGAAAAAACTCTTCCATTATTGAGAGAGGGGTACGACCTTCTACACCTCTAGGAACTCTTCTTATGTTCCCTCTTTCCTATTGTCCTTCTCCATTGGTCCATTCCCATTCCCCTCAGTTATCATGAGTTTTCCTGGGTTACCATCCCTAAGAGCCCTAAAGATATTATTATAGAGGAAGGGGGGTTTAAGACTATCTGACGGAGCTTCTTTCATCCACCTAGCTACCCGCACTTCGGATTTGAACCGCCTCCATGAGATATTGGAGACTTGTTGCTATCCTTCATATTTCTTTCTAAATGTGGATGATAATCAATCCTCAAAGAGCAAACCTATACTAGTAAAAATCTAGGAGCAACATTGAGGGTACTGAGCTCATTTTGAAAACCGACCTAACCTATTGTAGACTTGTAAATAGTCAAAGCTTCATAGTACTTTGCTATGAGCCTTGAGGGTAAAGGCTCAAAAGAAACGTGAGAGTGAAAGCTAGTCTTGAGTGCTTGCAACAAAGAATTTAGAGAGTATTATGTATTAGAAATGCGTTATACCACAGATTGGAAAAAGATAATGAAGGATCAACTTAAGGGGAAAGGGAAAATCTTTCAATAAAAAACAAGGTTAAGGGTCACGTTGGCATCCTGAAACACACACCTTAAAGTTCCACAAGCGCTTCTAATGTGGCATTAGGAAGGGAATGGGGTCTAAGGGGGCCTCTTTATCTACCATGGGATTAAAAAGAGATTATGGAAGGGGAAAATGGGTGGATGCCATGTGGATTGAAATGGTGGGTATGGTAGGGCCTAAAAGTAAGTGGTAAAAACTTGTACTCTTTTATAAAATATAAAGAGAAAATATCTTATAAATTCAAAAAACTAAACTTTTCTTTAAATAGTTGGGTAAAAGTCAATCCTTTTTCTCTATAGTGGCTGCCACTTCTCCCCCTCCTCTCCTAAAAGGAAGTCCCTCCAAAAATGTGTTGATCATTCCCTCCACTCTCTCTACTGTACCATGTCTCACTTCTCTTCACTTCACCTTGCAAGTTGCTTCTCTTTCCTTCCTTTCACTTTTCCCTGCCAAAAGCTCTACAATAGAAGTCGGAACCTCCTTTCCCTCCTCAAGCTTACTACATTCTCCTCAAGATTGTTGAATTCTCCTCAAGATGAAGTTCTCAATTTCTCCATGAGCCTCACTAAACACCTCTACCTAAAGCTAAAGATATGTAGCATATCCTTCTGCTATATCATTCCTCTTTCTTTCCGCAACAAGTTTCCTGCTCCTTCTCCATCAATCTCTTTAGAGAAGATCTAATTCCCTCTCAAGTCTTGCAACATTATCTTCCACATTAAGACAATAAGCAGGTGGAGCAGTATAGCAATAAGTGACATCAAACGTCTTTGTGTACCATCAAGAATCTTGCTCTTTATACAATTGAGAACATGGATGTGCAATGATTAATCATAAGTATTTGTCTGCAAGTTGTGTCACTATTCCGCGTGGAATCATCAGGTACTTGGTGTTGGGTCCAAGCCCTTGTCGGCCAGCCCGTGGGAAAGCCTCCTATGGCATGCAGATGCTTTTAGTTATGAGCCACTCCACAAGTGGAGTTTGCATGGTTAGTTTAGCCTATATATGTAAAAGGTTACACATCAATCAAAATAGAGAAGAAGAATAGCGTGCAATTTTTGTTCAAGCTGAGTCGACTCTCTCTCTCTCTCGCCTTCTGCTGTGCTACCTCCACGCCATGGCGACCCACCACCTGCATCCTCCATAGCCTCGTTCCAACAACTAGTATCAGAGCTTTGGCAAAGCTCACCTCGGCTTGAGTCGGCGAATCGGCGCGGGAGCAACCGCTTATGCAGAGAATTGGGAGCTATCGACCTGCGTCAAACTGGTCAGAAGCGGCATCAACGGATTCACCCAGGCTTGCTGGAGACATATCGTCTCTTGACCAACTGCCAATTCGGCTTGTACAGCGCATACTGAGCAGTTCTCTGTTGCTCGACGTCGCCTGCGCCATTACTGTATTACAGAAGGTCTTTTTTGTGTGAATATTTTCACACTTATTTCAACTGGCCACCTAGTTACTATTTCAAGCAAGGTACTCTTCCCACCTCGAGTATCCTTGACCCTAGAATACAACACTTAGCATTAAAAAGCCGGATGCTCGTCAATGCTCATAGTCGCCTCTTGCAGCCGACGAATCTGGCACATCCGCTGCAGTTACAAGGGCACTATCTGCTGAGCTATAGAGGAAAGACGAAAAAGCTTTTGGTATTATCCTAACCTCCTTAGAAGATGATTTTATTCATTATTTGGATGATGTCGATTCTTCAAGTGCTGCTTGGATAGAGTTAGAGAAGTTGTTTGGTGCCAAAGCAAAGTATTCAAAAATGAGTTTAAAAATGGAATTATATTCCATCCGTATGCGTGAAGATGAAAATATTGCAGCTTTAGCCAATAGACTGAAGAGTATTAGAACTCAACTTGTTTATGTCAAAGCTTCAGCACCAGAAGAAGATCTCATAGCCATTTTTTTGAAAAGTTTGACTGACAAATTTCATCAGATTGTTACTGTTTTAAAAGAGAAAGATCAGCTGCCCTCCTTGGATGGTATCATCAATTCATTGCAGGAAGAAGAACGCAGGGTACCTAGTACCAATTCTACTATTATTCCCAGGGCATATACAGTCTCGAATGCCGTGTCACCCACCAGTTCTTCTGATACTTCCAGTGCATATGCAGTCACTAAATGTGCTGCTACAGCAGCTTCATCTCGACCATTCAATGGAACCAGAACTTGTGCCATTTGTGGGCGCAACAATCATCAGACGAAAGACTGCTTCAAGAAGAATCCTTGTGTTCACTGTGGTAAAACAAATCATCCGTCAAATAAGTGCTTTCAAAAGGGTAAAACTCAAATTCATGTGGTTGAGGGAGACACTGAATCTCCAATATATTCCGTTGATGAGGAAATTTATTAGATCAACTCTTTTCATGTTATTTAGTCAAAATAAATTGTACGGGCTATAGACACTGCCACCCATAAGTGGTAAGACCTCCCAATTTATCAGTTTTTTGTTCTCAAGTACCATTTTGTCCGCTCCTCATGAGGTTACTGGGTACACCTTAAACCCAAGGTTTGGCAGTGAACCAAAAACTCCACTTTTGGTAGCTAATGTTTTGACCTACACCCTATCTGTTCAAGGGGGGGTTACTCACCTAGCACCAGGTTATGGATAAACCAAAAATCCTTGGTTGTGAGAGAACCTAAAACTCACGGTTGACGAGTACACCAAAAACTCGAGGTATCATGAGTTGCTTGTCCAGTTCGGGCTTGAGGGGGGGATTGTTGGGTCCAAGCCCTTTTCGGCCAGCCCGTGGGAAAGCCTCCTATGGCATGCAGATGCTTTTAGTTATGAGCCACTCCACAAGTGGAGTTTGCATGGTTAGTTTAGCCTATATATGTAAAAGGTTACACATCAATCAAAATAGAGAAGAAGAATAGCATGAAATTTTTGTTCAAGCTGAGTCGACTCTCTCTCTCTCTCGCCTTCTGCTGTGCTACCTCCATGCCATGGCGACCCACCACCTGCATCCTCCATAGCCTCGTTCCAACACTTGGAGTGTCATTGACTCCATTTCATGCAGCAATGTACAAGACGATAATGGATGTTGGATGACGATGGAGTTCAAATGAATGATGTGGGTGAAAATTCATCCCAACTCAAGAGGTGCACCCAAGGTATTAAGGAGACACGTGGCTTCTCAAGCACACAACTGGAAGGGAAGAATCATGGAGCTCAAGAAAACACAAGACGACAAGAGGCTTGTGAAGGTACAACATGTGTATGTTGCTTCACAATTGAAGCTAGAGACAACAGTGGTTCTATTGAGGTTTCTTGCAAACTATAATTTTACTCCTCTGTCAAGTTTCTATATTGTTTATTTTGTATTTTTTCTATGTACATTGATTTTGATGACTGTAAGATTTCCATTGCTTGTTCATTTTATAGATGTTTGTCCATTCGATTTTGTAGAGTGTAAGCCAATAAAGTCCTTCAGATGAAATTTTAAGACCATCCACACTAACCTTGGCAATTTTCTCTTTCTCCGGTTCACTCCCCAACCTTGTAGAGTCTGGAATGGCCTAAGACAGACAGTGCCTTGATCACAGCACCCAAACGGAGAATCAAGATGGATGTGCAAGCAACAATGAAGTTAACCCACCTATGGTTCTTACAAAGCCATGATAACATGGTTTATATCTTTGCATGTATTTGTGTTTATATTTTGACTTCAGAGTGCTCACAGGTTACTAGCAATGTGGACTTGCAAAGGGGGAATTGTGATCAATGGATTCCTTGTAGCCCCGAGGGATTCACCATGGAAAACTTACCACACCACGTAAGTGTAGGGGAGGTTTTTTTTTTTACAAGTTACATAAGCGTATACGTTAGGGCAGGCCCCTAATAATTTATCTCCTAAGCTTAAAAATAAGGGAGGGAGGTATCATATTTAGGGGGGGGGGGGGGGGGGGACTGATGGGGGTTGATAACTTGTAATGATTGGTCACCCATGTGCACTAGAACTCAGGTGAGTTTTGGGGAAGTTTTTTATAAGGTCACACGTCAAATTTTGCATCAATCCAGTCATAGATAAGGGCTAATATGGAGCAGGTCAAGGGTTGATCTACACCAGCTTTAGATGGGTCAGAATTGGACGAGTAGCCAGCATGTAGGCTGATTAGGCACATAGTTTTCAAGTCAAACTAAGATACATTGAGGGTACATCTAGTTATCAACAAAAGTGGCTCCTTAGTATGTTGCCATTCACTATGCTACGCACTCTTTGACTTGTTTTACTTTAGATCATGTGAGACCTAAATATTATATGTAAGATAGGGGTATGATAATTTTCTTCATTGATTATCGACATATAAGCATAGAAAGGGGGATCATGTTTCCTAACATGAGTTGTATGTAGGGGTTTTATCAAAGTTGTCCGCTCGTTGATGGCGTCCCGTTTTGTATATAAGTGAATCCCCCGGGCTTGTAGCTGGATGGGAGACTAAGGTGGTCAACCACCAGGGAGAAAGAATCAAGTGCTCTATAGTTTTTGAGAAGGTGGTGTTCAGATACCATATTGTGAAGAAAAGATTGTTGATGGTATTTTCCTACAGAAGATGGAAGCCGATGATGGGAGAAGGGGAGGCACTAGACTTTGATGTTGCTGCTAGAGAATCAGTTGTTCGGAAAATATGCATCCATGATGATGCTATGCACGACATTGTAGTGAATAACGATTAGCACCTCTGTCATCTTTGTGAGTATCTTAATCTCAAATATACCTTACTCAATCAATATCTCTTTGTAATTAATGAAAAGGTTGTTCATTGCAAAAAAGAGAAGACATTTCTGCGTGAGAACTTCCGTTTCGGCGATATATTTTTGTAAAAACTTGTAATTGACACGAATTTTGCTCCCATTCATACATACAATGTTTTGAATCTCGTCTCTTTGCATACTTATTTATTGTCAACTTGTTCAAGTTTTTGATTGAAATGTACAATTTCTTTGTTTTGGAGCGCATATGTTTTCAATGTTGGTGTCTTTCAATGCTTTGTCGGGTGATTTTGTTTACAATTATAGTTTTAAGTTATTTTGAAGTTAATTTTAAGTGCTTTTTAAAAAGTGAACTTGGGTATATAAGTAATTTTCTAGGTTTTAAACTTCAATTCTCACATTCACAAAACTCTAGCTCTAAGCTCTCTTTGCCTGTTCCTTGCAAACGAACCCATGGAAACGTCTTTTGATGCACTTCTTACACAACTAGAAAAGGTAGGACTTGAGGATTGAGCACATGAACTAGTCAATGTGTTCAAGGGGACAATTGACATGCAGGCCACTGCCAATGGCCTACCAACATTCATGCAGAGGCATTCAAAAGCTTTCTTGACTATATGGCACAACACATAGAAGAATATGTTGTAGTCTTTGAGGGATCCAACAAGGCATGGCTGTTAGTGGATTTCCTCACTCATCTCTATGAGGCTGACAAAAACTTTTGCTTTCTCTTGTTGAAGTTTATTAAAGGGATCACGGAATAGGAATACAAGACAAAGGATGAGAATGATCTTATAGACTTGGGCATGGGATTCATAGGCACCCAATTTATTTCTTAGGACATGGTTCTGGCCTTACTTGTGCTTAAGGGCATGGATAAGGAAAAATCAAAGGAAAAGGCCAGCCAAAGAACACCTATGACCATTGTGGAGTAATCAAATGATGTTATCAAAGAAGTTGATGAGGAGATTGAAGCATCTATGGCACTCGTCCTCTTGCAAGAGCCTAGCTCCACTGAGGAGGAATATCGGATGATAGAGGGAGATGAGCTGCTGGAGGAGGTCCCAGACCTCCAAATTCTCATTTTTCATGTAGTGGTGGTGGATGACCGTAATTTTTTGTTCCTTGAAGACATTGCCAAAACACTAGGACTCAGAGAAGATGAGCCTCTCTCAGTGCTTGCTATCTATGTGGGCATGAAGGATCCTAGTGAAAAGGAAGATAAAGTAAATTTTCAAAATTGACTTTGAAGACCAAGGTCTCCCATCAAGCATCTCCTTCCTCCCCAATGAAAACAGACAGAAGTTGGTGCAAATGGTGGAAAGTACACTTGTGGCAATCAAATCATGTGCCTCATTTTACGAAAGTGTCTCAAAAAGCACTTTCCATCCACACAAACCATTGATTGCTATGGATGGAGATGATTGCTCTAGCATGAATCTTACAAGGTAAAATCTTGAAGATATGGATGAAGAAACTGAGGTAAAAATTTCTTAACCTGGTCGATTGTCTATTGTTTCTCACAACAAGTGTTAAAGTCATTGTAAATGTTTTGCAAATGGAATACCATGTTGATAAGTTTGTAATGTGTATTGAAGGTTCACGCAACATGTCCATGGATAGGGATAGCTCGCTTTGGCACTATGGAGGTGGCAAGATGACCATATCACCTGGCAATAATTGGTGGGTTTGGACGGCGCAAAAAAAGGTCCCTGTGCACCACGGCGCACAGAGGATAGTTCTAACCTGGTCAAAACTAGTCCATGTGCATCGTGGTTCACAAGAGCTCTTTTTGCATCATTTGACTCCGTCGTGCGTCGTGGTCGTCCCGTTGTCTCTGTACGCCCCTCTCGTCGCAAGGTTTCGGTAAAAAAATCACCAAAAGGTGCCCCCCAATCAATGAGTGCTTGCATGCTTGAAGAGTGTTTAATTTAACAACTTGACAATTCAAATACTTCAAAAACACAATGTACAATATCAAGTATTACAACTGCATGGAATGGTAGAAATTTGACTCTTTGATATCATATGAAAAGATTACAAATCTCATCAAGAGAGAGTAGATGGGATAAAATAATTTTTATGAAGACACCCTTCATTTCGAAACTTGATTGATAGAGTTAAATCTATATCTTACGCGCTTAGCATGCACCATATAGGATTCACCATCCTAAAACAGCTGCACCAAAATTTCCTTGGAGAAATCTTGTAGGGCGAGTAAAGCTGCATGTTGTATGCGTGTAATAGAATCACTATATTCATCCATTATCTCTCTCACCACCCGAGAGAAGGCCACTTTGGGTATGATTGGCTCAATGCTCTTCTGATACTTTCGGATCTCTCGCAAAGCAGCTGTGCCTAGCTTCCATCTCTGTTTCTTCTATGCTATTGGCTGTGGTGGAGGAGGCAACTACTTGGCCCATTGAGGAGGATCGTGTTTGTACTTTTTCCTCCTCTCCTGGTCCTATTGTTCTTCGAGTGTCACTTTTTCCTTTTTCATCTTTGCATGTTGCTTGGCTCTTTGAGGAATTTTAGAAGGCCTTGAGCTCCCAACCTTTTCTTGTTGGGAATCTCAGCTCTATTCTCTGCCGTCTTCTTCTCTGCCTCTGCTTCTATTGAGGGCATACACCCTCAATAGTGAAAACTCAGGGACGACTCTCAAAACAACATATGTAAAGATTGAGAGCAAAAAGGAAGAGAGAGAGACTCGTAACTACTTTTCATTCCTTTGCTTTTACATTACAATTTATAAGGAAGAGAGAGAGCCTCGTAACTGCTTTTACATTACAATTCATAGCTTTTACCTACTGTTAGAAGCGGCTAACGGCTACACCAATTATGCACCAAGTTGTGGATATGTTATGGATGTACATAGTATTTACTTCTCATTGTATAGGGCTTGGGCTCATTTAGGAGTTCCAAAGTTGTACGAGTCTAGGCTAGAGAGCTCACTTTATCCCATAGTTGAAGGGTTTGAGGCCCAAACTATAAAAGAGCCCTTTGCTTAATGAGAGGTCATTCTTGAGTGGTCCTTTTGAGAACTCTCTCCCTAGAGGAGGTCTTGATGGCTTAGCCTTTGAGCTTAATGCCCATGCTTAGAAGGCTAGTGCTAATCACATGTAATTAGTGTAATCTTCTCTTAATTAATCTAATCTTCATTATGTTGTCAATCATGTTTCTCTACTTTCCTTCATTGTTTTGAAGTGTTGATCTTCTCTAATCTAACTCTTACTTATGCTAAGCTTCTCCGATTAGTGGAGTCCTTATCTAACTCTCTCGATTAAGCGGAGTGGGTGTACTCGTGATTGAGGGATTAGAGTTGCCCTCTAATGGTGTGCTTGTGTGTGTGTAGGTTTAAGAAGCCTTGAGCTTAATTTGATTATGTGTGACTTGATTTGGACACCATGATGGGCATGGTTGGGGTGGCCGACTGAATGCGATCTTGTGTGCTTAATCGTCAATGCATGTAATTAGAGTTGTGCTTGAGAGATTCCAAGATTTGTGTGTTTCACTCCGTTGCATGATATGTGTAGATGATTGCTTGAAATTGATGCTTGATGTGCGATTAGCATTAGTTGTTTAGGATGATTTCTATTTGAATTGGAGGATGCACGCTCTTGAATACTCTCAATCTTTGCATCCGATGATGCTCTCTTACATTCTTTGTGTGATGCCTCCAAGCCCTATCCGGGTCATGTTCTCTCTCTCCGGATTGATAGATTTGTGGGAGATTGCCTATGCTATGGCGAGCCTCCAACATTGGCGCCGTTGCCGGGGACGGGTTGCCTATGCTAGTGGAGTTGAGGTTGCAAAAGATAAGAGTAATTTGACTACCGATTTCTTGTAATTAGGTAGGATTTGATTTGTGTGTAGTGTAATTAGGTTTAATTGGATGTGTATAGAGTCATTTCACCCCAAAAACCCCTAAATTCTCTTTTGATTTTGCTAATTTTTCACTAACCTTCACTAATTTTGCATCCCATTCATGCTAATTTCGTGCTAATTGTACTAATTCCATGCTAATTTCATGTTAATTGTGCTAACCTAACCACTAATTTTGATTTGAAATGTATGCTAAATCCCCTTAATTGAGGAGGATCATCACTCTTAATTGCTCTAATCTATGCCTAATCATGTGATTGAGTGTTGATTTTGGTCATTTTTTTTGATCAATTTTGGACCGAATCGGAGTTGCACACATGTGTGTGCATGATGGAATCGTCGCGTGGAGCAAGGATTAGCTTGGATACAATCAATTGTAAGTGGATTGACCTACTCCGTTTAATTTTTGCTTGATTAAGTTGATCCCATTGAGTTGCTAAATCATTACTTAATTTAGGTGTGTGTGCATTTACTTAAATTGGGTGTGTGTGTGCACTTACTTGATTTAGGTGTGTACATCATTTAAGAGGGGTGTGTGTCATCCTCAATTTGGGTGTGTGTAAAGTATAGTGCACAAGCAAACAAAGGGGGTGGGGGGTCAAGCACATGTGCATGCTTGTTTTTAGGTATGTGGAAAGGGAGTAAAGTCAACAAAAGACAAGGCATGTGAGGAAAGAATCTAGGTGAGAGAAAGAGAAACAAAGTCAACAAAGATAATAAAAAGAGTGTGAAAGCACAAGAAAACAAAATTGGATTTGCATGGGCGTCCGAATTTAAAAGGCCTTAAAAAAATATATATATATATATATTTTTTTAAAAAAAGATTTTTTTTTCTTTCTTTCTTTGCTCCTCACACATATTCCCACACCGATTACCCCACTCCCTGCATGGGCACAGTTGATATTAAAATCGCCTGTTGATATTGAGGACTCACAAAATAGGGTCAAGAGCTCCATGCATTAGATGATCCAACAAATAATGATCATTTGAGGAGGTGACACTATTTTTGTTATGTATGCTACACAATGCATTTGGGCATGAGCTAATCATTTGGGTCTATTTGATCAAATGCCTCCTTGTCTCTATTTTCTCGCTTCCAATGTCAAAATATGCTACATGAGAGAATGAGAAGCAAATGCATTGATTTATTGTGCAATGGGGGAGCAATTGTTTGTAAAGCTACATAAAAATTTCCAAGTTGTGGGGGAATGTGATAGATTTTGAAGTTTTGGTTGAATAAAAACTTCCTCATGCACTAATCAATGATCTTTTTTTTGAAGGGATGTGGTAGGTGTGTGATTCCAAATGATCCAAGAAGGGGTCATAATTGCAATCTATTGAAAAATTTGGCTAATTAGAGCCATTCCAAATGTTTGGATCAAAGTTGTAATGCTAGCTCATAGCTTGGTAAAAAGTTAATTTTTTTTCATTAGAGCTAGTATTTACCCAAACTTTTTGAGCTTTCAAGTACATAATTAGGCTAGTGAGAGCCATTCATTTTCATTTCATCAAGTTGAAGTCATCTCTAGCTCATAGATTACTCTTAAAATTGAAAATTTCATGTGAGCTAGTTGTTAGCCAACTTTTGAAAAGCTTTGAAATGATAAATTTGGCTTTGAAGAGCCACTTCACTTCATAAAGTTGCATTATTTTCAGCTCTTTGCTTGTTTAAATTCCATATCTCATTGAGCTAGAAATTGATCGACTTTTGAATCATGCATGAGAGATTGTACAAATTACAAAATTTGCTTTTGTAGAAGCATTTTTCCTCTCTCATCATTGTTGTGTAGGCATAAATTTGCTACTTTAGAGCATCATGTGCATAACCAAAGGCTTTTTTTTCCCTTGGGTTTTTTTCCTTTGGCAAATTCGGGTATGCAAGACCCTAGCTTTAGGTTTTCATTAATGTTTTTTGGTCTGCTTTTGGCTTTTAATAATTGGCTTTTATAGCTTGTGTTTACACTTAGCTTCAAAAGGCTTCTTTTGCAAATAAAAAGGATCAAGATACTTCTCTACACAAAGGGGATGCTTGCTCAAGGGTGCTCAAAGAGCATGAATTGGTGTAATCCTTCCATGATTTTGCTCTTTGTTCATCTCTCCACTCTCTTGCTTGGTTTAAGTGATATTTTGCTTCTAAACTATGGTTTTTTTTCATTTTCGAAAGCTAGGCAGTTTAAAGTTTCAACACCCTACTTTGTGAAAATTAACTCACAAAAAATTAGGTTTTATGTATGTAAATCATAGGTAAGTAGCCTTGACCTTAGGTTAATGTAGGTTCATTTCTTGCTAGTCCTAGAATCTTAGTGATAGTCATAATATTCCACTCATTTTTGTCATGACCTAGGGCTATGATTAGGCTTTAGTCTTTTTTAGTCCAATTGCCACTAGTTCTCATAAAGGAAGCAATAAAAATGTGCTAAAAAATGAACCATGAAGCAAAGAAGTGTCCAAAAAAAAGTAGCAAAAATGCTACTAAGGCACATGAAAATAAAAATTCTATGTTATGTTGTGTCTGTGTGAGGCCTAGCGCCTTATTGGCACTTGGTAGGTGAGGGGAATCACCTTGGCTCGCTTGGTCAAGGCCCTAAACCGATGCCCTGGGCTGATAGGGGTTAGCCGTCGCCTTGGTAGGCTAGTAGGCTTTCGAAACACCTTCTTGAGGGTTCAAGAAGCTGAGAGTCGCACCTAGACTTGCCTTGGGGTGGTAGCCTTGTGATTGTGCTTTAATTTTTCAATGAATGATTAAATCAAAACTTCCATGAGCTTCAACAAACTTTGACAATGTACTAATAGATTAGGAACTTTTTTATAGCCCATAGACATGATAGACTTGAATGATTTATTAAGATTGTTCACATAGTTTTTAGGCTAGTATGTTTATGAACTTGCATTAGCCTACGGTCATAATTGATTGCTTGTGTTTCATGCATAAAACTGAAATTTCAAGTGGTTTAATCTTCACAATAGTTTGAGTATTTTTTTGCTTTATGTTGTCTAGTTTTTGACTATGATTGACCCATCTTTTAGAAGCAAAAAATCACTTTGCATGATTGTTCATTTGTGCTTTATGTTTTATTCATTATTGGTGGCCTTTGATGCTCATTACTTGTTCTTATGTTATGCAGCTCAACATTTCTTCCTTGGACATGCTTTCCACCATGTCACCGTGTCTTGCTTCACCGTCACACGAGGACGTGCGCCAAATTAGGAAGGGGAGAATGTTAGAAGCGGCTAATGGCTACACCAATTATGCACCAAGTTGTGGATATGTTATGGATGTACATAGTATTTACTTCTCATTGTATAGGGCTTGGGCTCATTTAGGAGTTCCAAAGTTGTACGAGTCTAGGCTAGAGAGCTCACTTTATGTAATATGACTAATATTTGAAGTTCTTAAAGTCGAAAAGAATGTAGCAGGGTATATCTTTCGTTAACACGATTTGAAAGATTGTTGAATAGTCTATTAAATAGAGCTTATACGAATGAGTTGAAATATTAAGAGAGAACATATATTCTTTTTTTTAAATAATACATTAAAGACGGATTTGATAAAGATTAATGAATAACAGATAGCCTGTCTATGAACAGTAAAATTAAGATTTTTATTAATATCAATGTTTTATATTTATGTGTTTTAGCTTAAAATGCATGGGTAGGCTTAAAATAAGTTGTAAAAGTAGTGGAGATCAAAAAATAGAGGTTTTATGACTCGCGACCTAAAAGTTACGTTTTTAGCCAAACAGAGACGTTTTTCGCAATTCTGTCCGCGTTGCCTTGTAGACCAGACATATTCCCGTCGTTTTGAGTACTGGATTGATCTGTTCTGAGTTCGTTTGTAAAAGTTATGATGAAAACAAACAGAAGGCAGCAGCAGTGTAGTGTACACAGGGACAGACAGACATACAATATCATACAGTTCTCCCTGCTATCAACCAAGAAGTGGATTGTTTCTTCATGGTAGAGTATGGCAATTGAGATTATGAAGGTATATAATTATGTTTATTTGACTTTGATTATCATGTTGAATTGGTTGCACGAGTATGTTCTTTTGGCTATTTTGTAGGTGATGCAGAAATCAATGTGTGAAACAGGATCTGTGCAAAGTGTCATGATAGAAATCTAACCTTTACGGATCGCTTAGCGATCACGTTCTTATATTATTCTCGCAGGTATACTTGGTACGAAAATCGTGCAGGCTTTTCGAGGAAAAGAAGGATAAAAGCACGACGGGTGGTGCGTTTGGGGATCATTCACCGATCTCTTCTTCTGCGAGTGCGAGTGCGAGTGCGAGTGAGAGTGAGAGTGAGAGTGCGAGTGCGAGTGCAAGTGCGAGTGAGACGCTGCATGCAAGCGAACTGAAGCTCCGGGGTGGTCGGGAGGTTCGAGCTCCGTACAACGGAGTGCGCCCATATATTTTGCTCCTCTGTTGTATCAAAACTCTACAAAGATTCATCAATACAAAGATCTCTTTCTCTATCTTTTGCTATCGATCTCTATTATTCGGTTCCTGTGACAATTGGTATCAGAGCAAGCGGTTGATTCTGGACATGGAAGGATACGAGAGGAGGATGAAGGAGCAAGAAGACCTGATTCGACGACTATGAGAAGATCTGAAAATTGCAAATCGGGAGCGTGTTGAGGCTCTGCGGGGCAAAGCAGCATGAGAGCTTGATATCTATGTAGACTTGATAGCCAACATGAAGGTGAAAACCATGCTAATCCACCTAGAAACAATAATCATCGTGGTGGCACTGGAGTACCGCCAAAAGAAACGATGACGATATGGGAGAAGCGACAACCAAATCATTCTTAACGAAGGTTAAGCTTAAAGAGTTTGATGGCATAAGAAAGATATGCGAAGATTTAGAAGCGTGGATTGAAGAACTCAAAGATTGGGATTATACTTTCAATATCGAGAACACGACCACGAGACTTTCGAATGCTCGAGCAAGGTGATCGATAAGACAATACGTACCAAGATGGCTCAATTGGAGACTTTTGGCGATGCGTACGATAAAGGTAAGTCATCTACCCCTTCTTTGTGATGTTTTATGTCTTTGATACGTCCTTTGAAAGCTTCTGTGAGATCGAATTTATGCGTAGAAGTTGAGATTAAAATTTAAATTTCTTAATTGATTTGGATAGTATTCATTGCTTCTTATCGTCTAAATTGATTGAGAAATTAAACTTGAAATTAAATCGAGAAGTTAAAAGACTTGTGGACTTAACTAGTGGTAATAATAGTTCCACGAAAGAGTTAGTAGAATTTTTTTTTTTTTTCTTTGAAGAGTTGAAATCATAAAGATGATTTCTATAACATAAACATTGATATGCATGATGTTATCATTGGTATCAATTAGATCATTGAAAATCATGTTTTGATTGATTGTTAAGAAAGAAAAATATATCTTTAATCATTTGATGATGATAACTCACGCTCTTTGTGGAAAGAAAGAGATTCTAAATCTAGTTTTGGCAATGGAATTGATAAGGTGACTTAGATAAGAGTGTGAGACGTTGCTTGTGTTTGCTTGTGTGAGACGTTGCTTGTGTTTGCTAATGAGATTAAAGAAAATCTGGGGATAAATATAAAGAGACAAATCGAGAATTTATTGAGGATCTCTTACATGAAGTTAAGGATGTGTTCCGGACGATCTTCCTGGTATACCTCCGCCTAGAGCGGTAGACCATGCCATAGATCTATATCCAGGAGTGACACCTTATTCCAGATCTCCATATAGGATCAATATTGATGAGCTTAAAGAGCTCAAGATACAACTTGATGATCTTTTGAAAAAGGGTTTCATTAAACCTAGTATATCTCCTTGGGGTAGTCCTGTGTTATTCCAAAAGAAAAAGGATGGTACATATAGGTTATGCATCGACTAAAGGGGATTAAACAAAAAAAGACCATTAAGAACAAATATCCTCTTCCTCACATAGATGAACTGCTTAGTCATTTGAGTGGTGCCACAATATTTTCAAAGGTTGACCTTCGTTCTGGCTACCATCAAATCCGTATCAAGGTCGAGGACATTCCAAAGATTTCTTTTCGTACACATTATGGACATTATGAATTTACAGTTCTTGCTTTTGGTTTGACTAATGCACCAACAACTTTCATGTGCTTAATGAATAATATTTTTCACCCGTATCTTGAGGACTTCATTTTGGTATTCTTGGATAATATTTTTGTGTATTCTACGAATGAAGAAGATCATGCATTGCATTTAAAGAAAACATTTGAGGTTTTGCGTGAACATAAATTGTATGCCAAAGCAAGTAAGTATTCTTTTGCAAAGGATCAGATTGTATATTTGGGAAGAGTGATTTCTAAAGAGGGGATTCACATTGATCTTGATAAAGTTAAGACTATGTTAGTAAGAGATGTACGAAGCTTTATGGGTCTAGCACAATATGAGAGAGCACACATTAAAGATTTCTCTAAGATAGCAAGTGCTTTGTCCGAATTGACCAAGAAAGACAAGGGTTTTGTGTGGACTTCTACCTGCGAGACTGCTTTTGAGACCAAATGCCACATCAAACTACTGGATGAAGGCCAAGATCTTGTGTGTAGCACCAAAGGTCCCATCATAGCTAAGGAAAGTGGTGTTCTTTCCTCCCTCCTTGAACTTCTTCAGCTTCTTGGACCTTCTCCATACCGGATAGGACTTGTGATGGACTTTCCTCTTGGGATCTTTGAGAGAAGAGCCGCTACCTTCATTGAAATATGAGGAAAGTGATGAAGATGGAGAAGAGGGTGACCTCTTTCTCTCCTTTTCCTTATTTTGGTACCTCTCTTCTTTTTTGTGATAACGAGGAGGAGGACTTTGCGGCGATTATTCCCTCTTGGGGGGAGTTGGAGATCGTTGAGGCCGACGTCTTCTTGGAGCCACATCTTTGAAAGTATTGGGAGACGCACATCTTTCTCCTTCCCTTGGTGAAGGCTCTATAGTAGAGACTTTGCCTCTCTTCTTGGATGGAGGTAAGCCCGCTAGTAAACGTTTAAGCGCTTCATATGGGTTATCCTCTTCTCTCACCGTAGAGAGCCCTCTCTCGGAAACTCTCGAAGAGACTTCTCACGTGCTCTCTCTTTTGGGAGAGTTTGGAGAATCCCATAACTAAGAAGTTGTTGGAAAACTTCAACTTGTAGGGTTGGGTTTCCCATAGCTTGTTGCAGCTTAGAAACAAGACAATTGATAAACATGGGAGCATCATCATTAGCACCTTCATGTGCAAAATCAAAGTTATCAATGTTCATTCTACTCTCTTAATTATTGTCAGCCATGTTAACAAAATTTATGTATGTACTTAGTGTATGCTTTGGCAATTCAAAACCTTAGTTGCCACTCTTCTTAGCCTTTGAAAATCGGCTCTTAAGTATCTACACCCACAGCTCGAAGTGGTTAATTATAGAGAGTAGAGGAGTAGGTCCAACATAGCAGAGTTACCGAGGGCTAGCTCCTTTCGGACTTCTTATGGCTCAATAATGGTAAATCTATAGGAAAGTCTAAAAAGACTCCATTATTAAGTCCAAAGCTCCCGAGGTGTGCACCATATCCCACATAGTGGGCTCAACAAAACTGATAATAGATCCTAGTTCCACTTACCCTAATATAGAAACCAAATGCTCTGATACCAATGTAATGGAAATGGACTATGAACTTAGAGAATAGCGGAATTAAGAGAATTAGAGTGAGCAACTTTGGCATAGAGGGTGAACTTAATTGGTAGTAGCAACTTAATCATAGCACTTAATTAACTAGGCATGAGCAATACTTTTGCAAGAGAGAGAGTCTAGAGAATATGAAAACAGTTGAGGACCAGATTATGTGGAGCTGGTCCCCCCTCCAAAAGTCATTTGTATTATAGATTATCTCATTAAGAGATACTTGGTACAATACAATCTTTGTGTTCCTTGAGGCCTCTTTGATGGTATGAAGATGGAAGCTTCATACACCAAGCTTTCGCTTAATAGGAACAATCAATCTTAGCTTGAAAACAATCAAGAACTTGTGAGCATTATCAATCCTTGTGTTCCCTAAATCATTTGTGTGCATGAAGATGTGAACTTTTATGCATCAACTTGTGTTTAAAGCAACAATTAATTTACCTTGAAATACAATTAATCTACTTGCATGAAGTAATTAATCTACTTGCAATAAACCATTAGCCTTCTTGAAATAAGCATAACATAAACTTGTGGAAATCATTAACTATCCCAAGACTCAAACACCTTGGAAGGTGGAGAGAGCTAGCAGGGAATGAGGGTAGGAAAGAGGAAGAAAAAGTATTCCATAGGAGAAAGAAATAGTTCCTCACTTATCATCAATATTTTTTCTTAGCATACATAATATCATAGTAATGAAGATGGATAAGATGGAAAGCTTAAGCATTGAATCATAGCTCTTGGTTGGATTTGCATTCCATAGCCAAGAGTGTTGGTGTAGGCTCTCAACTTCTCATGGAACATGGAGAAGAAGATGGAGCTCTTACACTTTGCATATCACACAATGAGAGTGTTTGTGAGTGTGTGTGGGTGATTATACCCCTTAAGAAACCCCGTAGCTTTCTTGGGTCCCCCCCCCCACCCCCTTGTAGCTCATGCTTGAAGCTCATTAGACCCCTCCAAGCCTAGCCAATCACAAGCAGCAAGGGTAGTGCTGGGACAAGTGTCCCCCTTTCCCCTTTAAGAGAGAGGACTTGATAAATTCAAAATCAATTAATTAAATCTCCTAAATTATCATTGGACCCCTTGGATGGCCAACCAATAGGCTTCAGGCACACCAGGAGAGCAACATGAGAAGGAACTTGACAAGTGTCCCATTTGATTTCTTTGTACCATGCATGACTTGTGTGAGTGTGTGGGTGTTCTCTCTCATCCCCCCTCATGTGGGGCTCGCCCCCTCCTTGTAGGGATTGAATATTTGACTTTTTAACACCTCAAGACCCTCATGCATAGGCCCAGTTCCCACCACAAGCTTGGTCCTTAAGCCCTTTAAGCTTGGGCTGGATTCTCACCTCAAGTACACCCCTAGCATCTCAAGCATCTCAATCATCACGCACCTCAAGCATCTCAAGCACCTTAGTCATCAAGCATGACAAGCACCTCGAGCTGGGTCGGGTTCCCACCTCAAGCTCAGCCCCAACTTACCTAATGTCAAAGGACTTTTACACACATTATTGGAGGTCTGCAGTGCAACTAACCCTAAGGTCTTATGCTCCATTGGTTAGCCTTGCTCTTTGATAGACCATCTCTCATTTGGGCCCCTTTTCTATTGGCCCCGTGTTGAGATAGATCTTTAAACACATCTCAATGTCTTAACCCTTGTTCCCGTTTATTCTCCCACATTAAGTGATCAGTTTAATATGAGAAAGTCATTTGGGTTGGTTAGATATTAGTTTTTATGACACATGCCAAACGATGTGTAGGTTTAGAGGGGGTGGATGTTGTGTTGCCTCGCTTCCATAGTGAGAAACACAATTAAGGATGTAGATTATGTATATATTAGGCACACATGATAGTTGTGTAGTGATCGAGGCATTATGATAGGTAAATATATTCTAGATTTGGCTTTTAAGGGCCAACATTGGTGTTTATGAAGCTAAATGTGGATATGCTCCAAGCTGACAAAACGCGAGATTATGTGTTGGAAATGTAGTACCTAAAATGTCATTCATGCTTGTCTTTATGGCTCGCTGATTAGAGTTCAGATGGAGAATTTATGGCCAGTTTATTATTCCAAAAGGCCGAATCTGCTGGTGTTTGGACCTGCCATTAGGGGAATTTTGAGGTCATTTTTGTGCCTTTTAGCGTGTAGAGAGAGAGTGGTCTCAACCAATGGTTGAAGAGCTTCCGTTACGGAACCTCTATTTTTGAAAAATCACAAAAAAGCAAATATTCTATCTTTACCGCAACTTTGAGCTGGTAAATAGCAATGTAAACAAGTAAAAGTGCAAAGGCATTCAATAGCTGTCGCTTTTAGAAAGACGTACTTCTCATATTATATTGTTTTCATTTTGCACGTCGTCATCATAAAACAACGTTTGGATTCTATCTCATGATCTTTTCCAGATTTGAACCGTTTTTTGCACATTCTGCTTATTCTTCTCTTGAACTCAAGATAAACTTCTCTGCTCATTTCTTTTTTCACCATGGAATCTTCATCACGATCAAAACGACCAAGAACTTCCATTGAAGCCATTGTCACTTACAACACGACTGATCAAAATGGAGAATGGATTCCAATAACTATACACAAAGAAACGTGGATACTGATGCAACAGAACAAGGGAATAAAGTCTTCCACCAAAAACTCTTTCTTGGTGGGATGGAAGGGTATTGTTAAAGATTTCAAGTTTGGCGACAACAAAAAATCAATCAAAGAGGTGCTGGTGCAGCATGTGTACATGCAGAGAATGGAATATTCTTCTTTGACCATTATTATGTTCCACCTAGAAGGACTGGAGAACTTGGAGCCACAACCAAGCTAGACTTGCCTGATTTCAAAAGTGGTGAATGGTCACTCCCTAGCTCAAATACAAGTGAGGGCTACAGGTGCAAACTGTTTTGTGAGATTCAAAAGTGTTTGAAAGCAAACATAGCAAGCAAACAGAGTAGAATTTCTATATTCATGCCCATTACAGTTTTTGTAGACTTCTTCTCTAATGCTAAAGTCAGAAAATCTAGAACAATGTTTTCAGTGAAGACTTTAGACTCAGCAAATGTACTTGAATTTGTGGATGAGGGTTGGAACACCAAAACAGTGAATGGAATCACTTGTAATGTGCAAGCTGGCTCAATTGCTTGCAAATACATGATAGGGACACAAAACTTCATTATGTCATTTTATTACAGAAGATGGCACTATGTTGGTGGTCAGCTAACTCCACATGATCAAGACATGGAGGACTTCATTGACAGTCCAATAGAAGACATTGATATATGGGTAAACAATGAGCATCTGTGAATTGTAAAGATAAGAGGCATGTGTAGCTTACATCAATTGAGATTGGACCTGCAAAATGATGAAATTGAACTTCCCACAACATTCTGCTTTCAAATAAATGGTGGAAAGGTAACTGTTATCCGTAAAAGTCTCTTGTTCTCTTATTGGTTCTTTATTTAACTTGGACTGTTTTTGTAGGTATCAAAAAGGAATGAAAAGAGGCTACAGTGCAAGGATATCTTGGATGGCATTGTACATTTGGTGCCTTAAACATCCTTCAAGGCAATTTTGTAACACATGACCTGCAAGGATCTTATTTTGTATCACATGACCTGCAAGGATCTTGTTTTGTATCACATGACCTGCAAGGATCTTATTGAAATAAAGATCTAAAAGGATCTTTATTTTGTTATTGAAATGCAACTTTTCCAAACATCAATGATTTTACTTCAATGATTTGATTTTGTAACAGAGTCTTAAAACAAGGTGATCAAAATGTATTCAATTTCAAATATTTGCAATTACATAGACAATTGGATACAAGTGGGCTATAGAATAGACAATTGGATACAAGTGGGAAGCTTGATACAAGTGGGCTACAATTAGAGTGGGCTACAAAAAGCTAGAATAGTTTTCTGCCAGTAGTTTTCCTGTCCCTAGGGGTTGGTGCTTTTGCAATGGGCTCTTTTGTCCTAGGAGATTTTCTTGTGGGCTCTTTGGCAGGAGGGCTTGAGGGCTGCTTCCTCTTTCTCTTATCATCCATCTCTTCACTTGCCTTTTCCTGCTCACCACTCTCTTCTTCCTCTTCACTTCCCTTTTCCTCTTCTAGTTTTGCTTTCCCTTTTGCCTTTTCTAGCTTTTCTTTCCCCTTCTCTTCAACATCATCATCTTTAAATACCTCTTGCAGTTGTCCATTTGCTTCAATCATATACTTGATAATCTTTGCTCTTGTCAACCATACATGGTTCTCACTATAGCACTCTCTGTTGATCTATACAAGGCAATAGAAAGCAAGTTTTAGGAACAATAAAATGAGAAAAAATACAGCTGGCAAATATGAAATATGCTATACTTCTATATTCTGGTTGTCATTGCAGTATATGAAGTCCAAGAGGAGCTTGGCATTTGTCACTACCCTCCATCCACATGAATGGCTTTCAGGCTGGATTGGAACCTGCAACACATTACATGTATTTATGGGAAAAAATATTTGAGGATAATCCATTGAAGTGAACAAAGCATAAAGAATTACAACCTTCACAACTGAAAATTGGATTTCCGTCAGCATCTTTGGCATGGGTGGACAATTCTCCAGTGTCTCTATAAATCTTGTAGCAGCACTGTCCAAAATTCTTTATTAAAAGTATGTGCTTGAGGTTCTGCTTGTGGTTTACAAAATGTGTCTGCTACTATACTTACAATTTTGCTTGACCATGTACTCTAGCAAGAGAATTGACAAAGTAGCATTTTCTTTTCACAATATCAATTGCAATTAAACTCCAATGTGAGCTATAAAAACAAGGCTCAGTTAGCCTTCTAACATGAATTAGTAAATTCTCTTCACAAGGTGTAGGTAGGAAACTTACCTCTCATGATAAGGAATCAAGAAAATTTCACAGATTTCCAAGTCCACATGAATCAACCACTTTGTGAGCTCTCTAATATTTGTCTTTGTCCTGAGAAAGTGGGAGATAGAAGGGTCTAAAAATTCCACCTTTTGTTGAAGGTCTGGCTCATATGTATGCATCATTAACCTGGTACAAGATATTGTTATATAAAGAGTTCTTGCTATAAAAAAAAATACAGAGGAAAACAAAAACAACCTGAGGCATGTGATAAGGAGTGGAGAATTCATCTCCTTGGTCCAGTCCTTGAGAATTTCCAAGGTCTCAGAGTCAAGTGAATTGTAATCCTCCCTAGGATCCTCCTCACTGAATAGAGAGACAACAAAACCAGTAGGATTGACACTCCTCAAGAGGGGCACTAGCTGAGGTTCCAACAGGTCAAGCTCCTTTCTCTCTGCAATTTCCTTGTCTTCCTTTGCTCTCTTTTTCCTTTCCTTTTCCTCTTCTTCAGTAATATCAACTACTCCTACTTCAGGCTCCTTGGGCTTCCTCCATGGAGGAATGTTGAGAATATTAAAGGCCTTAATATCATGCATAGGGACAGGCTCCAACATTCTTGAAAACCTGTATCTCAGCCTCTTGAGAGTGATCATGTCTTTGTCCATCAAAGTAACCCTATGGGAATGAGCTGCACAGATATAGGCATCTTGGAAAAGCTCAATCATAAAGTCCTCAGAAGCCTCCTGGATACATGCCAATGCAGTTCTAGTCCACCTCATGTCAATCTTGTACTCCTCTGCAACTTGTTTGCATAGTCTTTGGAAGGGCAGTTTGGGAATTGCAAGATTGATGGCCTTTATGGCCTTCCTTATCTCTCTTAGACATTTGACCCCTTGCTTGAACTTTGTCTTTGTAAGGAGAGGCTTAAGCTGCAGTGGCTTGGAAGCTTTCCTCTAATGTGTAGTTTTTCTTTTGCTTGGTTGAGGGTCAGGTGTGCTTGGTTTAGGGTCCTTCCTCTGAGATGTGCTCTTATTTGGTTTGGAAGTACAAGCTGAAGCTTTGCTAGGCTGAGCTTCTTCTTCATCTTTGGATAGAGGCTTATCAGCCTTCCTTGCAGTCTTCTTGGTCCTTTCCATCTTCAAAAGGGATAGGAATGATTGTTACACAACAAACATTAGTAAAAAAAGTAAACGATGTATATTTAATTTTTATTATTACTTTATCAAAGTAAACTCCTCCTTTTCGACATAGTGGCACACATTTCCATACAAAGTGGAACACATTGCGGTGACACCCCGTACGCGAAATCACAAAGGGACCAATGTCCTCACACTTTCGATGATCGTGCACGGGGTGACGGAGTGCCAAGCGGTTCACAGAGGCACACATTGTATGCATGGTAAACTTCTCCTTGTGGAAATAGTGGCACACTTTCCGGTACACATCGTAAACACATTGCGGTGACACTCCGTACGCGAAATGACAAAGGGACCACAGTCCTCACACTAGTGGCACACATTGCGGTACACATCGTAAACATGATCACACTTGTGGACATAGTGGAACACATTGCTTGGATACTCCGTACGCGAAATGAAAAAGGGGGCAAAGTCTTCACACTTACAAATATCGTGCACGGGGTGACGGTCAAAGCGCTCGAAATTTTGGGTTGTGGAAGTGCGAGAACCGGGTAGAACCTCCTTCAAAATGCACTTAGTTTGGGCTCTGAGGAGGTTTATATAGGGTACTTTGCGCAAGTCCCTAGGCACATACTAGCCGTTGGACCACACTTCGAGGCGGCAACCGATTTGCACACCCCTCGAGGCGGCGTTTTTGGCTATAAAAAGAACCTACCCAACCCGTTTTTTCGCTTATTGTCATTCACAAGTCTTCGAAATTAAGCCTCCAACCCTCCAAGCGACACACCGCGACACCCCGTGCGCGATTTTGGGAGCCGTCGACCTCTTCCTAGCAATAGGAAATCGCGTACCAAGTGTCACTCTGTGCGCATAGTTAGTGAGTGCCGAGTTTCTCTTAACCCCTCACAGTTCGCATAGCAAGTGACAAACTTAGCATGTGACAATTTTATGTAATTCTTTTTTGCTTGCGCTTAATTTTATGCTTTTAATTTGTTTGTAGACTTGATATAAAGAAGGGTGGTTAATGTCTTGATAGACTTCTCTTTTCTCTTTTTCAGCTGAGCATTTGTGGATTGTCATAATGGATACAGAGGATATACAAGAGACCGCTGATGACAGGCTGATGTCTTTTCTTTACAAAGTTAATGAACTTACAAGATTTCAAAGTGTTAAATAGATTTTTAATGCTGCCTTTGATCTTCAAGAACTTGTGGATGGCTTCTCTCCACAAATTAGTGACTTGAAAGAGATATATACAGAATTGATCAGAGATCACAGGCTTGACAATCTTGTTCATTTTGTTGATATATGCAAAGCAGGTAGCTTGTCAAGGACAGGTATTGCAAAGAAGTGGTCAAGCCTTCATCCAGACTGGCAAAAGATCATAAAGCCTTGCAAATTTCATGGTAATATGCATTGCCAGTTGGTAGATTATGACCTTGGACTTATCATTTTCTTCAGTGTACTCCCAACACCAAAGGGCAAAGAGATTCCAAAGTAGATTTCCCAGGCTGAGGAGGACCAGGAGAAAGAGGAGATAGAGATGGAGTTCCATGAAGAGGAAGAGAAGCTACAAAGCACTGAGATGCTGGACATTGCAAAATTTAAAGCAGAAAACATCACTAAAGTGGAGAATGTTGACATTGAGGATGAAGATGTTGATCCTTTGCATTGCACAGCAACATTTCCCACATACAAAGTTAACAAAAAGGAATATGTTTTGCTGAATGACATTCAGCATCTTTTTTATCTAAGGGAAGATTATGCTTTGGCAGTTTTGGCTGAGTGGGGATCTAATGACATAGGATTTATTGATTACTCACCTTGCCCCTTAGCAGTCTTGGACACAGAGGCAGAAAATTTTATTGACAGCTCAAGTGTTGGAAAGCATGTGCATGACATTGTTTTGAGATATGAGCAACAGGGTGTACCTTCTGAAGAGGAGTTCAATGAGATCCAGAAAAGGCTTAAAATAGAGCATATGGGAGAGGAAAAGACCAGAGATTATGAAGTAAGGCCAACTAGATCCATTGATATATGGGAACCTGCCTTGTTTGAGGAGGATGAGTCTCCTAAGGTATGTTAATGACCATTTTGCCCTGTCTTATTAATGTGCTGAACAATTAACCAAGACATATTTTTGCAGATTGAAATACTGGACACAGACAAATTCCTTGGCAAGGGGAAGGGTTCTAGACCCTTAAATTTAGGAAGGAACCAGAGCTTGGGACGCTTTATTGGGAAGCTCAACAAAGAGACTGTCATTATATTCCATAACAAGTTTACAAGAGAACCATTGCTGCCAATGCTTGCAATTAAAGCACTTGCAAAGGTTGTTGGTTCATATCAGCTTCCTCCAGGGTTAGAGAAGTTAATATTGGTGGAAAAGGAGGAAGCCATCAGAATTTTTGGATTCTTCCCTGGCCTTACTAGTTCTAGAGCTGGTTATTTTGCAACAATGGCATCCTATGTACTTGCCCACTCTGGGGACCTCAAGAGACAAATGATAGGCTACAATAAGTAGAAGTTTTTGAAGTTTAGGGGTGAAGTTGATGTACCTTCATCAAAAGACTGACTTTGCTCAAACCTGTACTTTGGCCCACTTTCTACCTTGTCTCTCTCTTGTAGCTAGCCATTGTAAGAATTTTTCATTTGTAGATGAACTATTATATGAATTTTGTCTTTTCTGCTTGTTCCTGTGTAAGGCATTTGCTAAATCTGAGTTCATTAGTGCTTTCTTTGTCATTTTTGATCTGGTTCTATACCATATTTGTCTATAGAACCATTGGAAAACCTCAAGCAAGCTGTTTGCCTTCACTGCACCTCCTCCATGTCTTGTATGCTTGAAAAACTTGGTTCTTGCTTGATAATGGGATTTCTCTATGCCTAGTGTAGACCATATGGACAGGGAGCCCCATCTCTTTACAAACCAGGGAGTGTGATTGTAAATCATATGCTTCCAAACTAAAAGTATGTACATATTAAAAAGGTCAAAAAATAAATAAAAAACTTACCATGTAATGTGTGAATTCCTGATCCCAAGCATCTTTCATTGCACTTCTGAAGTTATTGAGCACTTTCTTGAAATTTGACAGATCATTTTTGCCCCAGGATGTCTTATCACAGTAGGAAAATACTTTGTCTAGTGATTCCCATACCTCTGCCTTTTTGTTTCTTGATGTACCTTCAAGACCATGATCTTTGATGGCATTGTGGAGAGCTTTCCACTGGTTATACTTCACATTGGATGAACCCTTATTGGCATTTACCTTTCCTAGTTTGCCATGAAACCCTAGGAAAGCTCTGGCCTTCACACCACCAACAGATACCTTTCTAGGCACATTGTTTCCATTTGAAGACCTCTTCAGGTCTGTTTCAATCTTAACCTTACCACTGTGAAGGCCAATTTCTGATAAAACCCTTTAAATACATTTGATTGCAGCATCTCTAGCTGCTTTTGGCTATAACTTCCAGGCAAACCCCACATACAGATGTACAATTTTCTCCACAATTATGCAAAGAGCATGCAGAGTGCATATGTGGACATTAGCAAGTGGAATATTTAAAACTGCTTTGAAGTTTGGATCTTGAGTATGCCTATTGGGTGCTTTGTTCCAATTTGCAGGATTACATTCTTTGGCTGATGCCATACAATACAGACAAGGGCTCTTTTCCATAGCTCCTTTGGAGACATTGTACATACATTTAAGGGTTTTAAGGTCTCCTCCCATGTGCCATTCCACCCTGTAACTTCCAAACCCTTCAACTTCAAGCTCTTACCCTAATTCTTGTGCATTAATGACTTCGGGTATTGTTGTTTGATGGAAAACCCAATCCAGAACATCAAAGTCTTCACTCTCTACTTCAAAAGCACCTAGCCACCAGACATTCTTCTCCGATTGCACGCTGAATTACTTGGTATCCTTCGGTTTCAATGCTCTGTTCATTAAAGTTATGGAAATCCTCTCAATTTTTCTGTTCTTAACAATCTCACATTCATCAAGCTTTATCACAAAACTGACAACACCATTTGCTTCTGTATGCTCCAGCTCATAGAATCTGATCATTTCCTTCTGAAGTGTCTTCAAGTCAAGGAAAATATTATTGAACTCGTCAAATTGAAGATCCCTCTTTTTACCATGATAGGTACCATGAATGTGGTGAGGCTCACCCAACATCTCCATTATCCTCTCATTGATCTTTTTCCTTGCCTGCTGCACAATGGATGGCTTTGGAAGCAAAGAGGACCTGACCTTACATTGCTTTAACCTTGACTTCATATTTCTGAACAGCTTGCTATAACCATCTCTGCTAATGCCTACCTTATCCATAGTATATTGCACATCCTCCTTGTCCAAGCAAGAGCTCTGCAAAAAACCCTCAATGCACTGCTCCTTTGCCTTTTTAAACTTCTTCTCTATGAAAATCTTTTTGGCAACCTTGAGAGGTAAAACATCACAATAATGTTTAGCTGCCATTTCCATGTTTGATGTAGAGTTTGGTTGTAGCAAAGTCCTAAATCAAAAGGTAAAAAATTAACTGGTTATTGTCCAAATGACACCAACAAAATAAACAAACTAAATTAAAGTTAACTGAATATTAATCATTTAATAAAGAACAATAGCATAATAACAATAACATAAGCATAATAATGTGGAGCAGAATCATAATACAACTTAACAAAAAGATTAACAACCTAACATAAGCAGAATCATATAAAATAAGCATAAGCAGAATCATATAAAATAACAATACCTTGTTGCTCTGATTCTCCTGCTGCAACCTCCTCCACCACGTCTCAAGGCTTCAATGTTCTTTAACTTCTTTTCTCTTTGTCTGTTTCCTAACATTGTATTCTTGCTTCTAGCTTGTTTGAGCTGAGTTTGTAGCTTTTCGTTGCTCTCTTTACATTCCTCAAGTTGTTGTTTAAGAGTATTTATCATTTGTTTGGTCAAATGATCTTCTAACTTAAGAATATCTCTCTCTGCCGCAAGACTCTGTGTATAACCCAGCAACCCTCTTTGACCATCACCCACAAATTTTATCAAAGATGAAAAATTTGAGAATGGGGGAGTGCTCTTTGTCATTGGGTCCACTGGATACAATCTTCCATCAGTCCAGAGATCAATGTGATTTTTTTGATCTTGCCGCATTGCTTCAAATATGGACGAGGACACCTCTGCACATTTGTTTCTCTTGCGCACTGGACAATATTCTTCATTTAGCTCAATGTGTAGATGGTATAAGCTTCTTCTCTTCGTCATGGAAGTCTGTTAACAGTATTTGTCAGAGATAGTACTATAGGAAAAAGTTGTGCAAATACGAGGAAGAAGACGACACAGAAAAGGTTTGTTTCAGCTTTTGGAAATTTTGAATTTTGGGCCAGAACTGATGTTTTCGTTAGTTTTGGAGGGAGTATTTTTTAGAATATGAAAGATCCTAGAAAGATTTGACAATGAAATGTTTCGGTGGAGGTAAAAAGGACGCAAACTCACCTTTTTACAAACATTTCACTATTTTTTAAATAAAGTATATATTCTCTCTCTACATATTCTTACAGGGCACAAAAGTGACCTCAAAATTCCCCTAATGCTCAAGATGTGTGCCGAGAAAGTTGGATCGAGCTTAGCTGGGGCTTGATTAATAGATCTCAAAAAGGGCTACTGCATGTGCTTAACGGATCTCAAATCAAGCAATAAATGCTCAACTTTGTAGTTATGGACAACTACGACGATGTGCAGTTGGTAATGATTGAACTTGTCGCAATACCTTTGTTGAGATATATGCCAAATGTGGTGTCTGTACAAAAGCACATAAATTTCTTGAGGAGATTTCTATTCAAAGTGATCACTTGGAGTGTATTCAAGGCTCTTCAAGATGGGCGTCGTGTTTAGTGCTTCTTTGGTCATTATGTATGTCAAATGTGCTGGCCTTAAGAAAGCACATAAATTTCTTGAAGAGCTTTTAGTTCAAAAGATCATCTTTTGAAGCACATTGGTTACTGGAAATTCCCAACATGGTTATGGCAAGGAACTATGGGTAGTTTTAAGCTAATGGGAATTGAGAGGGCCTCTATCCAAATGCTATTGCAGCTAGAAGCCCTGTGATGGCTGCCCAATTGAGCTAAATAATGGACACCCAAAAGCCTAAGTAACAGGGAAATGGGGAGGGTTAATGAGTGTGAACAAAAGGAAAGAAAAGAAGGGGATGGAGTGTGCAAGGTAGCAAGCAGCACAAGGGAGAGAGGGAAGAGCTCGCGTCGGCTTCTGTATTATGCTAATGACATCGTGCGAGAAGAAAAAAACGCTCATCAACTCATGGCACCACTTTTTGGCTCTGGTTTTGCTATATTTGGTGCTGGTCAAAGGTCGACTGCCACATCATCACCCGAATTCACATGTCACATCAATCATGGCACCATGACTAATGGGTTGGGGCAAAAAGGAGCACGAGGGTAGTATGAGGAAAGGGTAAGGGGATTGGAAGAGGAGGAAGGCAAGTAAAAAAGCAAGCTCTCTCTCTCTCTCTCTCTCTCTCATAGCTTTGCGTTTGTTTTCTCCCTCTTTTGATTAATCTTGGCTTGAAGCTCGTTTTCTCTCTCTTGATTCAACGGATCAGGAGAAGAGAATCGTGGGAGGTAACGTGTGTAGCAAAGGGGGTACAAAGAAGTGGGAGCAAAGGGAGTAGCAGCAGGAGGAGGAGGAGGTACGAGGGTTCTCAAGCTCTTTCAAGGCTCTCTCTCGCTTTCTCTCGATAAAATCTTTTGCAAGCCCTCTCTCAACTAAGTAAGCCAAGAAATCTCTCTCACTCCCTCACCCATGATTAGGAACAGTTTTCTATTGACCTAGTGAAGCAAGCAAGGGCAAGAAGCTTGGCAAGGAATTGAGGACATAAAGGAGCAAGGAGGATAAGGGAAAAGTTGGCTGGCTATCTCACTCTAAAAGAGGAAGCATGGAAAAGAAATATTTCTCTCGATTGACTCAAGGAAGGAACCAAAGGAGCTCAGTCTCTCTCTCTCTCTCTCTCTCTCTCTCTCTCTCTCTCTCTCTCTCTCTCTCTCTCTCTCTCTCTCTCTCACGCGCGCGCACGCAAAAAAGTCAAGGAAACAAGCACAAGAGTAAAAGCAGGTCTTCAAGATCTCACTTGATACTCTATCTACCATATTAGGGGGATACAAGGGCATAAGGTTTTAGAGAATGTAAGCCAAGGTTGCATGTTTGAAGAAGTGAAAAAGATTGAAGAGCAGGTTTCATGGAAAAGGTGTAGAAAGGCTACATAATTCGGTTGATTTCTGTTAGTTTCCTAGGATTTGGGAATTGACACAAACTAAGGGGTGCTATTTGTTCAACGTCTTTGGGGAAAGAAGCATCAGCTTGTCCAACATCTAAATGATTTCCACTGTACGATGCCAGATACACTCTATGTTCATTGAGGGGTTCAAGTACATGCGGCTATGAGGGCTTGGACATGTATCGAGAAGACTCCAAGATTATGATTTGATTGGAAGAAAAGCAGTGGTTCCAGGTTGACTTTATTGCTGGAGCTATTGAATTTACCTAGGGTTTTTGATCATCTAGGTGATTGTAAGAGGTCAATTCGACCACATCATGTACAGTTTATTCCAGTTCTAATGATATAGTGCTCATTCTGGGTTCTTGTTGGCATTCATTTATTATTTTCTATTGTTTTCTCTCTCTTCCATCTCTCACAGCCATAGACCCCATGCCTTCCTGGCTCACCTCTTTAACCCATATCCCCCAATAGTGTGAGTATCAGTATTGTATCGAGCTCAAGTATTATAAAGAAATATCGAATGGGGCACCAAGGTTTGGGGCAATGCTCTCTTGGGATGGAACTCCTCCATTCCTTGTGTCATCTATCTCTTTGAGTTCAATTGTTAATGAAGTGCTAAAAGTCTTTTTAGTCTGCTCTTTTCTGTTGGCACGTGGTGCCCATCTTGTGACAGTGGTACCGGTCCCACCAAAGAGCAGACAGAGAAAATTGGCGCTTCCAAAGTCTACTTGAATTTTATTTGAAGAATTTGTGTGCCCAAACCTTGACTTATTAGGCACTTCCATCCTTACTTCATCGCGCATCAGGCATCCTCTTGTCTTCACCGCTTTGTCTTAAATGGCATAAGGCATAAAGAATCCAAGACATGGAATTCATGGATTCAACAGAATACTTGTAGATTCTCCTTGACGAGCTTGGTGACATTCTATTGTGGCAGCCTCAACATAATATTCATATGCTTTAAAGTTTTCAACAGTTTTTGAGCTTCTATGTGTTGAGCTTCATGTGCTTGCTTGCACTACCCTCCATTCTTCACATTCTCTTTCCATGGTGGCACGCTGAGTCTCTTCTTATAGTGTCATCTCCATCATAGACTTGACCAAAGTCTCCATAGGATTTGGTGCAATCTATGGCGTAGATAGGGATGGAGGAGGATCTAGAACCCATCCTCCTAGTGTAGGAATTTCTTATTCTCTAATTTCACTCTCATCACCTTCATGAAAAGTATCCACTCCGCTTCTCATGATGACCATGCATTGAGTACTTGGGTACTTGGGGTGTACTTGGGTTTCTTGGGGTACTTTGCTACTAGGGTACTCGTGTTCTTGGTGTGCTAGGGATTCTTGGGGTACTTGGGTACTTGGTATTGCTTGCAATCTGCATTTAAGAAGCCTTTTCCCTTAGTCTAGATCAACAACTTCCTGTGGGTGCACCCCTTGGCGGCCTTGCACTCACACCAAGGTTGCTTTTTTCCACCTCACGCCGATTGGATTGCCACAATGTGCAAGGTCCACTCTCGATGAGTGGAAAAGAGAAACGAGGGGAGGTTGTACAAGCCCTTCTTTTCTGGGCTACTCGTCGCTCTTTGATTAGAGACATCAACACGCCCAAGTGGTTTTGGGTTACATGCAATCTCAAACAAGCAAAAATAAATTATAAGATTCTTTACGGCTTAATTTCCCTTAAGACGAAGCGATGAAGACAGGAGTGCGCCAGATGCACGATAAACTAAGTTCAGGAGTGGCTACAAAGTCCGTGGTCAGAACACAAAAATTCTTTCAAAGAAAATCTAAGAGGGATTCATTAGGTTCTTTATTTCAGTGAATGATGTCGAAAACTGCCAAAGAGCTCTGATACCAATGTTATGTGCAATGAAAGTGATGGATGGTGTGTGATCAGGATAAGTTCTTAGTGTGTACTTGAGCTCCTTTTTATGAATGAGAGACTTCCTTTTACTTCATGAGAGTTGTGCAATAGACTAGAAAGAGAGAGACAATGATATTGTGGGAAAAATTAAAGCGAGAGAGAGAGAGAGAGAGAGAGAGAGAGAGAGAGAGAGAGAGAGAGAGAGAGAGAGAAGAAGAAGAATGGCACCAGATGGGGTCCCAAACCCCCCTCCAAGGCAATGTCATAGGGGACCTGCACCAGCATATGTATTTGTCTAGGTAGAAGAAGAACACTTTGCCTTGGCACTATCATAGAAGAGCATGTAGGGGATAGGGTTATCAAGTGATGGCATGGGTGGCACATCAACATTTTTGACACCTTTTGATGCATGGAAATAAAAGAAATCATCTACATATTGTGATATATACTGAAGTAGCTACTACGGTTGCTATCATGTACATACCTATAGGGGGAGTCGTGGCCCTGGATGTGGCACTTTTGCACGTTTTCCCCACTTGTTAAGATTCATAATTTGGTTTTATAATGTACATATTCCAATTATTTCATTGTGGCACACTCATCTCACCTACAAAGATTGAAGTAGGCAAAAACTACCAAGAATACCAAAAGGACATCGTCGTAAAATTGCATGGAAAGTAACTCAAAATATGATATTGAGGAAAAATAATCCATGTATATGAATTTTATGTTTATGCAAGCGATCCCACAAATTTATGGATTTTTCTTACTCTGTTTGGGATTTTTCACATTAAAGATGGTCTTTTAGATTAAAAAATGAGTTGTAGTTTTGGTCAAATTGTCCAAAAACTGATATAGCTCATATTTCCGTGGGAAAGAGAGAAAGGATGCTTTTAAGTGAAAAAACCTTCAATTTTTTCCTTTTGAGAAATTCCCTTCATGGCGGCTCAATCTATGTGTAGTGCAATCCCGCCTCTCCGTAATCTTGTATTTGAGCTTGTGAAGGAGTGAATTAGGGTTTCCCTTTATCAAAATGGTGTATGGGCTTCAATATAGAAGCTCTTAAAACCTTTCCAAATTAGAAAATGATCGTTGTGAAGGTGAAAGCTCATGATTTCCTTTCAACTGCTTAAGTTACGACTATGTAATTAGGGTCGAGGCTACATGCATGATTCCATGAAAGAGGCTTGGGTTTTGAATGGGATTTGTGCTTGTATGAGAGTTGAGGTTTCATGGGTGAAAGTTTAGTGATTCTAATTGCTCTTTTAAGTAAAATTGGATGGGAATTGGTGATCATTTCATCACGAACTTGCTTCTAAAAACAAGAAAATTCCAAGCATAATAGGAGAGAGGGTTTATGACTATTTTGTCACAAACACTCTTAGAATTTAATCCATCTTTAAGAAGAGGGTTGGTAATTTTCCATAAACACTTTTTTGCAAAGTCTTTGTGATTCTCATCATGAACTCTCATAGCTAAAGGTTTTGCACCTTCCTAGCTAAATCGCACAACTTCTTGACATTCTCGGTGAACTTGACACAAAGCAACTGGGGTGAGGGTTCAAAAGATTGTTTTCAAAGGTTTAAATACAAATAATTAAAGCTATGGATAAACAAGATCAACGAGGTATGCATCTTGATCAAGGCACAATGCAAATGTTTCAAGCATTTACTAAGTTTATGCAACAACAACATGCTGCAGAAATAAGGGAAGTGTCATCAACCAAAGCCCTTCAAGCCCTTCGACAAATCCTATTGTTGTGAGTCAAAAAGATGATAATTCTATTCTTGATAAGCTTGTTAAAGGCATGCAAGAAATGAAGTTAACGCTGAAAAGGCTTAAAGAGAAAGGGCAACCAACTGGACAAAATCCCAACGCACAAAAGGATTTGTGCACAAATGCATATGGTGTGATAGAAAAGACCATGGCAGAAGGGATTGTGACATCAGATGGGAGTATCTATCTATGAGAGACATGTATTTCATTAAGAACTGACTTTGCAAAAGAGGGTATGCAAAAGTTAGTGGAGGATATGGCAGACTAGCATGCCATCTCTGTAGTGAATGCTTCTACCTATGGGACAAAGATAGAGCTAATTACAAAGAAATAGTCAAAGCCTACTTGAGCTTCTTTTTAGGAGGTCAATAGCTTGTGGCCGTATGCAGTGACGTCAGCCAAAAAAGGTAAGGTAACTAAACATGTATTACATGAAGTTGGTGATTGCATATGCCATAAAATAGTATGGGATGATCATGTGGACTCTTTATCAGTGCACCCATATCTTGCAAAATGCCATAACAATGAAGCAATTGTGGAAGAGAAGTGTAGTTGTGAGAATGAAGATGCAAGTGCCTCTACTTCAAAGAGGGTTATAAGAGCTAGAGGAAGAAAGGATCCAAGACCTTCTTATGAGGCTTCACCTAGATGCCACTCCTCTTGAGGTTCTTATGGAGGAATCATCTACAGGAAAGAAGAAAGATCCTGGAAAAGAAAAAGTGGAAGGCCCTACGTACATACTACAATTTGACATTGAAGCTGCCACAAACTTAAAGCAAGCAATTGAGGAAAGGATTTTGAATAGAAAAGTTGAGTTTACCTTGAGTGAAGATCTTAGCATAGCTACACGCAAGTTTCATGAAGAAATTATAGATATCATAAAAAAAAAGAGGCAAACTCTTACTGAGTCTATTCCTACACAATCATGGGGGGAAGGAGAATCATTGAAGGAACAAGGGATACATGTACAAGAGAGTGAATGTGATGACAATGTGGTAGGATGATACTAGTATTTTGGAAGAGATATGCATGCTAAATTGTGGATAATAAAGATGAAGATGAAGCCTTCTATAAAATCCACTACTCCAAAAGTCATTGGGCAAGAGCTAGAATGGAAACTTTAGTCAAGGTGGATGATATGGAGGAGCCATATGTTGCATTGATAGATCATGGCTCCCAAATCAATCTTATGTCTAAGATTTTTTACATGAAGGGCAAGTGGCCAATAGACACATACCATGGTTGGATGATCAAAGCTGCAAATAACTCATCAGGAGATCTCTATGTGGCTTGTCCAAATGTGAAATAGACCATTGGTAATGTCAAAGATGAGAACAACTTCTTTGTGCAAGAGATGTCTACCATCCTCTTATACTTGGGCAGCCATATATCATAGCCATTTGCATGGAAACAAAGGCCTTGGATGATGGTTTTTCTTCTGCCACACTAAAGAGCAGAGATGGTAAGCGACTTGTGTATTTCTTGACTACATGGGTGAATCATGAGAGGAACTGCTATAGTCTTCAGGAGTATCCTCTACCAAAAGCAAACAAATTAAGAGTTCAAAAACTACATGGAGACAAGGTGTTTTGGCCATGTACCATTGTAAAGAGGGATGGCAATGGTACAAGAAGAAAAAGGTTCTTGCCTGACCCAAAGCCATGTATCATTGTAAAGTGGGATTGCAATGGAACAAGAAGAAAAAGGGTTGACCCAAGCATTAGGGAAATTTTGGAGTCTCAAATGGGCCCTATAAGGACTTTGACTTTCTCCCTTTTGTCCAAAATGGGCGCCCGATAAAGTTTTTATAAATGAAATCAAAACTTGTTGAACCTTTTATATTTAGAATGTACTCATCAAGATTTATCCACTGATATATAGAATGCCATCATATTCCTTATATTCTAGAAGATTCCATTTTTTTTACGTGACAACTATGTGGCCTCTAACTAGCATATACAACTTTGGAACTCATAATGAGCCCAAGACTTTACAAAGTGAGTTGGAAATATTATGCACAACCATAGCATATCTCCCGCTTGATTCACAATTGATGTAGCCTGTGTTAGCCGCTGCTAACAGCTGGAGAAAGGCACTGTGACTAGAAGATCTTTGCCAGAAGTATGGGGTAAAGAAGGTTGAAAGGATGCTTGCGGCAATGAATATTTTTCCATTGGTCGATATAGATCTAAATGGAGTATTATTTGGCAAGGATCAGGCTGAAAAGCAAATGAATCAATTTCCAGACTAGTTTATTGAAGTAAATCTTGGAGAACGACCAGTTGAGCTAACTGGATGGCCAGAGAAACAGGTTGACTCCAAAGAAGAATTCTCAGATTTTAGTACACCAGCAGCCACTAATGAAGTGCACTCTGAAGAAGTTCCTGAAGCTCAGAATGACAATTTAGAACTACAAGGTCCGTCCTGAAATTATGCTGAGGAGTCAACCAAAAGGAAGGGAGGTGGGCCTAGTTGGTTGCTGCCAGATGATCAAGAAATCAAAGAATGGAATCTAGGTTCTGAGGAAAGTTCTCGGTTGATCAAGATAAACAAGCATCTAAACCCAGGAATGAAAGAAAAATCTCGACCATGTTCCAAAAGTATAAAGACGTATTTGTATGGGAGCATACCGATCTAAAAGGTGTAGATCCAGAGATCTGTCAACATAGAATACCTCTCAAGCCAGATGCCAGACCAGTGTGTTTGCAGCGGTACACAATGAATCTAAACTACACTAAGAAGGTCAAAGAAGAAATAGACAACCTTCTAAAGGTTGGATTCATCACAGAGGTAGCTAGTAGTGACTGGTTATTTCCTATTGTGGTAGTGCTCAAGAAGAATGGAAAGCTCAGAGTTTGTGTGGATTATCAAAAGTTGAATGCTCAAACCATCAAAGATCCTTTTTCCATTACCTTTTACAGACATGCTTCTTGATGAGATTGCAGGCCATGAGATGTATAGCTTCATGGATGGCTACAGTGGTTATAATCAGCTAAAGGTTGCTCCTGAAAATTGGAGTAAAACCACTTTTATTACTGAATGGGGTGCATTCATGTATCTGGTCATACCATTCAGTCTTTGCAATGCTCCAACAACACTCCAAAGATGTATGTTGGAGATATTCAGTGAATTTTTGCACCGGTTTCTTGCCATATTTATAGACGATTTCACTATTTTCTCGACAGATAAGAAGCATTTATTATTCTTGGAAATGGTCTTCCAAAGATGTAAGGAAAAGAGTATCTATTTGAACCCATTCAAATCTGTTTTTCCTGTCTGGAAGGGACAAATACTGGGACATATAGTGTCCAAGAATGTCATAGAGATTCCCAATGATAAGATCCAGGGTGTCCAGCAGGCCAAGGCAACCCGCACATCATTAGAGTTAAGTTTATTCTTGGGATATATTAATTTTTATAGAAGATTTATTCATATGTTTTCTTCCAAGTCATTACCCTTGTATGAGCTCATAAAGAAAACCGGCAAGTTCATCTGGACTGCTGAATGTGAGGAGAGTTTCTGGGATGGGTGTCTAACCTCACTCCTATCTTATTGCAGATGTAACAAGAACCACGATTAAATTGTCAATCCATGGGACGAAGATGACTCGACTAGTGCATAGAGGCTACAAGAGGTTGTCAATCTCTTAGAAAACAACAAACAACTCGCATCTAACTCAAGTGACTGAAATCACCAAAAGCCAATCGCTCATGGCAAACAAATCACATCCGTTACAGCATCAAATGACATCCAAACGTAACAAAAGTTCTAGGAAAAATTTATAAGACCTAAGCACACATGCTTATGGTCTCAATTCTTGCTTTAGGTCAAGTGAAAAAATCGCGATTATTAACAGCAGTGGATTTTTGAACCTAGTCGTTTTTGACCGAGAATGCATCTAAATGCTTAGCGTGATGCCACAATATCCTGTCTATACTTAGTGTTTGTTTTTGAAGTGTAAATCCTACTTATAATAAAATTAGGCCGCGGATCGACGACGCCAAAAGCTAAAAAATATCGTGAAATGCTTATGTCAATGTGTAGAGCTCTTACCTGCGGTTGCAATGCAACAGACACGACTGCAATGTGACAACGGAGGAGGGAGTAGGAAGCGCGAGAAGAAGAGAAGTGAGCACCATTAGCTCACAAAACCTTCTTGATGCTTGTAGCTGTGTGTGGGAGAGAGAGAGAGAGAGAGAGAGAGAGAGAGAGAGAGAGAGAGAGAGAAAGAGTTTGTGTTGAAGCTATGATTGTTATGAGCACACTTCCTCTGTCTCCAAAAAAAACGCATTGTTACTTAATCGAAACAATTCTCTTACTAAACACTTAAGGAATTTTTACAAATTCAACTTAAAACCTATTTGAGTAGGGGAAACGAGGGAGCTTTAGAGAGAGCTTTCTTTTATAAATGGACCGGGAGGTAAAATTATTGAAAAAGCTCTATCCATTTCATTTGGGTTGGATTCACTAATCTCATGCAAAAAGTTTCCTCCGCCACTTATCACACACTGCATATAACTTCTATTTCCCAATTTCTCCTCTCTCTCTCTCTCTCTCTCTCTCTCTCTCTCTCTCTCTCTCAATCTTTTTGTCTTTCTATTTTTGGCACACATCAAGTCCATATTCTCTCTTACAATCCACAAAAAAGGATACATGAATAGAAAAAATACACTTAACTACAAGATCACACAAGCCCAAATATCTCTCTTCCAGTTCATGAAAAGAGTTACAGGAACAAAAAAATTCTCTAACTCCACAATGTAAACACCTACCATATATGTCTATCACAGATCACGAAAAGGGTTGCAAAGATACAAGAAATCCACCTAGTTAAAAAATAAAAAAACTTCATATATCTCTCTCAGAGTTCATGTAAAGGGTTACATGAGTATAAACAATCAACTTCATTACAAAATCAATCCACTTGAGAACAAGCACATCTCTTTATTCAAAAGCACTAGGGTGGCCAGCCGCCTTAGGCAGCCTCTCTCTCTCTCTCTCTCTCTCTCTCTCTCTCTCTCTCTCTCTCTCTCTCTCTCTCTCTCTCTCTCTCTCTCTCTCTCTCTCTCTCTCTCTCTCTCTCTCTCTCTCTCTCTCTCTCTCTCTCTCAGTGTGTGTGTGTGCGCGCGCACGCAATTGCGTACATGTCGTTGGGCTGCAGGGAACACCATTGGACTCAACAACTACTGACGCATGGCCGCGGGGGGTGGGGGTGGGGATTCTTCCCTTCTTTATAGATAGTATAGATGAGTATCTATACCTACATACGAATTCAAAGTGTATTCAATCGTTGGCTATGGAAATCATCGGTTTCTTTAAGTCAAAACTAGCCGTCTCCTTTTGTCTTGGATGATTGTGAGGCATGCACACATGAAATATAAACACAATAATTACAACTACTAGTCATGCAACACAAACTACTTTGTGTGCTTTGCATGTTGTGTGACCATTTATAATACACTCATAGGATTATGTGTTCCTAGGAGAAAGGGTCTTGCTCACGTCTACACTCATGTTAACCATGACTTACCAAATAGTTTCATGAGTCATTCAATTAATTATTAATTACCAAATGGAGATGGAGAGAGAGAGAGAGAGAGCATTCTCATTGAATGGGAATTGCAAGCCCTTTCTCTCTCTCATGTGGGCATGCATATCACTAAAACCCTACTCCGTCAATCAATTGTCATCTGCACCGTGAGTTCAAACATCATCAGACCAACTCTTGAGTCATCCTAATCACCCTCACCTATCGAGTGCTTGAAGACTTATAGAAGCAAGCCATCATCACCATGCTAACCTGTCTGGTGCAAACTTGCAACAACTCTCCTTCACAAACTTGTTGAAATGACTAGCTCATAGTTGAAAGATAAACATCGGCCTCTCTCTCTCTCTCTCTCTCTCTCTCTCTCTCTCTCTCTCTCTCTCTCTCTCTCTCTCTCTCTCCCTCAGCATCAAACGGTCCATACATGTCGTAGACGGATAGCAACTCAAAAGGAAGGAGGTGTTAGAGAGTTGGAAGGCAGTGCTACATGGGTATTTAGGGTCATTGGAGCTATTGGGCCACGAGAGCCTCAAGGCTTCCTTCTCCGCTATTGCAAACTGCCACAAGCCACAGTTAGGAGAGAGAGAGAGAGAGAGAGAGAGAGAGAGAGAGAGAGAGAGAGAGAGAGAGAGAGAGAGAGAGAGAGAGAGAGAGAGAGAGAGAGAGAGAGAGAGAGAGAGAGAGAGAGAGAGAGTTGTGTATATAAACGTGTCAGACGCTTAATAATTGGAGGGATTGGCAGCCTGGAAGAGTAGAGAAAAATCAAGAGGAGGAGGGATGGAAGAAAAGCGATCAGAGGAGGCTAGTTGGAGGAGAATCATGGAGCGTGGGAGTAACAATGATGTGGGCCACGGCCTGCCAAAAGCCTTTTTTCTAACCAAATAAAATAAGGGAAAACTTAAAAATCTTTTGGTGTTAGCGTGCAAACAACAAGGAGAGTGAGTGCCTCTATAGCCTCGCATGAGTCGCATCGTTTGAAAGAAGAACTTGCATCGTCAAAACACCTGTGATAAGTACCTGAAAATATTTATGAATAACCCTTATAGCATGAAGCACACTTGGAATTAGGAGAAACCAAGGACATATAGACGTAGCGCGTCTTGAGTAGATGTCCGTAGAGAATCCATATGCTAAGAACAGATGAAAGATGAGAGAGATATAGCCATTCAAAGTTGGAGTTGTACTCTCGCTTGCTAAAAAATGAGCTCTCCAAAAAGTTTGCAGGTTTTGCAGCTATAAAAATGGGGGCCTCTTTTATATTTTATCCCAAGAGATCTTTTCTCTCTCCACAGCCGACAAGGCTGTCTTGCAAGGCTCCATTTAATTGGTCCATTTTTGGCCTCATTTGGGTAGGAAATGGGGCAGCTGGTGACTTTTGGGCCAAGGGAAGGGGTAGGGGCTAATGTCTAGGGGACCAAAAAATGGGCCAGGTGTAGACAGGTGCAAAATCAAAATGGAACCCCCTTCTCCCCCAAATGTCCACAAGCCTCCATAGCCAAGGCTCGAGAGAGCTCCTCTCTCCTTTGATACACCCCAAATGAGTACCCATCCCCCAGCTTATACCCCTTGCTTTGAGCCCAAGCTCCCCTATGTGGAATTATTCGATTACAACATGGCACATTCTCCACAGCCTTCCCAACTTCCTCCTTTCCCCACCAAAAATTCTCAGCTCAACCTTCTTTCCGGACCAACTTCCTAGGAGCATGGTGCACTACTCCAGCCACCAAATGCGACGTTGTAAAGCAAGACTTGGAGCCCATTACTTCGGCTACTTCCAAAAAATTAAAATCTCAGCATTTTCAATTTAAATCATGAAGTTGGCGTAGTTGCCTTTGTCGCATGCATTTGCAACCACTTTTTAAGTCGAGACCGTCCACTTCGGATGCACATATCTCATGATGTACAAGTCCATTCACGAGCTATAAAGCACGTCTGAAAATACTTATTGAAAACCATGTTTTGGGGACTCAACCCACCCAAAACTCCAGTAACCAAGCCCAAAAAAACCAAACCTTTGTACATGTGTTTTTACATGATCACTCCCAAGACTCGAAGCACTATGTACACATATATACATGGGGCTAGCTAGCAAGACTTTGAGCATGATCTACTGGCTTTGTGCTCATCCAAAATCTGCCTGAGTTAGCTTGCCAACCCCCCCTAGCTTGAATGATCATTCATGACAAGCAGAGGTTTATAGGGTGAACAATTGTTGTAGCTCATTCCCAAAAACCTCATTTACATTCTTGGATATCTTTGCATTTTATTCTTCCATTGATAACATCTTATCTGTCACAATTTTCATCAAACATGCGCAAGCTACTTCTTAAACTTGTAACCATTAACACGATATTTATACTGTCATAATAATCAATATCTAATTCTCCTAAATGATTTTCTCATGTTAAACTGATCATTTAATATGGGGAAGTGCGAGGGGAGAAAAAGCTAGAATATTGGTTAAGCTAGCGAACCGGCCACAGTAGGGATCCAAAGGAGGGAAAATAGGGATCCAAGGGGGGGGGGGGGGGGGGGAGGGGATCTGCAAAAGAGCCATGTGGAACAATGGGCTAAAAAGACCCTAAGGTTCAGCCCATTAAGACTTCCAAAATGCTAAGGTTCCAAAATTCAAAGGTTGTGTCCAAAGGTCAACCATGGGGGGAATTGGATGCTTTGTCTGTGTCCCAAAAGTCTTTTCAAATACCTACATAGGAGGGGGAGAGCCTAGCTTGTAGGGGATGAGAGAGAAAGTCACACACACACACACAAGCTCCCTTTACACAAAGGGAATGAGGGACACATGTCAGCTCCCTAGCCCAGATGCCCACAAGGTGTACCCAATTTCTATTGGATGGCCTTGGAGGTGGACCAATGAGAATTAGGCTAGATTAAATATAGTTTAATTAATTTAAAAACACTTAATAAAAGAACCAATGAGAATTAAGTCCTCTAGAAGACTATTGGACAGTTTCCCAAGGGGTCCAATGAGCATTTAGCAGCCCAATGGCTTGCCTGATTCCTATTGGCCAGGAGGCAAAGGGGTCCAATGAGAGTTTAGTTGAATTATTAAATTACCTAAACCTCTCACAAAAGGGGAAAGGGGGACACATTGTAAAGAATGAGGATGCAAGAGAGCTACACAAGACAAGCACAAAGCACACAGAGATGGAAAGCTTCTTCTTCTTCACATAGAAAAGAGAGTACAAAATGACTAAGTGCTAAAACTGAAAAGTAGCACATATGTACATGCGGTCACTAAGTGTGAACTCACTAGAAGCGTACTAGGCTGGCACTATAAGTGTAGTCCAACTGTAGAATCATTGGCAGAGATCCTCCATGTAGGTCACCTAATGCGCCAGTGAGTAAATGTCGTAAGCGGCCAAGACCCGTAGTGGATGCCAGCTCAAGATGTAGAGCTCGACACCTCAACACTCCCCCTCGAGCTCTACATGTTTCAGAGTCCAAGCATAGTCTGAAAACGTTGAAGCTTCTCAGCTCCGAGGGCCTTGGTAAATATCCGCTATCTGCTCCTCTGTGCTGACGTAGACCAAGTCGATGTCGCCCGCCAATACTCGCTCTCGAACATAGTGGTAATGGACCTCTATGTGCTTGGTCCTGGCATGGAACACAGGGTTCCTAGCCAACTGCATGCTGCTGAGGTTGTCACAATGGATGACAATCTGCTGGTCCACCTGCACTCCCAATTCCTCAAGTAATGTGCGTAGCCAAGCTACCTCACACGCTGTAACTGCTGCACCTCTGTACTCGGCCTCTGTGCTCGATAAAGCAACCGTAGGCTTCTTTTTGCTGCTCCAAGTAACAGCAGCACTCCCAAAAGAGAACATGAAGCCACTCGTAGATCTCCTATCAACAATGCTACCTGCCCAATCTTCATCTGTATACCCATACAATGCTAATGGCACATCTTCTGCATAGAACAATGCGTAGTCAAGAGTCCCTTGCACATTCCGAAGCGTGCATCGTACTCCATTCAAATGTGGCTTCCTCGGAAGCTACATGAACTGACTCTCCAAGCCTACTGTGTAGCTCAAGTCTGGCCTCGTGATAGTCAAGTAGATTAGACTACCCGGCCACAATATTCCTGTACATCTTGACATCCTCAATAACATCACCCTTCTCTGCACTCAGCTTTGCATTCACATCCAAGGGAATAGAAATTGGCTTACAATCAGCCATACCATACTTTGACAACATGTCCAAAGCATATTGTCTTTGTGATATCCATACACCCTCTGGAGTCCTGATCACCTCAATGCCAAGAAAGTAGCGCAACTCGCCTAAATCTTTCATTTCAAACTCTTGTTTGAGAAGACCGTTCACATGGTCAATCTCCATAGCATTGTCACCCACAATAATAAGGTCATCTACATATATGGTAATGACCACAATCCCCACATCACTCTCACGTACATAGAGTGAATGATGAGCATGAACTCTCCTAAACCCAATACTGAAAAGATACTTGGCAATCCTGTCATACCATGCTCTAGAGCCTTGCTTCAAACCATACAAAGCTTTGAGAAGTCTGCATACATACTCTGGGTAACTTGGATCGACATAACCAGGTGGCTGATCCATATACACTTCCTCTTGCAGCTCACCATTCAAGAAGGCATTCGTTACATCCATTTGATGCATAATCCATCCTCTAGATGCAGCCACTGATATGACAGCTCTCACAGTCGTCATCTTTGCCACTGGAGCAAAGGTCTCCTCATAGTCTATGCTATACGTCTGTGCATAACCCTTTGCGACCAGCCTTTCCTTGTGACGCTCAATGTTACCATCAGCCTTATGTTTGGTTTTATATACCCATTTACAGCCAATAGACTTCTTGCCACTTGGCAATGGCACCAACTTCCATGTGTCGTTTGCTTCCAATGCAGCCATCTCTTCATTCATTGCATCATCCCAATGCACATTTCCAACTGCATCCTCAAAACATGTGGGCTCCACATCCTGTATCACCTTAGCCATGTAGGCTTGGTGATGCGCTAGATACCCATCATAAGTCAATTTCTAAACTGGGTTTCTGACTCTGTTATATCTGCGCGTCCCCTGGGTCACTCCTTTGCCCTCTAGCATCTTCTTGTACTTTCCTTACACCAGGTGTCCTGACAGCCGCAATTCCAAATTCCTCATCAAGACTTTGTTCAGAACCATCTGAATCCATGTCTACATGTGAAAACCCTGATGATGCATCAGCCATAAACGGAGGTTCATCTACCTTTTCCTTTCCTTTTCGTGATACATTCCCTATACCTGCTGGTGTAGTAACCTGCGTACGTAGTCTACCATTCCATGGCTTCTCAACAGAGCCACAAGAAGAGGACTCTTGTGGTCCACTCAAAACGTGTGACTGTGGCCTCACATTTTGTACAACCACATCATCTTTTACATCAGCCCCAATAGTGCCATGTGCATTACTGTACTAGCTGCTCATCTCATCAAAGACTACATCTCTGCTCACTCGTAATTCTCGTGTAGTAGGATTGTAGCACCTGTACCCCTTTTGTTCAAGGGAATATCCCACAAGAATACATTTCTTTGATTTAGGATCCAATTTCGTACGCAACTCATCTGGTACATGCACGTAAGCTATGCAGCCAAACACTTTCAAGTGTGCCAAATCAAGCTTTGTACCTGTAAACTTTTCTTCAGGCGTTGCATCATGCACCGCAGTTGTAGGTGTCCTGTTCATAATGTACACAAATGTATTTACAGCTTCAGCCCATAAATGATGAGGCATGTTTTTCTCATTCATCAATGCATGTGCAACCTCTGCAATGTGCCTGTTTTTCCTTTCTGCGACCCCATTCCGCTGTGGAGTATATCTGCATGAAAACTGCATGCGTATACCATGCATTCACAGAAAATCTGAAAAATCATTGGAGAAGTACTCTCCCCCTCCATCTGACCTCAATGTCTTGATTTGCATATCTGTCTCCTTCTCAATCATGACTTTGAAGTCCTGAAAGTGACCAAAGACTTCACTTTTGTTACGCATGAAGGAGACCCATACTTTCCTTGTATGGTCATCAATGAAAGAGACATAATACCTGCAACCATGTATACTTGCAGTATCGGTTGGACCCCAAAAATCTGTGTGCACCACCTCAAGTGGCTTTTTAAATACATTGTGCTCATGTGGAAATGAGCCTTTGACTTTTTTCCAAACTGGCATGCTGCACACACTTTATGCATACCATCCACCTTGAATTTGGACAAACCTTTTACAATCTGTTTTGATTGCATGCTGCTCAATCTCTACTCATTGACATGGCCAATGCGTTTGTTCCAAATGTCAACATCAGCCACAACACTTGTGCCCTGTGCAAATAATGCATCTTTTACCTCAGGCATGTCTACATTCAGCGTAAACATTATGCCCACACATTTGCCCTCTGTGATCAGCTTACAGCCATTTTGGAAATCTTCTACATAACAGCCATTTGGGACATGAAGTACATCTGCTAAGTACTTTGATTTCCCACTCTTCGTATTTAGAGGTATGTCCCCTACATGAGCAATGGGGTGATCTGTGTCATCTCCTGTCTGCACATAGCCTGACACATCTGGTTTGCGCATATCTCTAAACCACTCTCCACGAGACGTCATGTGATTAGAGGAACCTGAATCCACATACCAAACATCATCTTGGGTGGAATTCTCTGCAGTCATTGTATTGATTACATTCTGCATAACAAACATGCGCTCGTTTTTGCTGTCATCTGCATCTCTGCTAGTAGATGCATAGTTGCCTTGTTCTCTCTTTCCACTTGCTTTTCCCTTTGGACAGTCACGTGACATGTGACCTCTTTCACCGCAAGTCCAACATTCTCTGCTATCTGCACTATGTTGCTGCCTGCTTGATCCTGCACCATGACCTCTTTGACTCCCCCTCCCTTGACACTAGTTTCCCCTGCCACCTGTATTGTTTTGATTTGATTGACCTTCTTGAAATTGGCCCCTGCAATAACTTGGGCCTCGACCACGACCTCTACCTCTACCTCTGTTGGATTTAGAATAGAAGGCCTGTTCAGACCTATTTCTGCCACGAGAAGAAGATGTATCAAGACCAAGGTTCTTCTCCTCAAGAATAAGCATAGAAATCAAATCTTGGAACACGGGGATGTCATCTCTTGTATTCATGGAAGACCTAAAATGTACATACTTATCTCCTAGACCATCCAAGCATGCACGGACAATGTCATCGTCTTCCACTGAGACTTTAATAGATCCAAGATCCTCAATGATACTCTTGATCTTCAAAGCATAATCACTGATGGAGAGGTTATTCCTCTTAACCTGATTTAGCTCCGACTTTAGTTGAAGCTTCCTGGCCTTGGTGTTCACCTCGAACACTCTGCCTAAGTTTTTCCATGCAATGGCGGGGATTTCAACATCCCGTAGATAGCCCATCATGCCATCTGTGATGCTCATAGAAAGCCAATACATAACTTTCCTCTGGCCTTGTTGCCAGTCCCTCAAAGCTTTCCTTTGTTTTGTTGTAGCATTTGCCTCGGGAATCTCTGGTTCCTTTTCATTGTCTCCTTCTACATAGTCCCAATAACCTTTTCCTTTTAGGAAATTTGTTATTCTAAACTTCCATGCAAGGTAGTTATTTTTCTCATGCTTCTAAGTAACAATCTGACTGAAATCGTCAGACATCTTGAAGCACTAAGACAAAATAGCTGCAATCTGCAAAAACTTGTAAATCTGCTGAACTTGCTATCGTGGTACCTGTAACGCTTTCTACACTCAACGAGTGTCCAGAATCAAGCGTACATACAATCACTGTAATTGTACGGTAAATTTCTGTGTACTGCACTTTGGAGACCTGTTCAGAAACTTGTACGAAAAACCCCTAAAATTGGAGGCATCTGGTCATGGATTGTGAACGAAGGGATTGTGATGCTCTTGCTCTCTTAGCCTCTCTTGCCTGCACCAGGCTCTGATACCATGTAAAGAATGAGGATGCAAGAGAGGTACACAAGACAAGCACAAAGCACACAGAGATGGAAAGCTTCTTCTTCTTCTCATAGAAAAGAGAGTACAAAATGACTAAGTGCTAAAACTGAAAGTACACATATGTACATGCGGTCACTGAGTGTGAACTCGCTAGAAGCGTACTAGGCTGGCACTATAAGTGTAGTCCAATTGTAGAATCACTGGCAGAGATCCTCCGTGTCGGTCACCTAACACGCCAGTGACTAAATGTCGTAAGCGGCCAAGACCCGTAGTGGATGCCAGCTCAAGATGTAGAGCTCGACATCTCAACACACATGTCAGAAGGCTATCACTTATACTACTTAATTGTCATTGGCTCGCCTTAGGGAGGTCCAATGAGAGGATAGCATGAGCAAATAGCAATAGGGGTCAACCAAGAGAGAGAGGGGGATGATTTTTGCAAGGCATTATCACACACACACTCACACAATCTCATGTGTGAAGTAAAGAAGAATCTCTCGCCTTCTCAAGATTTAATGGAAAGCTTATCACCTACTCCAAGCTTGTGAGAAGGGAGGCCTACACCAACAACTCTTGGCTTTGTGATGCAAATCCAACCAAGAGCCAAGCTTCAATGCATGCTCATCTCCTCTACCATGCTAATTACTAAGCTCAGCTATGCTAATATGAGTGATTATGTGAGGAGATATACATCTTTCTCGTAAGAATACTCCTTCTTCCTCTCAATCTACTCTCATACCCTACTATCTCTCACCATCTTCGAAGGTGTGTGAACTCTTGGGTCTGAGACCGGGGATAATTGATGTTGTGTTTGCTAAGTGTTTTTCTTGGTGCATGAAGCTTTCATCTTCATTGCACTAGCAGTCTTGAAGGAACACAAAGAATTTTATTGTACAATGTCTCTCTTGATGGGACAAACCATAATACAAAGCCTTTTGGAGGGGGGACTGGCTCCATGCAAATCCGGTCCTCAACTGTTGTCAACAGCTTAATTTCTCTCTCTTTTGAAAGTATTGTTCATGCTATCTAACTAGGTGTTATGCTTTTTGTTGCTCTCTCCACCCAAGCACTCTTGTAATTCTCATTAGGAATCTATTCTAATGAAATGCCCACTATGTTCATGCTACACACAAGTTTTTAGGCCATTAAATGTTACATTGGTATCAGAGCACAAGGTTTCTCTTTTCTTGCTCAAGAAGGGAGGTCCTCAAGCTAGCTATAAATGGTTGGTATCATTAATTGCCTGTGACTAAGTAATAGGGCATTTTCAGCCTTGCAGTGCACTTGCCTTCGTGCAGCTAGCGGGGCATCACTGTTGAGAGCTATGGTCTTAATAGTGGAGTCCTACGGGGATTGCCTACGGCTTAACCACTATTGAGCTATTAGAAGCTTGACGAAGCTGGTCCTGTTTTGGTGTTGAACGACTCTCTCTTCTATTCCTTGCAATTAATGGTATTCGAGCCACAGCTACAGTAGCTTGAGTGCTTTTTCTAAAGGGGTAAAGAGGAGTAGCAACTAGGGCTTGAAGTGCCAAAGTACACCTAAAAGTTCTTAGAATGGTTGACAATAGTAAAGAGAGTGAAATTAATGTTGATAACTTTGATTTTTCTAATGAGCAAGCTTATAATGATGCTCCGATGCTTGTTAACTATCTTGTTTCTAGGCTTCAACAAGCCATGGGCAATCCATCTCTCCAAAGTGAAGTGCAATGGCACCTCCGTGCTCATGGGATTCTCCAAGCTCACGACCATGACGAGAGAACACGTAGGAAGCCTCCTTGTGAGACTTCCAAAAGAGGTCTCTCTCCGATTTGGAAAGAAGAAGAGAATCCATACGAAGGGCTCAAGAATTTACTTCTTGATGATGTATCTCCTTCCCAAAGGAGAACTCAAGAGCCTCCACCGAAGGAATGAGAAAGAAGTGAGTCTCCCGCCACCTCAGTGGAGATGGCTCCACGAAGACGGCGGGCTAAACGCTCTCCATCACCACCGAAGCGGAGAAGACCATCTCACCCTTCTCCACACCATAATTCAAAGAGGGATTATAAAAATCAAGAGAAAAAAAAGGCAAGAATGAGGACACCCTCTTCTCCATCTTCTTCATCCTCTTCCTCTTATGAAAGTGATGGTGAAGATGACGAAGATCAAGACAAGAAAAAGGCGAGAAAGAGGTCACCCTCTTCTCCACCTTCTTCAAATTCTTCACCTTCTCAAGAAAGTGATGGTGCAACCTTTGAGCCATCAAAAAGAAGAGGCCATAGGAAACACTATGCCGCATGGAAGAGGTCGTCCAAGCTGAAGAAGTTCAAAGAGGGAGGGAAGAGCATCTCTTTCCTTACCTATGATGGCACCTTTGGTGCTACGGACAAAGTCTTGGCCTTTATCCCAATAGTTTGATGTGGCATTTGGAGATGAGGGCTTCACGGAGTCCTCTAAGCTATTCCATGTTGCTATGCACTTTCAAAAGTCCGCCAGGCAATGGTGGTCTAGCCTACGAGCCAATGGTGAAGCTCCGTGAACATAGAAAGCTTTAAGAGCTTCCATTATGAAGCAGTTTTTGGCCACCGATGAGAAAGACAAAGTACTCACCGAATGGCGAAGCTTAAAGCTCTCTCCCTATGAATCCATCCACAAATATGTAGAAAAGTTTTGGGACCTACAACTCAAAGCCAGTGTCTTCAAAAAGTTGGATTTTGGAGAGCAAAATAAACAATTTTGTGCGGGCTTAACCGAAGAAATAGCGGAGTATGTCAACTCCCAAAGGCCACGTACCATATCGACGGTAATACACCATACTATGGTGGCCTCTCAAATCAATTTCCAAACGGGGGCTAAAAGAAATAATAAGCCCACGAAAAACAAGGGTTCCAACGAGCCTAATGGGAAGGACAATTTCCAAAAGTCTCCTAAGGGAAACTCCAACAAAGCTAAAGAAAAGGGAGTTTACAAAGGTAAAAACAAACTCTCTCCTGAAGAGCTTGAGTGTTATCACAAGGATAATCAGTGTTTCAAGTGCGACAGACAAGGGCATGCGTACTGCGCTTGTCCCCAAAAGAACAACCGCCAAGATCCTCCTAGAGCTATCTTGGTTGAAATCCAAGAGGAGGAGACTCACCAAATTCACCACAAAGGATCTCCTCTATGCCATGCTTGGGGAAAGGTAAGAGAACATGATGCTTTTATTCTCTTTGACCTTGGTTCTACTCACAATTTTATATCTATAGAGTTCGCCACCAAGCTAGGCATACAAGCCTATGAGATGGGAGATGTCCTACCTGTAGACAGTGCTTTCAAGGGGCAAGAAGCTTCAGTCACTCCCTTAATCGGGAAATTGAGGCTTCATGTCCAAAGCTATGTGGACAAAGAGGACTTCTTTATCTCTCCTCTGAAGCATGAGGATGTAATCCTAGGGGCACCATGGTTTGATCGCTTGGATGCCAATGTTAAATTCCCTGAAAGGAGAATCTCCTTTAAGTTCAGGGAAAAAGACATGTATATAGATGCTAAGGAAATGGGTAATAACACTATCCCCATTGTACATACGCCAGCTTTCAACAAGTCAATGAAGAGCTTTATTTCCGTGTACATGATTTTTGTTAAAGATTCTCAAAATGAATCTAATGCTTTAGCAAAAGAAAATAAAAGCAACCAAAAGGAATTAGAGTTATCCAATTTTCTCAAGGGGTTTCAAGATGTTTTTATTGACGACATCCCTTGTGAGCTACCTCCTAAACGAGGTAATGATGACCATGCAATTGAAATTCTTCCAGGAAGTTCACCGCCTAACAAACCTCCTTATAGAGTTTCTCAAGCTCAACAAGAGGATATTATGCGGCAAGTGCATGAGTTAGTTGAGAAGGGCATGGTTAGGCTTAGCTAATCTCCATTTTTCTCACCTGTGCTATTAGTGCAAAAGAAATACGGCACATATTGTATGTGTGTCGACTATAGAGCACTAAATAGGATCACTATCAAGAATAGGTTTCCCGTTCCACGGGTAGAAGACCTATTTGATAAGCTACAAGGATCGACCTACTTCAGTAGGATTGACCTAAAAAGTGGCTATCATCAAATAAGGATCGTTGATCAAGACATTGTAAAGACCGCATTTCGCACCACATTGTTCTTTACGAATACATTGTCATGACTTTTGGCTTGACCAATGCACCAGCCACATTCAACCACTTGATGGAGAAGCTATTTAGGCCTCATCGAACCTTCACTGCAATGTTCTTTGATGATATTATCATCTACTCTAATTCATCAGATGAACACAAGCAACACCTCCAGGTAATATTTCAAGTTTTAAGAGAGAATAAACTTTATGTTAATCGAAAGAAAAGTGAATTTTTCTTGCAAGAGATTCAATATTTAGGTCACATTATCTCTCAAGATGGCATCCAAATGGATCCATCTAAGTTAGAGGTAATAAAAGGATGGCCTAAACCAAAGAATCTTCATGAACTAAGAAACTTTATAGGTATGTGTGCATACTATAGACACTTCATAGAAAAGTTCTCACAAATTGCATGACTACCTAACAAAGAAAAACGTTAGGTATACATGGTCTGCCAAGGAGAACAATGCTTTCAAAAAACTTATCTCTCAGCTTGTGCTTACACTATTGGATCTCTCAAAGCCATTTGAGGTCCAATGTGATGCTTGTGGTGATTGCCTTGGAGCTGTTTTGCTCCAAGAAGGGCATGCCATAGCCTATGAAAGTCGAAGGTTCGACCCTCTTGAGCAAGCTCTAGGCATATATGAAAAGGAACTCCTTGCAGTTCTACATGCCTTAGACTCATGGAAGCACTATTTATTGGGGACTCCTTTCATTCTGCGAACGGATCACCAAAGTCTTAAGTACTTCATGACGCAGACCAAGATCTCCGACAAACAAATGAGGTGGGAAAATTTCCTTTTGCAATTTCATTTTCATATTGCTCACATTGCTGGCAAGCATAATCAAGTAGCTGATGCACTGTCAAGACTGCCGAGAGTGAATGCGGTGTTGCGCGCATTTCTGACACCCCGTTTTTTGTAAATTTGTACATACGGACATGACGCCCGATTTCAAAAGTGTGTGTGGGATTTATTTTTGTGGGGTTTTTAGCTTGCTTTAGCAATCACATGTATATGCACTGTAAGTCGCTAGTCTAGTGACAGCTGTTGGGCTACAATAAGTGCCCGTGAGTGAATTTTTTAAAGGGAGACTTGTATATAACTTAAACTCATGTAAAAAATTAAAAAATTTCAGACAGACTCCAGAAAATTTCAGGTTTGAGCTTGTTGTGCCTCCTTGATGGTTTCTGTTGCAGTTTTTGCCCCCGCCTTGCCTACTCTATGTGTAGTCGTGTAGGGACAGCTCCCTGTTCACATCAATTTTGCATGTAGCGGCATGTAGATTCAAACTTTTTCATCTTCAAATTTCTTGCCAGTCATTTTTCAAGATTTCTCTCGAGCTTTAAAGTACCCCAGTTGGAGTTGTGCTCTTCAGGTTATGACTAGTTCTCTGTAGGGTTATGGCTATGGCAGCCTAGTGGGAAATTGTGTGTAGACAGATTTGGAGGGCATGTATGTATGAATTGTGGAATTGATGTTGAAGTCGTGGATTTGTGATGTTCAATGGTGAAAGGGGAGGTTCTTGTCTTCATATGCATTGGTCGGCGTGTGTTGTAATCCATGCTTTGGCAGGGTTTTGCTCCTATGTGACATAGTCTCTTGGGTGGGCGACGACCAATAAATTCCCAAGGGTTCTACTCCTATTGGGCTTGTGGTGTTTCAAAGGTATTTTTCCAAATATTTTGGTGTTGTTGTAATGCTCTTTCAACGCTCTTGGGTGATCTCTATAGAGGTGTTTCAGTTTTCTTGTTTCCCAACAACGGTTTCCATAGCAACTCACAATGATCTATCTTCAATGATAGATGAGTATGCTATTGATCCCGATTTTAGAGATGTGATTTCATATCTTGCATTAGGGAAGAAAGAAGAACCATTTACTTTACAAGATGGTTATCTTCTCTATGGCAATAGACTATGCGTTACTAACTCACTACGTGAGAAAGTAATGTATGAATCTCATGCTCCAGGGATTCAGTCTACCTTAAACGGAATTGAAACATATTTCTATTGGCCTACCATGAAAGTGAATACAAGAGTATGTTTCTAAATGTGTGGTATGTCAAAAGACAAAATTTGATAGAGGGAAGAAACTTGGATTGCTTCAACCCTTGCCAATACCTAATTCACCATGGGAGAGCATATCCATGGATTTTATCTTTGGATTGCCTAAGTCTATCCATGGGAATACAGGAATATGGACGATAGTAGACAAGTTCAGTAAACAAGCTCATTTTATACCTGTCAAAAAGACTATCAAAGCCCATCAAATGGCAACCCTCTTCATTTCACAAATTTTCAAGTACCATGGCTTGCCAATGTCCATAGTGTCGGATAGAGATCCTAGAATGACCAATAATTTCTAGAAGGGTCTCTTTGAGAATTTAGGGACAAGGCTAAACTTCTCTTCGGCCTATCATCCACAAACGGATGGCCAAAGTGAAATAGCTAACCTAACTATTCTCGATCTACTAAAAGCCTATGTAACGGAAGTAGATCAAAGATCCCAATGGGAGAAGTACTTACCCTTAGTGGAGTATGCTTACAATAACACTGTACATACTTCCACGGGAAAAGCACCTTTTGAGGTAATTGAGGGAAGATCAAAAAGTCACTTGCTACTTAAGGTACATGGGAAGATTTTTGTTACAGATGAGTATAGCCGAGACCTACAAGAATCTTTTCAAAAGATTAAGGATGCTATCTCTATCTCACAAAAAAGGCAAAAGGCTGCTGCTGACAAGCATAGAAGAGCCCAAGCCTTTAAAGAAAATGATTGGGTCTTATTAAAATTTCCCAAGTCTCAATTCAGGTACACGACGGGCAAGAATCCTACGGGACACCAAAAGTACTATGCTAAACTAGCAAAAAGGTACTATGGTCCCTTCCAGATTCTTAGGCCAATCAATGAGATGGCCTATCAACTCAAGTTGCCCAATCATTGGCTCATACACAATGCTTTCCATGTGAGTCTATTAAAGCCTTACAAAGGAGATCCACCTCAAGAACCAACTATTGAAGACCCACCGGAGATTGAGGACCAAGAGGAGGTGCTGAAGCCCGAGTCCATTCTCCGACATGAAGACAAGGTACTAAGAGGCGGCAAGACTATCCGACGATATCTTATTAAGTTTAAGAATTATCCTTTTGAAGATGCTAGATGGATGCAAGGCATACAATTAAAGGATAAACTAAACCTTGTCAATGCTTACAATGCTTCCCAAGAGTAAGAAAATGTAAAAAATGTTAAGAATGAACAAAGTTTTTGTCTTATAAGACTCTCTTTTTCTTTATTGTGCACAAAAATGAAGTAGTATGCATGCTTAGATCAAGTTTGCGGAGACGACGTCTCCCAAACACCAAGTAGAGCTGGTCACTCTACTATGGAAGATTGATAGGACTAATGTGCAGACATGCTTGCGGCAGCCTCAGGCTCTCAAGCACCAAATGGACTAGTCATCCATTGTGGAATGATGTAGTAGGGTAACATAGGGATCCTCTACCCGCGAAGAAAGGGACTCATGAATATGATTTATCTTCTCTACACCATACTCGAGGACGACTATGATTTCAAGAGAAAGGTAATGTCATAATAATCAATATCTAATTCTCCTAAATGATTTTCTCATGTTAAACTGATCATTTAATATGGGGAAGTGTCAAGGGAGAAAAAGATAGAATATTGGTTAAGCTAGCAGACCAGCCACAGTAGGGATCCAAAGGAGGGAAAATAGGGATCCAAAGGGGGGGCCATCTGCAAAAGAGCCATGTGCAACAATGGGCTAAAAAGACCCTAAGGTTCAGCCCATTAAGACTTCCAAAATGCTAAGGTTCCAAAATTCAAAGGTTGTGTCCAAAGGTCAACCATGGGGGGAATTGATGCTTTGTGTGTGTCCCAAAAGTCTTTTCAAATCCCTACATAGGAGGGGGAAAGCCTAGGTTGTAGGGGATGAGAGAGAAAGTCACACACACACACACACACAAGCTCCCTTTACACAAAGGGAATGTGCTACAAACGGGAGCGTGGCTGCCCTGCGAAATACCCGGAATAACACAATAAACAACATAAAACAGACTAATCGGCATTCCTGGCACAATCACGTGGTGGCATGATCGCAAGATACACGAACAGAGAGATCGAGACAGAGAGCGGGAGAGATTGAGAGAGCACGTGCAGGCGCACCTCCTAGAGAGGAGCATTACGCCTAGCAGGATGAAAGAGAAGAGAGGAGAGAAGAGAAGAACACACAGACACTGGGTTCAATCTCCCCCCATGCAAGAGTGACCATTTCCCTCTTGCAAGTAGTTGTTATATAGATTTCTTGAATGGTCAAATTGGTTACAAACTGGCCGGCCGGACATATATAATTGGCCAAAGCTCATAAAGAGCACTTGAATAATCAAATATACATAAATTGTAACATCCTTTTGCATAATCCATTATCTGGTGATGCTTTTGCCACCTGTCAGCTGCAATAGATAATAAAATATCAATTCTATAACATACCTCTCCATTGGAAAGCAACTGTCCTTAGTTGCAAAGATAAAAATTTGCAAACAATACTTGTCAAAAACAATGATTAGAAATGTGTATCAAATTAAAAAATCATAAAATTAGACAACATTGCTTATGCCTGCCGTCATCCACATACTACCTATTCTAGTGTCCCATACCACTAGAATAAGCAGTATATGTCATACCCTGATGAATCAGGATATCATTGGTCACACTCATCATAAATCTCATAATGTTGAATCTCATCACATAAACACTGCCATAATAATCACCAGATACAAAATTCCAATCCAATTCCAATTCCACAGTATAAGTCCAAATCCAAATCACTTTCATTATGTACCCGGGTAACAAAATCATACCAGTTACAGTCGTGGCCAGCCACTGCAGCATGATTTTGTGATTGGTGTTGCCTCATCCGACGAGTCTACACCAATAGAGCATGCTGCCTAAATCAGTGCATCTGCAATAATGCTTCCTAAACCGGCAGATTTGCATTGGATATTGTCTAAAAATAATAAATCTTAAGTTTACCAATGTGCTGTCTAAATCGGCGGATCTGCACAGATAACTGATGTTGCGCCTAAATCGGCGAATCTACACCAAGATGAGCATTTACACACTGCCTAAATCAGCGGATCTGTGTGCATGTGACCAATGGACTAGACAAGACATAAAAAGACAAAACATGTACTACCTGTGTGACACCACATTGGAGTGTAGTTGAGTAGCAGAGTACTTACAAATTTTTGTTCACTAACTCAAAGCACAGCAACTCATATGAGTAGCTGCATAGCTTAATGCCAAATCCTTTCAATAGAAATTACATGCAGTGCAAGCACAAGCCAGAACTTTAGGGATTCTTAATTTCATATGCCATAAGAAAATGCAAGGAAGTAAAAGATATTTTTTTCTTTCAAATTGTCCAATGGTATTATCCTTATTGCAAGCTTCTTGACGTTGTGTCCTTAAATATATGCACCAACAATATAAAATTCCCAGCAAGTAGAGAAAGTGAGTATTATTGTAGGAGTATGTTAAGGGATGTCATTGTAGTATAGGCAGACGAGATATGTTGCGTAAGTGATGTGATCTTAAGAAATATGATAGCCGTAGATATATATAGGAATGGATTCATTAAGGAGAATTAAAATACCGTGGAAAACAACGAGAAATTACGTACCTAGAGGTTGTTTGCAGAAGTGACTAGTATCCAAATCGGCAAATGCTAAACAATTTCTTGCAAACGAAGGTCAACAACAAAATTCATCATGTGAGTAATGTTATGCAAGTTAGACCAAACCAAAGTTCAAGTCGTACAGATGGATGTCAGATATCGGTGAGGTGGACTGTATATGTGAGTAAGTTTTTAAACCATTGATTGTTGTCGCAAGAAAATTAGAAGCTAGTAGAATTTCACAAGTGTTATTGAAACTAGCTAAAATAGAAAAACATCGGCTAGATTCCATGCTTTCCTTCAAGTAAATCGGCAAAGTTTTACAAGTTTTCGTGTGAGTACCTAAAAATATTTGGGTTTTGACCTTTTAAAAAAAAAAGCTTTAGGTGTGCCCTTATTGTCTTCAGTTAGGAAAATTATATTTGGCAAGCCCTAAGTCGATCAACAAATATTGCTATGAGTACTCTGATCCAAAGAGAATTTCTCGTGAAAAATTCGTAGGAGCTACTTTCGATGGTCATCTTTGAATGGATACATCAAACAGTAAAATACCAAGAGACATAGCAGTGCTTTTCGCCACCTTAAATATAGACACACAAATCTCACACCGCGTAGCCACGAGCAAAATTATGTATGAAAACAGACTGATACAATCCTTTTGTATCTATTCCAATGCTTGGGTAAAGGGGAAAAAAATTAAAATTAAAATAAAAGAAAGCGAAAGACTGGAACAAAAAGTCTAAAAGCATTGGAGTAAACCATCATATCATTGTCACTGGTCGACATTGCTAGAGAAAGGATTGCACTGCTCACTGAAGAATTTCATCAATGTTCGCCGTTGTAAGTGGCGATATTCGGAAGGGAAAGAGTAAGAGCAAAATGAAATAAAATCTTATATTACTAGTCTTCAAAAGGCCATGGGATCAAGCTCTTGTGGATCTACGATAATATATGGGTACAAACATTAGGGGAATTTTGAGGTCATTTTTGTGCCTTTTAGCGTGTAGAGAGAGAGTGGTCTCAACCAATGGTTGAAGAGCTTCCGTTACGGAACCTCTATTTTTGAAAACTCATAAAAAAAGAAAATATTCTATCTTTACCGCAACTTTGAGCTGGTAAATAGCAATGTAAACAAGTAAAAGTGCAAAGGCATTCAATAGCTGTCGCTTTTAGAAAGACGTACTTCTCATATTATATTGTTTTCATTTTGCACGTCGTCATCATAAAACAACGTTTGGATTCTATCTCATGATCTTTTCCAGATTTGAACCGTTTTTTGCACATTCTGCTTATTCTTCTCTTGAACTCAGGCTAAACTTCTCTGCTCATTTCTTTTTTCACCATGGAATCTTCATCACGATCAAAACGACCAAGAACTTCCATTGAAGCCATTGTCACTTACAACACGACTGATCAAAATGGAGAATGGATTCCAATAACTATACACAAAGGAACGTGGATACTGATGCAACAGAACAAGAGAATAAAGTCTTCCACCAAGAACTCTTTCTTGGCGGGATGGAAGGGCATTGTTAAAGATTTCAGCTTTGGCGACAACAAAAAATCAATCAAAGAGGTGCTGGTGCAGCATGTGTACATGCATAAAGATCTGCATATTAACTCAGAGAGTTCTGCTTTGCCATTACATAGACCAAACTGTAAGTCTCTTAACTTAAATTCTTATTTGTAATGCATGTTGTATAAGGTTATTTGTTGTACAAATTTGTATCCTTCAAACATTATGGAATGGCAGCCAGTAGAATTTGTTATAAATATTTTGGATGTGTGTCATGGATCAATTGGTGAAGAAATATACAAGGGAAGGACTAAGGGTTAATTGGCAGAGAATGGAATATTCTTCTTTGACCATTATTATGTTCCACCTAGAAGGACTGGAGAACTTGGAGCCACAACTAAGCTAGACTTGCCTGATTTCAAAAGTGGAGAATGGTCACTCCCTAGCTCAAATACAAGTGAGGGCTACAGGTGCAAACTATTTTGTGAGATTCAAAAGTGTTTGAAAGCAAACATAGCAAGCAAACAGAGTAGAATTTCTATATTCATGCCCATTACAGTTTTTGTAGACTTCTTCTCTAATGCTGAAGTCAGAAAATCTAGAACAATGTTTTCAGTGAAGACTTTAGACTCAGCAAATGTACTTGAATTTGTGGATGAGGGTTGGAACACCAAAACAGTGAATGGAATCACTTGTAATGTGCAAGCTGGCTCAATTGCTTGCAAATACATGATAGGGACACAAAACTTCATTATGTCATTTTATTACAGAAGATGGCACTATGTTGGTGGTCAGCTAACTCCACTTGATCAAGACATGGAGGACTTCATTGACAGCCCAATAGAAGACATTGATATATGGGTAAACAATGAGCATCTGTGAATTGTAAAGATAAGAGGCATGTGTAGCTTACATCAATTGAGATTGGACCTGCAAAATGATGAAATTGAACTGCCCACAACATTCTGCTTTCAAATAAATGGTGGAAAGGTAACTGTTATCCCTAAAAGTCTCTTGTTCTCTTATTGGTTATTTATTTAACTTGGGCTGTTTTTGTAGGTATCAAAAATGAATGAAAAGAGGCTACAGTGCAAGGACATCTTGGATGGCATTGTACATTTGGTGCCTTGAACATCCTTTAAGGCAATTTTGTAACACATAACCTGCAAGGATCTTATTTTGTATCACATGACCTGCAAGGATCTTGTTTTGTATCACATGACCTGCAAGGATCTTATTGAAATAAAGATCTAAAAGGATCTTTATTTTGTTATTGAAATGCAACTTTTCCAAACATCAATGATTTTACTTCAATGATTTGATTTTGTAACAGAGTCTTAAAACAAGGTGATCAAAATGTATTCAATTTCAAATATTTTCAATTACATAGACAATTGGATACAAGTGGGCTATAGAATAGACAATTGGATACAAGTGGGAAGCTTGATACAAGTGGGCTGCAAAAAGCTTGATACAAGCTTGATACAAAAAGCTTGATACAAGCTTGATACAAAGGGCTATAGAATAGACAATTGGATACAAGTGGGAAGCTTAATACAAGTGGGCTACAAAAAGCTAGAATAGTTTTCTGCCAGGAGTTTTCCTGTCCCTAGGGGTTGGTGCTTTTGTAGTGGGCTCTTTTGTCCTGGGAGATTTTCTTGTGGGCTCTTTGGCAGGAGGGCTTGAGGGATGCTTCCTCTTTCTCTTATCATCCATCTCTTCACTTGCCTTTTCCTGCTCACCACTCTCTTCTTCCTCTTCACTTCCCTTTTCCTCTTCTAGTTTTGCTTTCCCCTTTGCCTTTTCTAGCTTTGCTTTCGCCTTTGCCTCTTCTAGTTTTGCTTTCCCCTTTGCCTTTTCTAGTTTTGCTTTCCCCTTTGCCTTTTCTAGCTCTTCAGCATCATCATCTTTAAATACCTCTTGCAGTCGTCCATTTGCTTCAATCATATACTTGATAATCTTTGCTCTTGTCAACCATACATGGTTCTCACTATAGCACTCTCTGTTGATCTATACAAGGCAATAGAAAGCAAGTTTTAGGAACAATAAAATGAGAAAAAATATAGCTAGCAAATATGAAATATGCTATACTTCTATATTCTGATTGTCATTGCAGTATATGAAGTCCAACAGGAGCTTGGCATTTGTCACTACCCTCCATCCACATGAATGGCTTTCAGGCTGGATTGGAACCTGCAACTCATTACATGTATTTATGGGAAAAAATATTTGAGGATAATCCATTGAAGTGAACAAAGCATAAAGAATTCCAACCTTCACAACTGAAAATTGGATTTCAGTCAGCATCTTTGGCATGGGTGGACAATTCTCCAGTGTCTCTATAAATCTTGTAGCAGCACTGTCCAAAATTCTTTATTAAAAGTATGTGCTTGAGGTTCTGCTTGTGGTTTACAAAATGTGTCTGCTACTATACTTACAATTTTGCTTGACCATGTACTCCAGCAAGAGAATTGACAAAGTAGCATTTTCTTTTCACAATATCAATTGCAATTAAACTCCAATGTGAGCTATAAAAACAAGCCTCAGTTAGCCTTCTAACATGAATTAGTAAATTCTCTTCACAAGGTGTAGGTAGGAAACTTACCTCTCATGATAAGGAATCAAGAAAATTTCACAGATTTCCAAGTCCACATGAATCAACCACTTTGTGAGCTCTCTAATATTTGTCTCTGTCCTGAGAAAGTGGGAGATAGAAGGGTCTAAAAATTCCACCTTTTGTTGAAGGTCTGGCTCATATGTATGCATCATTGACCTGGTACAAGATATTGTTATATAAAGAGTTCTTGCTATAAACAAAAATACATAGGAAAACAGAAACAACCTGAGGCATGTGATAAGGAGTGGAGAATTGATCTCCTTGGTCCAGTCCTTGAGAATTTCCAAGGTCTCAGAGTCAAGTGAATTGTAATCCTCCCTAGGATCCTCCTCACTGAATAGAGCAACAACAAAACCAGTAGGATTGACACTCCTCAAGAGGGGCACTAGTTGAGGTTCCAACAGGTCAAGCTCCTTTCTCTCTGCAATTTCCTTGTCTTCCTTTGCTCTCTTTTTCCTTTCCTTTTCCTCTTCTTCAGTAATATCAACTACTCCTACTTCAGGCTCCTTGGGCTTCCTCCATGGAGGAATGTTGAGAATATTAAAGGCCTTAATATCATGCATAGGGACAGGCTCCAACATTCTTGAAAACCTGTATCTCAGCCTCCTGAGGGTGATCATGTCTTTGTCCATCAAAGTAACCCTATGGGCATGAGCTGCACAGATATAGGCATCTTGGAAAAGCTCAATCATAAAGTCCTCAGAAGCCTCTTGGATACATGCCAATGCAGTTCTAGTCCACCTCATGTCAATCTTGTACTCCTCTGCAACTTGTCTGCATAGTCTTTGGAAGGGCAGTTTGGGAATTGCAAGATTGATGGCCTTTATGGCCTTCCTTATCTCTCTTAGACATTTGACCCCCTGTTTGAACTTTCTCTTTGTAAGGAGAGGCTTAAGCTGCACTGGCTTGAAAGCTTTCCTCTGATGTGTAGTTTTTTTTTTGCTTGGTTGAGGGTCAGGTGTGCTTGGTTTAGGGTCCTTCCTCTGAGATGTGCTCTCCTTTGGTTTTGAAGTACCAGCTAAAGCTTTGCTAGACTGAGCTTCTTCTTCATCTTTGGATAGAGGCTTATCAACCGGCTTATCAACCTTCCTTGCAGTCTTCTTGGTCCTTGCCATCTTCAAAAGGGATAGGAATGATTGTTACACAACAAACATTAGTAAAAAAAGTAAACGATGTATATTTAGTGGCACACATTTCCGTACATAGTGGAACACATTGCGGTGACACCCCGTACGCGAAATCACAAAGGGACCAATGTCCTCACACTTACGGTGATCACGCACGCGGTGACGGAGCATTACAAAGAGGCGGTGACACTTCGTACGCGAAATTGCGAAGGGAGCACAGTCCTCTCACTTACCAAATTCGTGCACGGGGTGACGGGAGTCCCAAGCGGTGAAAACCTCTTAAACCTCTTGAGACACATATTGTATGCATGGTGAAAATAGTGGCACACATTGCGGTACACATCGTAAACATGATCACATTTGTGGACATAGTGGAACACATTGCTTTGAAACTCCGTACGCGAAATGACAAAGGAGGCAAAGTCTTCTCACTTACGAATATCGCGCACGGTGTGACGGTCAAAGCGCTCGAAGTTTTGGGTTGTGGACCTCCTTCAAAACTTCCTTCAAAATGCGCTTAGTTTGGGCTTTGAGGAGGTTTATATAGGGTGCATGGCGCAAGTCCCTAGGCGCATAAAAACTAGCCGTTGGACCAAACTTCGAGGCGGCAACCGATTTGCACACCCCCCGAGGTGGCGTTTTTGGCCATAAAGGGAACCTACCCAACCCGTTTTTTCGCTTATTGTCATTCACAAGGCTTCGAATTTAAGCCTCCAACCCTCCAAGCGACACACCGCGACACCCGTGCACGATTTTGGGGGACGTCAACCTCTTCCTAGCAATAGGAAATCGCGTACCAAGTGTCACTCTGTGCGCGTAGTTAGTGAGTGCCGAGTTTCCCTTAACTTCTCAAAGTGCGCATAGCAAGTGACAAACTTAGCATGTCACAATTTTTTGTAATTCTTTTTTGCTTGCGCTTAATTTGTGCACTTAATTTGCTTGACAATTTTATGCTTTTAATTTGTTTGTAGACTTGATATAAAGAAGGGTGGTTAATGTCTTGATAGACTTCTCTTTTCTCTTTTTCAGCTGAGCATTTGTGGATTGTCATAATGGATACAGAGGATATACAAGAGACCGCTGATGACAGGCTGATGTCTTTTCTTTACAAAGTTAATGAACTTACAAGATTTAAAAGTGTCAAACAGATTTTTAATGCTGCCTTTGATCTTCAAGCACTTGTGGATGGCTTCTCTACACAAATTAGTGACTTGAAAGAGATATATACAGAATTGATCAGAGATCACAGGCTTGACAATCTTGTTCATTTTGTTGATATATGCAAAGCAGGTAGCTTGTCAAGGACAGGTATTGCAAAGAAGTGGTCAAGCCTTCATCCAGACTGGAAAAAGATCATAAAGCCTTGCAAATTTCATGGTAATATGCATTGCCAGTTGGTAGATTATGACCTTGGACTTATCATTTTCTTCAGTGTACTCCCAACACCAGAGGGCAAAGAGATTCCAAAGCAGATTTCCCAGGCTGAGGACGACCAGGAGAAAGAGGAGATAGAGATGGAGTTCCATGAAGAGGAAGAGAAGCTACAAAGCACTGAGATGCTGGACATTGCAAAATTTAAAGCAGAAAACATCACTAAAGTGGAGAATGTTGACATTGAGGATGAAGATGTTGATCCTTTGCATTTCACAGCTACATTTCCGACATACAAAGTTAACAAAAAGGAATATGTTTTGCTGAATGACATTCAACATCTTTTTGATCTAAGGGAAGATTATGCTTTGGCAGTTTTGGCTGAGTGGGGATGTAATGACATAGGATTTATTGATTACTCACCTTGCCCCTTAGCAGTCTTGGACACAGAGGTAGAAAATTTTATTGACAGCTCAAGTGTTGGAAAGCATGTGCAGGACATTGTTCTGAGATATGAGCAACATGGTGTACCTTCTGAAGAGGAGTTCAATGAGATCCAGAAAAGGCTTAAAATAGAGCATATGGGAGAGGAAAAGACCATAGATTATGAAGTAAGGCCAACTAGATCCATTGATATATGGGAACCTGCCTTGTTTGAGGAGGATGAGTCTCCTAAGGTATGTTAATGACCATTTTTCCCTGTCTTATTAATGTGCTAAACAATTAACCAAGACATATTTTTGCAGATTGAAATACTGGACACAGACAAATTCCTTGGCAGGGGGAAGGGTTCCAGACCCTTAAATTTAGGAAGGAACCAGAGCTTGGGACACTTTATTGGGAAGCTCAACAAAGAGACTGTCATTATATTCCATAACAAGTTTACAAGAGAACCATTGCTGCCAATGCTTGCAATTAAAGCACTTGCAAAGGTTGTTGGTTCATATCAGCTTCCTCCAGGGTTAGAGAAGTTAATATTGGTGGAAAAGGAGGAAGCCATCAGAATTTTTGGATTCTTCCCTGGCCTTACTGGTTCTAGAGCTGGTTATTTTGCAACAATGGCATCCTATGTGCTTGCCCACTCTGGGGACCTCAAGAGACAAATGATAGGCTACAATAAGCAGAAGTTTCTGAAGTTTAGGGGTGAAGTTGATGTACCTTCATCAAAAGAATGACTTTGCTCATACCTGTACTTTGGCCCACTTTCTACCTTGTCTCTCTCTTGTAGCTAGTCATTGTAAGAATTTTTCATTTGCAGATGAACTATTATATGAATTTTGTCTTTTCTGCTTGTTCCTGTGTAAGGCATTTGCTAAATCTGAGTTCAGTAGTGCTTTCTTTGTCATTTTTGATCTGGTTCTATGCCATATTTGTCTATAGAACCATTGGAAAACCTCAAGCAAGCTGTTTGCCTTCACTGCACCTCCTCCATGTCTTGTATGCTTGAAAAACTTGGTTCTTGCTTGATAATGGGATTTCTCCATGCCTTGTGTAAACCATATGGACAGGGAGCCCCATCTCTTTACAAACCAGGGAGTGTGATTATAAATTATATGCTGGCAAAGTAAAAGTGTGTCAATAATTAGTAAGTATGAGATTAATCATATGCTTCCAAACTAAAAGTATGTACATATTAAAAAGGAATAAAAAACTTACCATGTAATGTGTGAATTCCTGATCCCAAGCATCTTTCATTGCACTTCTAAAGTTATTGAGCACTTTCTTGAAATTTGGCAGATCATTTTTTCCCCAGGATGTCTTATCACAGTAGGAAAATACTTTGTCTAGTGATTCCCATACCTCTGCCTTTTTGTTTCTTGATGTACCTTCAAGACCATGATCTTTGATGGCATTGTGGAGAGCTTTCCACTGATTATACTTCACATTGGATGAACCCTTCTTGGCATTTACCTTTCCTAGTTTTCCATGAAACCCTAGGAAAGCTCTGGCCTTCACACCACCAACAGATACCTTTCTAGGCACATTGTTTCCATTTGAAGACCTCTTCAGGTCTGTTTCAATCTTAACCTTACCACTGTGAAGGCCAATTTCTGATAAAACCGTTTCAATACATTTGATTGCAGCATCTCTAGCTGCTTTTGGTTGTAACTTCCAGGAAAACCTGCAATTTTCTCCACAATTCTGCAAAGAGCATGCAGAGTGCATATGTGGACATTAGCAAGTGGAATATTTAAAACTGCTTTGAAGTTTGGATCTTGAGTATGCCTATTGGGTGCTTTGTTCCAATTTGCAGGATTACATTCTTTTGCTGATGCCATACAATACAGACAAGGGCTCTTTGCCATAGCTCCTTTGGAGACATTGTACATACATTTAAGGGTTTTAAGGTCTCCTCCCATGTGCCATTCCACCCTGTAACTTCCAAACCCTTCAACTTCAAGCTCTTCCCCTAATTCTTGTGCATTAATGACTTCGGGTATTGTTGTTTGATGGAAAACCCAATCCAGAACATCAAAGTCTTCACTCTCTACTTCAAAAGCACCTAGCCACCAGACATTCTTCTCCGATTGCACGCTGAAGTACTTGGTATCCTTCGGTTTCAATGCTCTGTTCATTAAAGTTATGGAAATCCTCTCAATTTTTCTGTTCTTAACAATCTCACATTCATCAAGCTTTATCACAAAACTGACAACACCATTTGCTTCTGTATGCTCCAGCTCATAGAATTTGATCATTTCCTTCTGAAGTGTCTTCAAGTCAAGGAAAATATTATTGAACTCGTCAAATTGAAGATCCCTCTTTTTACCATGATAGGTACCATGAATGTGGTGAGGCTCACCCAACATCTCCATTATCCTCTCATTGATCTTTTTCCTTGCCTGCTGCACAATGGATGGCTTTGGAAGCAAAGAGGACCTAACCTTACATTGCTTTAACCTTGACTTCATATTTCTGAACAGCTTGCTATAACCATCTCTGCTAATGCCTACCTTATCCATAGTATATTTCACATCCTCCTTGTCCAAGCAAGAGCTCTGCAAAAATCCCTCAATGCACTGCTCCTTTGCCTTTTTAAACTTCTTCTCTGTGAAAATCTTTTTGGCAACCTTGAGAGGTAAAACATCACAATAATGTTTAGCTGCCATTTCCATGTTTGATGTAGAGTTTGGTTGTAGCAAAGTCCTAAATCAAAAGGTACAAAATTAACTGATTATTGTCCAAATGACACCAACAAAATAAACAAACTAAATTAAAGTTAACTGAATATTAATCATTTAATAAAGAACAATAGCATAATAACAATAACATAAGCATAATAATGTGGAGCAGAATCACAATACAACTTAACAAAAAGATTAACAACCTAACATAAGCAGAATCATATAAAATAAGCATAAGCAGGATCATATAAAATAACAATACCTTGCTGCTCTGATTCTCCTGCTGCAACCTCCTCCACCACGTCTCAAGGCTTCAATGTTCTTTAACTTCTTTTCTCTTTGTCTGTTTCCTAACATTGTATTCTTGCTTCTAGCTTGTTTGAGCTGAGTTTGTAGATTTTCGTTGCTCTCTTTGCATTCCTCAAGTTGTTGTTTAAGAGTATTTATCATTTGTTTGGTCAAGTGATCTTCTAACTTAAGAATATCTCTCTCTGCCGCAAGACTCTGTGTATAACCCAGCAACCCTCTTTGACCATCACCCACAAATTTTATCAAAGATGAACAATTTGAGAATGGGGGAGTGCTCTTTGTCATTGGGTCCACTGGATACAATCTTCCATCAGTCTAGAGATCAATGTGATTTTTTTGATCTTGCCGCATTGCTTCACATATGGACGAGGACACCTCTGCACATTTGTTTCTCTTGCGCACTGGACAATATTCTTCATTTAGCTCAATGTGTAGATGGTATAAGGTTCTTCTCTTCCTCATGGAAGTCTGTTAATAGTATTTGTTAGAGATAGTACTATAGGAAAAAGCTGTGCAGATACGAGGAAGAAGACAACACAGAAAAGGTTTGTTTCAGCTTTTGGAAATTTTGAATTTTGGGCCAGAACTGACGTTTTCGTTAGTTTTGGAGGGAGTATTTTTTAGAATACGAAAGATCCTAGAAAGATTTGACAATGACATGTTTTGGTGGAGGTAAAAAGGACACAAACTCACCTTTTTACAAACATTTCACTATTTTTAAAATAAAGTATATATTCTCTCTCTACATATTCTTACAGGGCACAAAAGTGACCTCAAAATTCCCCTAATGAATGAAGTGCAATAAATAAATAAATCGTCAGCAGCACCGTCATCGATGCTAGAGGATGGTCGACAGTAGGTCTTGTAGGAGAAAGTATTGCATTATTCGCTGAAGAGTGTCGCCATGACCAAGTAGGTTGTCAGCTGTAGTGTGGCAATTGCGAAGCAATTGTTCTCAACCGAGAAATTTCCACTAGTCATTAATTCAGTGTCTAGCTGCATGTTATGACTGTCCAAGCCATCCATATTTGAAGCTTGCCTTCCCCGACTACGGTCAGTTACGAGGTAGAGAAGAAAACGAATGGTAGTTGTGGCAACGATGTAGTCATGGTCTTTCTCTTGGTGGGAATCACCTCTTTGTTTGATTCTTTTATATATATAAAAAAAACATGATGCAGGGGTTTTCTTTGAGTCGCCTGGAAACATGGCGAGCATGGGAAGCGAGGGATCAGAGGTTTGTACTGGAAGCCTCGGGCTGGGAAAGGGAAAAAAGAAAAAAGAAAGGCGTAGTGCTGAGGGTGGCAATGGAGGGGAGCTCGCAGCTTGCAGGTGGGACAAGAAGAGCCAAATGCTCTCATAACGATGCAGAAGGGGTTCTCCACAGCGTCGTCAATGCATGCAAGTTGGTGGTAGTTGGAGTCGATGTGTGCGCAACTATTCTGCAACAACGAGGGGCAGAGAGAGAGAGTGTGAGAAAGAGAGATGGCGGCACATAACTTTGCGTTCTATGGAGTAGGTTGGTGGGTGGTATACCACCAAAAGGGTGGCTGCCAACTAAAGGGAGAGGTAGAAAGAGACGGCATCCATTTCATACGACGAGAGAGAGAGAGAGAGAGAGAGAGAGAGAGAGAGAGAGAGAGAGAGAGAGAGAGAGAGAGAGAGAGAGAGAGAGAGAGAGAGAGAGAGAGGGATGAAGACTGAAAAGTTGAGAGAGAAACATTGGACGACAGTTCTAGGGCGGGATGGTAGTGTAGGGTAGCTCAAGCTCATGCACCGTCAGCCCCTCTGGCTTCAATGCTAGCCTCAGAAGGAGTGGTAGCTATGGCATGCGGCCGTTGGTAAGTGATGGGATGGCCGAGTTAGCCTAAGGCGCCAGGTTAAAGTGAGTACCATGTGGTCAGTGAAAGAAGCACTGCATGGGAGTGGTTGGCGGCCGTAAAAAAGACTTGTTTGGGAAAAAGAGACAGATTCATCGCGTGTTTTGTCAGCCTTTTAAAAAAAAAAACAGTTCAAGTTGCATGGATGTAGTTCAAGTTGTATGGCTGTAGTAAGATACTGCCTTGAAACTGGTGGGCCTCTGCTTTTGTAGAGCACCTCTACTGTTTCTTGGTGCATGCACCAACTGCAGCAAGATTCAGCAAAATATTTGAATTCAAAAATCTCACGAGACCATAATTCTCATAATGGCTATGTCCGGTCCTCTTGAAGAGAACTCTTCGTAATACACCAGCTTGACGTAACAGCGCCACAAGTATACACGAAAGGTTGTGATGCAAGCAACTTACATGCCATGCAAGAATGAGAGAGAGAGATTCTTTTTTTTATATATAATGGTGGTTGGCAAGGTTCAGCTAAGTTGTTGGCGCATGCAATGTGCGGAGGCAAAGACGTACAGCGCTGTCATGCAAAATAAAAAATAAAAAAATGATCCAGTGGTGAGCCCTTCTGGTTTAAGGTCAGCAATTGCTACGTTGCGTTATTGCCTGTATAGGCGGTAGCTGTCGTGATTACTACTGTCTCCGATGTTATCAATGCACTAGTCGCTCATACTACTGACAACTTCATTGTGACGACAAGTGAGAGTGTGCCTTTGCTACACCTTAGTAGCATCTCTTAGGTTAACCCTATTGTTGCTATGTGCTTCTGGATACACTTTAGTAAAGTGTCCTTTGGAAAACTCCAAGTACTTTTCCCCTTCATAACTATTCTTCTTCTCCTCATTCCCTTGTGCAAAACTCCCTGGTGGATGTCTTATCAGCTAACGAATAATTTAAATCTATTAATACCATATTGAATCCCTCTTAATTAAGGATTCACTAATCAATTTTAAACTTCTCTCTGTCTTTATCCTATGATGTGGGTTGTGGCCAAGCCTTCATATGATCATGGAGGAAACTACATTTTGGTAACACCCTATTTGAGGCCACATACTATTACTTCCTTCTCATTCTTGAGTATCTTCAAGAGATTAAGTTTAATCTATTCCATTATTATGTGTTATTATCATAATTACACTAGTAATCACTATATCATGACAAAAAGGAAGTGACTCTCTCTTTAATTTCAAAGACCCCTAACAATCTCATGAAATCAACACTAATTACTACAAATGGAAGGAATTAACAAAATCTACAAACATAAGAAAATGAGATACTTAGCTTCTACTCGTCAATTAAATCTTTAGTTTTGGAGCGTAGCCTGCGCTCTGATACCACTGCTACAAACGGGAGCGTGACTGCCCCGCAAAATACCCGAAATAACACAATAAATAGCATAAAATAGACTAATCGGCATACCTGGCACAATCACGTGGTCGCATGATCGCAAGATACACGAACAGAGAGATCGAGATAGAGAGCAAGAGAGATTGAGAGAGCACGTGCAGGCACACCTCCTAGAGCAAAGTGCTACGCCTAGCACGACGAAAGAGAAGAGAGGAGAGAAGAGAAGAACACACAGACACTGGGTGCAATCTCCCCCCGTGCAAGAGTAACCATTTCCCTCTTGCACGTATTTGTTATATAGATTTCTTGAATGGTCAAATTGGTTACAAATTGGCCGGCCGAACATAATTGGCCAAAGCTCATACAGAGCACTTGAATAATCAAATATACATAAAATGTAACATCCTTCTGCATAATCCATTATCTGGTGATGCTTTTTCCACTTGTCAGCTACAATAGATAATAAAATATTAATTCTATAACAGAATGAGGGACACATGTCAGCTCCCTGGCCCAGATGCCCACAAGGTGTACCCAATTCCTATTGGATGGCCTTGGAGGTGGACCAATGAGAATTAGGCTAGAGTAAATCTAGTTTAATTAATTTAAAAACACTTAATAAAAGAACCAATGAGAATTAAGTCCTCTAGAAGACTATTGGACAGTCTCCCAAGGGGTCCAATGAGCATTCAGCAGCCCAATGGCTTGTCTGATTCCTATTGGCTAGGAGGAAAAGGGGTCCAATGAGAGTTTAGTTGAATTATTAAATTACCTAAATCTCTCACAAAAGGGGAAAGGGGGACACATGTCAGAAGGCTATCACTTATACTGCTTAATTGTCATTGGCTAGCATTAGGAAGGTCCAATGAGAGGATAGCATGAGCAAATAGCAATAGGGGTCGACCAAGAGAGAGAGGGGGCTGATTTTTGCAAGGCATTATCACACACACACTCACACAATCTCATGTGTGAAGTAAAGAAGAATCTCTCGCCTTCTCAAGATTTAATGGAAAGCTTATCACCTACTCCAAGCTTGTGAGAAGGGAGGCCTACACCAACAACTCTTGGCTTTGTGATGCAAATCCAACCAAGATCCAAGCTTCAATGCATGCTCATCTCCTCTACCATGCTAATTACTAAGCTAAGCTATGCTAATATGAGTGAATATGTGAGGAGATGTACATCTTTCTCATAAGAATACTCCTTATTCCTCTCAATCTACTCTCATACCCTGCTAGCTCTCACCATCTTCGAAGGTGTATGAGGTATTGGGTTTGAGACCGGGGATAATTGATGTTGTGTTTGCTAAGTGTTTTACTTGGTGCATAAGGCTTTCATCTTCATTGCACTAGCTAGTCTTGAAGGAACACAAAGAATTGTATTGTACAATGTCTCTCTTGATGGAAGAAACCATAATACAAAGCCTTTTGGAGGGGGGACCGGATCCATGCAAATCCGGTCCTCAACTATTGTCAACGGCTTAATTTCTCTCTCTTTCGAAAGTATTGTTCATGCTATCTAACGAGGTGTTATGCTTTTTGTTGCTCTCTCCACCCAAGCACTCTTGTAATTCTCATTAGGAATCTATTCTAATGAAATTCCCACTATGTTCATGCTAATTTCCGCTACACACAAGTTTTTAGGCCATTAAATGTTACATATACTATGCACCACTCAAATTTTCTAGCTGATATGATCCATTAACAAACTCGTTCACGACAGTAAAAGACCTTCCCACTTGATTTGAAACTTTTTCTGAAAAGTATTGTCCAACTTACTATTGTATCGCAACACAAGATCACCCTTTTCAATTCCCTTATCCTTCACACATTCATTAGCCTTTATCTGAGCTTTCTTGGACACTTCCTCATAGTAGCTCAAAGCCAAAACTCTGTCCAATTGTAAACATTGTAAATTCAACAACGTTTTCGACCAAGTATCTTGTTGCTCTTCATCTCCCAATGACAACAATTTAAGTGCATGAATCTCCACTTCAATTGGCAATAAAGCTCCTTTCCATAAACGAAGTGATATGGAGAAAACCCTGTGCTCATTTTGATAGCATTTCTATAAGCCCATAATGCACAAGGCAGCTGTGAATCCTAAGTTTCCCATGTGTTTGGATCATCTTTGTCAAGATTCTCACCAACTCTCCATTGAACCTTTCATTGAGACCATTGCATTGTGAGTAGTGAGGAGAACTATACCTGTGTTGTATATTGAGCTTTTCATACTGGAAATCAAAAAGCTCTCCTCTAAATCTTGGTCCTCCTATGCATTAGGAAGGGAATGGGGTCTAAGAGGGCCTCTTTATTTGCCATGGGATTAAAAAGGATATTATGGAAGGGGCAAATGGGTGAATGCCATGTGGACTGAAATGGTGGGTATGGCAGGTCCTAAAAGTAAGTGGTCAAACTTGTGCTCTTTTACAAAATATAAAGAGAAAATCTCTTATAATTTCAAAAAAATGAATTTTTCTCTAAACAGTTGAGTAAAAACCAATACTTTCTCTCTCTAGTCGCTGTCAGTTTCTCCCCCCCTCTCTCCTAAAAAAGGTCCCTCCAAAAACGTGATGATCATTCCCTCCCTCTCTCTCTACTGTACCATCTCTCACTTCTCTTCACTTCACTTTCAGTTTTACCTCCCAAAAGCTTTGCTTCTCTTTCCTTCCTTTCAATTTCCCTCCCAAAAGCTCTACAACAGAAGTTTGAACCTTCTTTCCCTCCTCAAGATTACTGCATTCTCCTCAAGCTGAAGTTCTCCATTTCTCCATGAGCCTCACTAAATACCTCTACCTAAAGCTGAAGATCTACTGCATATTCTTCTGCTAGATCAACCCTCTTTCTTTCCTCAACACATTTCCTGCTCCTTCTCCATTGTGCTCTCTAGAGAGGATCTACTTTCCTCTCAAGCTTTGCAACATTATCTTTCCAATTAAGCCAACAAGCAAGTGGAGCAGTATAGCAGTAAGGGCATCCTTCGTCTGATGTACCATCAAGGATCTTGCTTGATCTATACAAATGAGAACATGGATGTGAAATATTTAATCATAAGTGTCTGTCTGCAGGTTGTGCCACTATTCTCCATGGCATCATTGGGTACTCGACAACCTAGGAGTGTCATTGACTCCATTTCATGCAGCAATTTACAAGACAACAGTGGATGGGGGTAGACACGGATTGTTTGGCTACTACTGGAGATTGTATTCAAATTTACTCAATGAAAGAGAAGCAAGAGAACACCTCTTTGATGTCTATTATTCATTGCAAGAGAAGTACGTGAAAGACATTCATTAAGTCAGAGAGTAATTCAACAACGAGAAGACGAAGCAGCTCAACGATGAGATGGAAAAACTTAATAAAAAAGTCTAGCATCAAAAAATGGAGCAAGAGTGCCAGCTAGACAATTACGTTCAGCTACAACACACTGCACGTAGTATGCACTGGCTAATTGATTACCTCACACACATTCAATTGGGCTACCACATTTGTAACCACAAGAGGCATACAATGTCAATGCTATCTTCAAGTAATGGAGCTTGAAAGAATGGTATCCATCAAACTCGGTAAGGATACAAATGCAAGCTGCTACAAACGGGAGCATGGTGTCCCTACAAAATACCCAAAATAGTGTACTCCAAATCGTAAAACTAAAAAATATGCATACCTGGCACCTCCACAAGCACGAAATCAAAGCTACACTCAAATAGTGAAATACAAAGAGCGAGATAGAGGAGGGAGAACGTGCATGGGCACCTCCTAGAGTGGAGTGCTACGTTGGCACGGCAAGAGAGAAGAGAGGAGAGGAGAAAAGAAGAAGACGCACACTGGGTGCAATCTCCCACCGTTCAAGAGTGAGAATTTTCCTCTTGCACGTATTTACTTGTAGATTTCTTGAATGCTCAAAATGAGTACAAACTAGCCGGCCGGTCCTAAATGGCCAAAGCTCATAAAGAGCACTTAAATCATAAAATATATATCCTTTTTCATAGTCCAATACGTGTTGATGCTTTTACCACCTGTCAGCTACAATAAATAGGTAATTATCAACTCCATTACATACCTCTCTGTTAGATAGCAACTATCCTCCTCAGTTGTGCGAAGGTAAAAATCTGCAAACCATACTTGCCAAAAACAATGATTAGTATTTTGTCAAAAATATCACATAGTAAAAAAAACAAAACTAAACTAAACAACATTTCTTATGCCTGTCGTCATTCACATACTACCTATTCTAGTGTCTCATACCACTAGATAAGCAGTATATGTCATACCCTGATGAATCAAGATATCATTGGTCACACTCATCATTCAACAATCTATTCTCATTAATCTCAAGTTCAATTCCATAAGTATGTTACAACATGATATCATTGTATAGCAATTCCAAAATCCAAATCCAAATATCTACCAGCATATTCCCGGGTAACATAACCATACTAAGGACAGTGGTGGCCAGCCACTGTAGCATGATTCTGTGATCGGTGTTGCCTAGATCGATGAATCTACACCAAGAAGATGTGCTCCCTAAATTGGAGAATCTACACTAATGCTGCCTAAACCGGTGTATCTGCATTTGGTGTTGTTTAAATTTGTGATTATGTAGTTTGTTGGTGTGCTGCCTAAATCGATGAATCTACACTAGGATGACCATTAATACAATCCTTAAATCGGAAAATCTGTGTGCAATGACCAATGGACTAGACAAGACATAATAAAAATGAAGCATTTATCTGATACCAAATTGAAGTAGCTTAAAATGCTGAAGTGTATACCCAATGTTGATGATTTTCCCAAATCGACTGTATTCATGTAAGTAGTTGTATGACGAGTTATCTCAGCATAAATTCCAATCAGTACAAACCATGACAATAGAAACATTGGATTTTTCAGCTTATAACACATGTAAACAAGTAAAGAAGTGTTGATGTCTAAAAGTGTTTGGCAATATTCTTACTTGTTGGAAAATCGCTTAGGTATAGCCTTGTGAAAACATCTCAAGGTTCTTTGATATGATAGGACTATTCTTTAGATTTATTTGCAAAAGTGTTTCTCAAAGACAAATCATTTGTTAAATTCAACGATAATTTAATTGTACACTAAATACTAAAGTATATTAATGATAAAATTGATGCGAACTTGGGATTGAAAGCAAGAAAATTTTAGTAGAAACAAGTGGTAATGAAGGTGTTCTATAAATTTCCATAGTGGCAACCAATGGATACGTGATCATTACCGGTTTAGGGTAGGTTAAAAAAAAGTTTCTAATTGATTGTTAATAGTGTCATAGATTCTAAAGTTTAATGGATGTGAACTGGCATCCATTTTTTGGTAACACCACCTATCAGCCATAATAAACATATATTATGTTGTCTTTGTAGACCATAGGTCAGAAGGTACAAGAATATTGGACTCATTATTTCAAGAGCCTTGCATATTATTCTAGGGTTAGTCAATGGACACACTTTTCCTTGAAGATTTATGAATTTTACATTTTTGGGTAATTCACACTATTTATATGAGACAAGTCATAGTTTTACCGGTGAATGACAATAGGAATTGAGCAAACGACATAAGCTTGACCTATAACCAATGTAGAAGAATGATTTTCCACACACACACACACACATATATATATATGCTTTTTGATAGTAAAGTCCGTTACTGGGGTGGATGCTACCCTTTTGCCATGTGATGGTGGGTTTATTGACTCTAGCATAGCAAACTATTGTTTCTAGATAAGACAACAACATTAGTGGCTGCACAAACAGACGGTACTATTCAAGACCTCATACAAAAAGAGTTTCAAGATCGTATCATAAATAGGTATTTCTCATAGCTGATAGAGCACTGGTCGTGAATTCAAGAGAGACTAAAAAATATGAATCACCATGACCATTGCTAAGTGGCCCATAATGCTCTTTGCAAACTCTTGCGAGCGAACGAAGAGTATGGTCTAGGGTTCTTCAACATGAGGATTGCAAAAGGGGGGAGGGGAGCAAAATCATCTTGGTGTGCATGCATACTCCATGAGCTTACTCTGCATGCTTTTGAGTTGCTGGTCTCCACCTTACAATAATGATGGCTGCATGGGTTTGGTAGGTGTGGGCTGCAATAGAGGGCCACAAGCAGAGGATGAGTGTGTGTTTTTAGCGAGATTTTGATTTAGAGCTTTGACAATCAAAATAGTTTTTGCGAGCTTTTTGATATTTAATTTAGACCTTTTTTAAACGGCACAAAATACCAAAACAAAAAGCAAACATTCTACATACAATAGACACCAAAAAACATACATAAATTTCACAAAGTCTCAACTTTAAGCTTGAGCATATGGCAATGTATGAACCTTAAAGCATACATCTAATATAATAGGAATTCAAAGGTCAATATCCATACAATATTCTCTTAAACTAAGCACCATAAGTGCATGAAAAATGTCTTACAAGCAATGGTGGAGGTATGAGGGCCAAGAGGCCTCTGTGCAGAGAAGCCTTGGGTCAACCTTATTCATGTGTGTATGAACAAAGGTCAATACTAAATGTTTTTGTGAACTACAAGGTATAAAATGTTTATCAAATAATCCAAAGAGGAAGTATGAATGAATGGAAATGTTGCAAGCAAAAGATGATATCTACGACATGTGGGAGTTTAACATGAAGACGAATGTCTTGAGCAACATGTTTTGGAGATGGCCATATGGTATGTCAAGGGGTTGCTATAGATGGAGGGAAAAGGGGTTGTTGCTTATAGAGGTTGTTGGTCTTGTATGCCCTAGTAGTCAAGGGAGAGAAAAACCAAAACAATATTCGACTTTCTAGAAGTAGCATGTCTATAGCTCCTATACAAATTATGGAGAGGACCATGTGATTTAAGTTTTCATTGAGAGTTATGGAATGCTGCGGATTATGGTCATAAACATCATTTGTAATAAGTAAGTAGTCTAGCTGCAGAAGATGCGGTGCAATGGCACTTCCAGATTGTAAATACCAAGCCATTTGACCCCTCAAACTCTATTTTAGATTAAACCTAAGGTAGCCTTAGTATATAAGGTACCTAGGTCATTTTGTAAACAGAACTTTTATCATAATCAAGTTTTAAGCTATCGTCAACTGTGTGCAAGAGAGGATGAGAGAGAGCATGAGCTTCATCCTAGCTCTACTTCCCGCTCATTCATCACATTGTAGATCCAAATGCACCATCACGGTAGTCTCAGCAAGAGCTACGCGACAACGCCAAGCATTCCTCACGGAACGGAGCTTACACACTCGCGCATCTACAAGCTATATGTGGTTGTAAGTATATCAAATGATATCTGTTTTCTACGTGCTAGTAGTCATTAGAATAATGGCGACATAAGCTACACATAGGTACTCATAGATTTCAGTTTTCAGCACTTTCAAAATTTGGCTTTGTCTTTATACACGCATTTTTGCAGATGGGTTTAGAGCTAGGATTTTGGGTATAGAGGCTTAGGGATAGGTGTATCCTAGTGAGGAGATGGTGTTCCTTAAGTTTCATACCATTTTGACATGATTGGATGGGTTTCCTTCCGTTGTGTGTATGTGGTAGGTGGTGTAGTTGAGAGTAGGGAGACTCTAGGTTGTGGTTTAGCTGGCCTTCTAGAGTGTTGTATATGTAGGATGGCCTCATCCTGACAAGCTAAAGATATTTCCTCCGTGTGCCTATCCTGTCATCTCTGTCCTCCATTGAAATTATGTTGATCTAGGTTATGTTACATGCACTTTATGGGTGATGTGATTTTCTCCCCCAACATTGGTGCCGTTGCCAAGGATACAACGACTTAGGTAGATATTCCTACTAACACTCGTGTGATGGTTGCTTGCTTTGGTTTTAGATAAAGAAAGCATTTTTCTTAAGTGGATCCAAAAGAGGTTATTCCGAGATCAATTGGATAGCCAAGAACTGTGCATCTTGCCAAGGGTCTGTGACTAGGTAGTGATCCGAGCCTATCACAAATTTTTGTTTATTATATTTTGTTGGTTTTCCTTGCTTCTAGAGGTTTGCAATAAAAGAAAGAGTGAGAACAACCTCTTGGAAAAATTAAAAAAATGATTTGACAGGAATTTTTTCTTGACTAGTTCACCGGAGGTGAAAGGTAGCGGGAAAACCTAGTGGTAAAGGGAAGGGAAAATATGTAAATGTGAAAAGAAAAGATATGATGTGGTTGTGGAGCCATGCACCCATGATTCAAGGGTCATGAGTGGCTCATATCATCATGGCTTTGGAGCCATATGATGATTCAAACAGATGGGACCCAAGTGGAAGACTTGGTAAAGGAAGGAACCAGACACATGATTTTGCTGAATTTTTAAAAAATACTTCCACTCCGATCCAAGAAAGTTGTCTTCCTCAAAGTTGTAGCTGATGAGCTAGAGATTCTGACCATATTTTTTTTATAATTTTTGCATCTACGGTCTAGGAGATATGGCCAAAATGGCGGACTCCAGTTTTTTCAACTGTGGTGGAGACCACCCCCTCTACCTTTACATTCACACACCCTTCCTTTTCCACATTGAGACCTTCTCTAAAAATCAGCCATTAGTCTTCTCACCCTCCTCTCCTTCCTTCTCTCTCTCAAGCTCAAAAACCCATCAAAATTCCTCTTCTAATCACCTCTCAAGTCATGCTTAATCTTGTTGTAATTCATAAGTTTTCATTCAACCCCTTTCTATTATTACTAGATATGTATTGATTTTATGTAGATTCTTTACATTTTAAAATAAGGAAGCTCTTGGACTCAAGCTATGGAGGAAGGAGTGAAGACAACACAAGTGATGATGGAGCTAATTAGTTGCAAATTGGTCAACAAATCACTTGGAAGGAGCTTCTTCATTGGTTGAATGTCCCTAATCAAGCTTCATTTGTACAAATTACACTTGGATCTTAACCTCACTCCTAATCACTCTCTTTCCTATATAATGAGGCCTTCCCCTTTGTAATTTCAAGCCTCCCTCAGCCCCATTGAGTCTTTGTATCATTCACCATGAGCCCATAAGCTCATTCATTCACTCTATTCTTGCACATTCTAGAGTGCAAATTGTTTCATGCTAGTAACCTCTCCTCCTCTTACTTATGTTAATTAAGAGAAATCTTTTATATGTGTGTGAGAGTGCTTGATGTGATCTTGGCTAATCCTTGAGTGGTTGTTTGGTAATCTACATGCTATTTGTGTTGGGAGTGTTTGAAGTCATCCATTCCTTGTACACACACTAAGGTTAATGCTTCATTCATAGTGATCTCTCTCTCTCTCTCTCTCTCTCTCTCTCTCTCTCTTTGTGTAGCGGTCCTAGTCCACGCTTCCAAGACTAGGTGGTGCCCTCATCTCATTTCCCTTGTGGCGCAATGGAGTTTGTTTTGGTGTAGAGGCCGCCATTCCAAATTTCCTTCGTCATAAATTGGTGCCCCCACGGAGGAGTTCTCAAGCAGTGCTCTGTCAATCCTATGAAGGAAGATCCATCAAATTCTCCGAGACTTCCACTATGGTCTCCCCAAGAAGCTCGAGAAAAGAAGCGTCTTTATCGACAAAAGGCACGTATGCGGGTAAAGAGAGTTAACTACACACACCCTTCTTTGCTTCAAGGAAAATCTTGTAGTCATCAAGCCCCTAGGTCAAAAAATTGTGATGAGTGCTTTGTGGCTAGTGTGAAGACACTTCCTTTGAAGCCTCGACTTCAGGTGGTGAAAGCACTCTCAAACTCGGGTATTAACAAGTTTTTGGAGGGGGAGCTACACATCAATGGGGTGCGGTATTGGCAAGAGGCTACATATGGTGATGCACTCCAACTACTACTAGCAAGAAGGCTCAAGGTGGTTGAGAGGGTAGCCATCGAACCCTATGAACTCTACAAAGCTGAAGATGGTCACACCAAAGCTAGGCTAATCACTGGTGAGCAAATTCTTCGCATCTCTCAAATGGTGGGATCCAAGAGAGCTCAACTTCAATGAAGTGCTTCATGGAAGTTTGTATTTAATGCACCAATGAATAATCCCATTTTCTACAACTTTGAATCAGTTCAGAATATTAGGGTGAATGTGCGCATTGATAGAAAGATTTTTTTCCAACAAAGATTGGTCTTCTATTTTGGAGTTGAGAGGTTGAGAGAGATATTGTTGTCCCCTGACCCTATAATATTTCCTATTTTGGAGTATAATGTATCTTTTGATGTTCACATCTTCATCTTTCTTTAAGCATACTCCATGAATCATAGGGATTTATATGGACCTTTCCAACCTCTTGCTAGACAAACTGTGCATATAATAGCTAGCACAAAGCTTAGGTTCCAAAACATCATAAGGAACTTACTAGGCCCTCGTCGTCTAGCTGAGATTAATGCATCTATCAATCCATTTATTCTACCCTTAATAAGATATGATTTGGGCCTAGACGTTTTCATCTTTGTGTTGTATTGAAAGGAAGGCAACCCACTTTTATGATGGCTTTCCCAAAACATTTTGGGCGTAGTGGGGAAAATGCTGGGGATTTTTTGGATAACTTGGAGATGGCTTTCCTTGTCTCTGGGAGGGATGACAAAGCATTGAAATTGAGAGCTTTTCCTTTGGTGCTCAAAGAAGAAGCTAGGGTATGGTTCCAGGCTCTAGATCCAACCCAAAGAATTGATTGGGAGGGATTGAAGGCGGCTTTCCTACGAAGATTTCAACGAGCCAATTCGGCAGAAGAACTATGGCAACGGCTTCTGGCCCTTCATCAAGTTGACCCTCATGGTTATGCAACCTATGAGGAAGGTTTTCTGAAACTTTGGGGGCAATGGTCAGACTCACTAAACCCTGGTGAGCGAGCTCCCAATTGCCTCCAAAAGGATCGATTTATCTCAGGATTGTACCCCTTGCTAAGGGAGAAGGTAAAGAGCAAATTTCCAAATGCTTTTGAAGATGCCTTAAGAATTTCTAGGGAAAAGAATAGAAAGATTCTCTATCAAGCCCAAGCTGGCCAGCTAGCTTTGGGAGGCAATATCACAACTATGGAAGCTTCTCACATACCTCCAAATGTGCCTAATGCACCAGACCTCAATAGAGGTCAACAAGAAGATATGCTCCAACAAATAAACAATCTCACAAACCAGTTAGAGGGGTTGAGAGTAAATCTTGTGCAGGGTGCAAGAAGGCCTATTGAGGGAAATGGTGGGAATCGGCCACCAATGCGACGACAAGCAAGGGAAATGTTGTGTTACAATTGTGGGGAAAATGGACACGGCATGTATAATTGCCCTCATCCCAGAAGATATGACTACCCTGTCAGAGGTCCTCGACAACAAGTAAGTCCTCCCCGCGCTAGAGCTCAAGCACAAGAGCAACCGCAACCTCAAATTTTGCAGCCACCTCGTGCTCAAGCTCAAGCCCCTGCTACTCAACCAAATGTGAGCATCATAAGGATGGAGGAGGTCCTCAAGGGCAGAAGCAACAAGGAAGAAATAGCTAAAGGGAAGATGAAGATAGATGAAGTGGCTACAATGCCTATCAAACGTGTGCGTGTCCAAGATGAACTAGGTAAAGAAACAAGCAAGGATGTAAGCAATGAAGCAAGTACATCTCGGGCAACTAAAGATGAAGCCAAGAAGAGAAAGACCCGTACTAGGTCTCAAATTGACATCTCTGATTTCCCTATTGGATCTCGGACACAACCTTATGACTTGACAGCTGATGTGAGTTCTCAAGGACCAAAGATTACTTGGCCACAACTACTTCATATCTCCCCAAAGCTTCGACGACAATGGTCAAAAATGGTGAGCACGAGGGCAAAGCGAAGTAAGCTAGTAAGTGTAATCAAAGCATATGGTCTCAAGGATATAGTGCCTTTGGTGGAGGCTCAAATCAAGGGACAATGGATTCCAAAAACTTACATTGACAGTGGAGCAGAGGTTTGTGTCATGACAGAAAAGCTAATGCATCAATTGGGTTTAGAGGTAATGGAATCATCAAACTTTAGGGAAAAAATGGCCAATAATGTCTGTGTCACTTGTGTGGGTGTAGTGAAAGCTTTGAGAGTTTCTGTTTTTGGAATCACTACAGAGGTTGATGCTTATGTGATGCCAGTCAAGGGAGAAGGATACCCCCTTATTTTAGGACGACCTTGGCTCATGTGTATAGGAGCTAGGCAAGATTGGGCAACAGGAGACTTGGAGTTGAGGCCTCGCATGGGTGGCCATAGTCGGAAGGTGGTTTATAACCTAAAGAATGGGAGACAAGAGAACCTTGAACTAGAGACGTCAGCTGATGAGTGGAGCTCAAGTGGATTCTCCTCATCCATGGACGAGGAAGAGAGTTCAAGTGAAGAGAGTGATAGCACTCTCGAAGTCATGGGTGTCACCATAAAGGAAACTACCTCATCAGAAGACAACCCAAGGATCCAAATGGAGAATGTGTGGGATGCCAGCCTAGAGGAGATGTTATCCAAGGATATAAAGGAAGAAGAAAAGGAGGGTTATGTAAATGTTCTCAAGAAGCATGCATCATTGTTTATTTCTGATTACACTCACATTACAGGTGTCACTGCAGTGAAGCATCATATCCATCTAAAAGAAGGGAGCAAGCCAGTAGTACAAAAACTAAGAAGATTAGGAGTTGTGCAACAAAATGCACTGTTGTCCGAGGTGAAGAGACTCTTAGAAGCAGGATTCATATACCCAGTAGAAGATTCAGAATGGGTCTCCCCAGTAGTGGTGAGGCCAAAGAAGAATGGTAAATGGCGAGTGTGCGTGGATTACAAGCCACTAAGTGCTGCAACAAAGAGGGACCACTTCCCTCTCCCATTTCAAGATGAGATTCTAAATGAAGTAGCAGGCCATGAGAGATACACAGTGTGTGATGGCTACTCTGGCTACTTTCAAATACGCATTGCAGAGGAGGACCAGAAAAAGACTACTTTCATCACACCATGGGGATGTTTTGCATTTCGAGTCATGCCTTTTGGTCTCACCAACGCTCCAGCCACCTTTCAACGATTCATGAACATGGTCTTCCAACCTTACTTTGGTAAGTCCATAAGGGTTTTCATAGATGACTTTTGTATTTACAGCTCCAAAAGTATGCATCTCGGCAAGATTGATGAAGGATTTACTCGTTTAGCTAAGCTGGGTGGACAACTAAACAAGGCCAAATGTCACATTGGGGAAAGCAAGGTTACACTATTAGGGCATGTAGTGTCCATTGATGGAATCGAGGTAGATCCTGAAAAGATAGAAACATTGCTAAATCTACCTTCCCCAACTTCCATCAAACAATTAATCTCTTTCTTGCAAAAGCTAAGATATTTGAGTAGATTGATACACTTACTCTCCCAAGTGATATTTCCTCTACAACAGCTGACTCGTCAAGAGACGCTTGTTTGGAGTGAAGAAAGTGATGGGCATTTTAGAGAGATTAAAAAAATGTTAGGGTCACTCCCTGTAATCCTCCAACCTTGTTGGGAAGAAACATTCTTTGTAAACCCTAGTGTGGGAGAAGAGGCCATTGGTGCTGCCCTCCTACAAAAGGATCCAAAAACATCCTTTATGAGGCTTGTGTATTTTGCTAGCCGCCTCATGGAAAACACAGAGAAGGCCTACACCCTGATGGAACAACTAGTGTTAGCTCTCATGTTTGCGGTAACCAAATTTCGGCCATACTTGCTGCCGAACAGGTTTGTAATTATCACTGTGGAGGATATGTTTCCCTATGCACTACAACATATGGAAATCTCTGACAAAATAGCAAAGTGGGTGGTGCGACTTCAAGAGTTTGATTATACAATACAGGTTGAAAGAACAACTCGAGTAGGCTTAGCCGACATTTTAACAAACAAGTGCTATGAAAAAGTTTTCCATTTGAAGAGAAAGGAACTTCCACCACCTCCAGCTCCAGGGGCTTTGGTCAATGCTTATAGCCTCTACTTTGATGGAGCATACAAGAGAACCAAGGATAAGGCAGCTGCAGGCATCGTGGTCTTATCTCCATTGGGAGAGAGGATCCATGGTGAAGGGATCACTCTAGAAGATGTCCACTCCAACAATGAAGCAGAATATCAAGCTCTAATTCATGGCCTTTGTTGGTTCCTCGATAATTCAATTAAGAGATTAAACGCTTTTGGTGACTCCATGCTTTTGGTAAGGCAAATGCAAGGTACATGGGCTTGCAAAAATGGCCGTCTCTCTACTAAAATGAGAGAAGCCAAAGCTCTTATGAGGAGGTTTGGGGAGGCACAAGTACATCATGTGCCAAGAGACCAGAACAAGGATGCAGACCACCTAGCATCATCAAAGTTAAATGAGTCAATAGTGGGAGCAGTGGCCATCAAACTTCCACTTCAACAAGGCAATGAGGACTTAGAAGATATTATGCACATTATGGAGCAAGGAGAGTCTCCTAAACACTTGAATGCAGGGGAAAGGCGATGGTTAGCTAGGAAGGCTACCAGGTATCGCATAGTAAATGATGACTTGTATTGTCTTGGTAAGGATGGTGTGCTTAGGAGAGTGCCTTTGAAGAGTGAAATTGAAGAGATTTTAAAAGCTTGTCACGATGATATGTGCGGAGGACACTTTGCACACGACGTCACTAGTAGAAAGGTTCTACAAGCTGGGTTTATTTGGCCAAGTCTTCATCGTGATGTCAAATATTGGTGTCAAACATGTGATGAATGTCAGAAAGCAGGACCACGACGGCTTATAGCTGAACCTCAGAACCCAATAAAGGTATATGGGCCCTTTGAGAAGTGGGGGATTGATGCCATAGGGCCTCTACCACGCACTCAGTCAGGTAAAGAGTACATCATCATGGGAGTAGACTACATGACTAGATGGGCTGAGGCTATGCCGACCAATAGAATTACTGCTAAGGATGTGAGTCAGTTCATCTTTGACCACATTTGTTGCCGGGTTGGCACCCCTCTTGAAATACTATCTGATAGAGGACCAGGGTTTAGAGCAGACTTGGTAGGAGAACTCATGAAGAAGCTAAATATTCAGCATCAACACTCTACTCCTTACTACCCTCAGTGCAATGGTTTGGTGGAAAAGGTAAATGGAATCATTTGCAAAATTCTCACCAAACAGGTACATGCCAGGCGCCAAGATTGGGACAAACACCTGAATGGAGCTCTATGGGCCTATAGAACCTCCTTCAAAACCACATTAGGGTACACACCCTTTCATTTGGTTTATGGAAAGGAGGCGCTTTTGCCCATTGAAGTGAAGTTAACAAGTCTTCGAATATTGGGTAGCCAGGTAGGCTCTCAAAAGGAGAAAGTACATCAAAGGATCATGGATCTAGAGAGGCTGCAATTGGATCGTGAAGAAGCCATCAACCACTATTCTCAAGAAGCAGAGAAGCGCAGAGAAAAGTTCAACAAAAAGCTAGCATCCAAAGACATCAAAAAGGGATCTCTAGTGCTTCGATATGACAATCGCTTCGACACTTGTAAGGATGGAAAGTTTCTTTTTCGATGGGAAGGCCCGTTCTTGGTCACGAAAAAGTTCAAAAATGGCTCTTACAGACTTCAAGACATTGATGGTAAAGTGCACAAGACCAGGACAAATGGATGGCGTCTAAAGCCTTATCACATCAGGATAAGGTCAGCTCAAGATCAAAGAAAGTAGGCTAGAGGCATAAATACCCCTAGCCAGGTTTGGGGGGGGGTATGATCCGAGCCTATCACAAATTTTTGTTTATTATATTTTGTTGGTTTTCCTTGCTTCTAGAGGTTTACAATAAAAGAAAGAGTGAGAACAGCCTCTTGGAAAAATTAAAAAAATGATTTGACAGGAATTTTTTCTTGACTAGTTCACCGGAGGTGAAAGGTAAAGGGAGAACCTAGTGGTAAAGGGAAGGGAAAATATGTAAATGTGAAAAGAAAAGATATGATGTGGTTGTGGAGCCATGCACCCATGATTTAAGGGTCATGAGTGGCTCATATCATCATGGCTTTGGAGCCATATGATGATTCAAACAGATAGGACCCAAGTGGAAGACTTGGTAAAGGAAGGAACCAGACACATGATTTTGCTGAATTTTTAAAAAATACTTCCACTCCGATCCAAGAAAGTTGTCTTCCTCAAAGTTGTAGCTGATGAGCTGGAGATTTTGACCATATTTTTTTATAATTTTTGCATCTACGGTCTAGGAGATATGGCCAAAATGGCGGACTCCAGTTTTTTCAACTGTGGTGGAGACCACCCCCTCTACCTTTACATTCACACACCCTTCCTTTTCCACATTGAGACCTTCTCTAAAAATCAGCCATTAGTCTTCTCACCCTCCTCTCCTTCCTTCTCTCTCTCAAGCTCAAAAACCCATCAAAATTCCTCTTCTAATCACCTCTCAAGTCATGCTTAATCTTGTTGTAATTCATAAGTTCTCATTCAACCCCTTTCTATTATTACTAGATATGTATTGATTTTATGTAGATTCTTTACATTTTAAAATAAGGAAGCTCTTGGACTCAAGCTATGGAGGAAGGAGTGAAGACAACACAAGTGATGATGGAGCTAATTAGTTGCAAATTGGTCAACAAATCACTTGGAAGGAGCTTCTTCATTGGTTGAATGTCCCTAATCAAGCTTCATTTGTACAAATTACACTTGGATCTTAACCTCACTCCTAATCACTCTCTTTCCTATATAAAGAGGCCTTCCCCTTTGTAATTTCAAGCCTCCCTCAACCCCATTGAGTCTTTGTATCACTCACCATGAGCCCATAAGCTCATTCATTCACTCTATTCTTGCACATTCTAGAGTGCAAATTGTTTCATGCTAGTAACCTCTCCTCCTCTTACTTATGTTAATTAAGAGAAATATTTTATATGTGTGTGAGAGTGCTTGATGTGATCTTGGCTAATCCTTGAGTGGTTGTTTGGTAATCTACATGCTATTTGTGTTGGGAGTGTTTGAAGTCATCCATTCCTTGTACACACACTAAGGTTAATGCTTCATTCATAGTGATCTCTCTCTCTCTCTCTCTCTCTCTCTCTCTCTCTCTCTCTCTCTCTCTCTCTCTCTCTCTCTCTCTCTCTCTCTCTTTTTGTGTAGCGGTCCTAGTCCACGCTTCCAAGACTAGGTGGTGCCCTCATCTCATTTCCCTTGTGGCGCAATGGAATTTGTTTTGGTGTAGAGGCCGCCATTCCAAATTTACTTCGTCAGTAGTATTAGTTGTAGATTAGAGTAGTAGTTGGTGGTCATACTATTTGTGAGGTGATAAAAGCGTTTGCTAGTCCGTGTGTGGCATTGAAGCGTTTTTCTACTCATAGATGCAAAACCCCATACGATTTGTAGGAGTAGCTTTAGGTAAGTGATTTAATTTTGATCTAGAGCTATTCATCATTGATTTATTTGCTGAAGTGCTTGTTTGCATTTAGAATCTCTAAAAAGACTGCTTTTGAGGAAAAATGCAATAAAACGAATTATGTTGACATTTCTGCATGACTGATTGGTGTTATACATATAAGAGGGCATGTAAAAAGGTTCTGTGAAACAAAACTAAAATTTTGTAAACTGGGACATCATACGCGTATAATGTCTCAAGGGGCATCTGTAGACCAAATTTGAAAAATCTGACTAGACCAGTGTGTTCAAAAGGGGGTTTTACACTAAGTATACATTGAGACTAGAATTTTGACCAACTTTGGAGACCGGAGTGTTTGAAACCAGAAAATAGAGAAACTTGAGATTCTAAGCATATTTTTGCATGAAAATTGGTAGAAGTGCTTGAAAACCAGTGCTAGACACTTGGGAATGCCTGTGAATGAATTTTGACCAAAAATTCATTAGTAGACATCATACGCGTATGATGTCTAAAGGCTAATTCTGGCAACAAATTTGAACTTTTGACATTATAACCATCTTTTGCATGTTGTATTGAACACACCCACCAAATTTCATTTTTATTAGGGCTTATAGATTGAGAGTTAAGGGGATTTTACTTTTTTGGGGGATTTTGAATGATTTTGTGCAATTTTGACATCCAAAATTTTATATGAGCACATATTCTTGTTCCACACACTAAGGGGCACCTCTAGTAGAAACATAACTAAAATTTCAACAAACGGAATCATACATGTTGATGGACGGCTTTTGGAGCCTGGCCGCGGGAATCAACCCCAAATGGGGGCTTAATAATGAATTAAGTAATATACAAAAAGTTTTTTCCTCTTTTCCTTGCATGCACTGTCCCCCCCCTTGCTCATGCACATGCAAAGCCCCCCCCCGTCTGGCATCACCCTCTCCATCTCCTCCATTATCTCTCTCTCTCTCTCTCTCTCTCTCTCTCTCTCTCTCTCTCTCTCTCTCTCTCTCTCTCTCTCTCTCTCTCTCTCTCTCTCTCTCTCTCTCTCTCTCTCTCGCGCGCGCGCTCTTGTTTACCCACCCATACCCACCCATACACACACACTCTCACTCTCTCCCCACCTCTTGCTCTCTCTCTCTCTCTCTCTCTCTATCTCTCTCTCTCTCTCTCTCTCTCTCTCTCTCTCTCTTTCTCTATCTATCTATCTATCTCCCTTGTTTAGCCTCCCGTAGTCTCTCTCTCTCTGGTTCTGTGTAAGAAATTTCTCTCTCTTACCTTAAACACTTACATACACAAATGTTCCCACACACATAGACTTACCGACACACTCACACGCTTAGATACACATACACACTCTTTCTACACACACACACACACACACCAACACACACTCCCTCACCCATCTCTCTCTCTCTCTCTCTCTCTCTCTCTCTCTCTCTCTCTCTCTCTTCCAGTTAAAATATCTCTCTCGCTCTCTTTCCATACACACATACACACACACACACACACACACACACGTATACACACATTATACGCACTCGCATGAGCCCATTGAAACAAACACACGCACGCCATATGCACGCAGAAGAAGAAAAGAGTGAAGGAGTTTGACAGCGATGCCCAAAGCAACGAAGCCAAACATACCAAAAACACACAATGGCGACCATGATTCAAAGAAAGACGCCAAAGGCATGCTCCGGCCGGACTCGAAAGTGACAAACGCGCTACACCGACGCACCAGCAAAGCCCACATTCATCGACATCTCGTCCAAGACACATCTCCATAGTAAACAGCCATAGGGTAATCTATTTTCTTTTTTTCAATCCAAAACCTTGTATAAAAGAAACCAATTGTAATTTGCCACCTCTCTCTAGGTGATGGTCACAAAGGCCCACCTAGGAGATATCATTTTAAATTTCTCCTAAAACAAAGCAAGGGTCAACCATCTGGGACCCAGCTCCTTGCTTTGTCTCTCCTGATCAAGGCCCTAACCTAATCAGATTATCCTAAACTAATGCAGCATGCACCTATAAAAGAACACCAAAAGGTCACTGTCAAGGGCATCACCTAGGGGGGCAGCACTTTGAAGTCAACACTTGAAAAGGAATCCATGCACACACCCTGACTCCAAGGGTCACCACACACAAGAGTAGAGTCTTTGTGCATATGGTATTTTCCCTAGAGAATGCGCTATAGGCTCTCTCTCTCTCTCTCTCTCTCTCTCTCTCTCTCTCTCTCTCTCTCTCTCTCTCTCTCTCTCTCTCTCTCTCTCTCTCTCTCTCTCTCCGATCTCCATCTCGCTCAAATTGAGTTTTTTTGTAAATACCACTTTGAATCAAGATTTCCCTCACATCTCGAGGGGTTTTCAACATCTACGTTTATCTCTCTCTCTCTCTCTCTCTCTCTCTCTCTCTCTCTCTCTCTCTCTCTCTCTCTCTCTCTCTCTCTCTCTACGATGTGTAGTTTAGTGTTATTTTAATCACTACCATCCGCGTCCTAGCCACTCAAAGATAGGTGGTGCCCCCTGTTCACTTCCCGTGATGAGTTCGGCATGCTCGTTCCTGTCGACCTAGAGGATGCCGGGGTCCGTTTTGCGCTTGCGCTTGTCAACGTATGATGTCTTAGAGGCCAAATCTGAGGTCAAAAGTACAGCTGAGTGCACCCTTGTGATCTACAACATTTAGAAAGCATATAGGCCAAATTTCATCCAATTTGAAGCAACTTTGGGCTGGCAAAGACCATAAGAAGCTTCTAGGCAAGTCAATGCTGATATTGGCCGTATCTTACTCAAAAAGTCTCAACATTCTATTCTAAAACAGGGATTTTATATTTTTGAGCTTTCGTTTTCGAGCTGCTGCAATTAAAAAATCATTTTTGAGCTTTTTAACGCTTGTATTACATTAACAAAATCTTCAAATATTAGTGTGGCATGAGAAAAGTCTACATTAGATCGTGCATTCAATCACCAAACAATCAAATGTAACATGTATGCACGTCTTTGCTTGTGGGAATGTATGCTCATGTACATCTTTTATTAGCTTGATATGTCCTTTAAAAATGCACCTTTCTAATTAATTTTGATTGAACATCATATTTTGAAGAATACCAAGAAATATATCTACCACAGTCTCAAAGTGGCTTCGCAAATGAACTCAAGAAACCTCAAAACCAAATTAGATTCCAAGTAGCAATATGATATACATTCCCTTGTCAATGGTATATATATGCACAAGAGCAAGAGTTAAGGGCATTGGACCAACAAGCCTTCATCATGGAAATATTACTGGCCAGAGGATGTCGGGGTCCGTTTTGCGCTTGCGCTTGTCAACATATGATGTCTTAGAGGCCAAATCTGAGGTCAAAAGTACAACTGAGTGCACCCTTGTGATCTACAGCATTAAGAAAGCATATAGGCCAAATTTCATCCAATTTGAAGCAACTTTGGGCTTGCAAAGACCATAAGAAGCTTCTGGGCAAGTCAATGCTGATATTGGCCATAACTTACTCAAAAAGTCTCAAAATTCAATTCTAAAACAGGGATTTTATATTTTTGAGCTTTTGTTTTCGAGCTGTTGCAATTGAAACATTATTTTTGAGCTTTTTAACGCTTGTATTACATTAAAAAAATCTTCAAATATTAGTGTGGCATGAGAAAAGTCTACATTAGATAGTGCATTCAATCACCAAACAATCAAATGTAACATGTATGCATGTCTTTGCTTGTGAGAATGTATGCTCATGTACATCTTTTATTAGCTTGATATTTCCTTTAAAAATGCACCTTTCTAATTAATTTTGATTGAACATCATATTTTGAAGAATACCAAGAAATATATCTACCACAGTCTCAAAGTGACTTAGCAAATGAACTCAAGAAACCTCAAAACAAAATTAGATTCCAAGTAGCAATATGATATACATTCCCTTGTCAATGGTGTATATATGCACAAGAGCGAGAGTTAAGGGCATTGGACCAACAAGCCTTCATCATGGAAATATTACCGGCCATACCATTGTTGGGCACATCTTACAATGAGTGTATGTCAAGAGATGAAATCCAGAGGCAAATCTCCTCAAACGCTTTTTGGTCTTTCTGATATATACCATGTTTGGCATGCAAGTCATGGAAGGCATTGCCAAGAAATAGGTTTCTTTTCAACGATTTCTATTTAACTATATCATATGCATATATCAACATCTTGCCTAATGCCAACCCTCACTTTGCATCCATTGGAAGCTTCCGATAGCTTCCAGGCTGTACCCTTGTTGGGCATATTCTACAATCACTGCATCCTAGAGACGAACCTCCTCAAACACTTTTTGTGCTTTCCATTGGAAGCTTCCCATAGCTTCTAGGTAGAGCGACATGGAGATCATCATACACAACCCTTTTCCTCTATGATAAAAGCTTTGGGACATGCTTGTATCATTTATCTTCATGATTTTCTATGTGTGTGTGTGTGTGTGTGTGTGTGTGTTTGGATGCTTAAAAGACCATGAATTTGTTTTTTTGCTCCTACACAAAACCTTGGCAAAAACGCTATTTCAAAAAATTAGTAGATCTTGAAAACATACTTATATTGAGATTCAACTAGGGACCCTGCCCTTGGCCATGGTAGTACTACATATGACTTGTCCATATACAAAATACACTACGAGTTCGTATCTCTCCAAGTGTTGGAATTTCCATGCTTCGTAAACACAATGATCTTCAATATGTTGGAAGACACCAGTATCTATCCATTGTCCCAAAGTACACATTTGTGTTTTTTTCTTTTAACCCCAATATTCCACAGTTCCATTCTCTTAAATTGAAAGGCTAGTTATAGTTGTTATTTTCACACATAGCAACGTTGACCAAGGAGATTCCCGGTCCCCCTTCTCTCAGCATGCTAGTACACAATGACACAGCATGCCCCCCCCCTCTCTCTCTCTCTATATATATATATATATATATATATTTATTTATTTATTTATATTTATATAGATATATATATATATATACACTTGGTATCAACAGGATTTGATCTACCACATCCTATCTCTGGCTCGGTCTAAACACTAGCCGAGATTGGGCTGGATATCATATCTACTACATTGTAACTCTCTGATTTACTTTGACCCTTTTTTTCATTACTCTATCATTCTACATCTGATGGGAAATATGCCATTCTTTCATAAAAAGGAGATTATTACCACTGACCTCAATGTATGTACTCTCTACCATACCCCACTACGTGGGTGTATTGATAAGCTGCCACTTCGATTTCCCTAAAATTGGGTGGATTCTAAAAACACTTTCATAAGAGAAACGGGGGAATAAACCGATTTTTAGACTTATTTAGCAATGCTCTGTTCGGTGAGGGCTACTGAAGGGGTCTGACAAAGAGATACCAGAGTAGATACATCCCCCCCACGCGCTGATTTTTTTGGGGGTGCATGAGGCTGATAACGCCGCGCTATACTGAGCCGATGCGGTGGGATATTCAAGACCGCCCACCTGCCGTGAACTTTCTTTCCCTATGGGGGCTCCACAGCCAGCTATGAACGGGATACATGGAGTTGGCATTGTTATATAAGGTGAGCTCTATGCTCACTTAGTTTTCATTCAGCAAGGTGTGTGGGTTTTTTTCCTTCTTTGCATACTCTACAATATTTTTCTGTTTGTGCTGCTACTTAGTTGTCTTCAAAGTGATGGCCCCCAACAAGAAAACTGCAGTGGAATCTACAGAGGTAATTTTGTTGATTAAAGGATTGCTTCAACAAACTTTAACATTATGGTCTTTTTCAAGAAGCCGTGCTATGATTCTGCTCAAACAATGGATTTAAGTTATGATTTTTGAGAAGATTTTGTCTTCCTAAGAGCTATTTCAAATGTTAATTGTAGTCATCTGCAGTAACACATACTATGGGTTTGACATGAGGCCCGGATGCTGGCTTATCCCTTACTATTTTTCTTTCATTGGTTACTGGTTTTACCGATAAGGAAACTTTGCTAAACTCACAAAACAATCATGGATAAATCTTGGATACGGGTAAGTGGTGTATCTGGGCTATACGGACTGGTTTTCAGTCGCATGTAAGTGTACTTTGGCTGTACTTTATGTATAAACTGTATTAAAGCATCGGATGGCCTTTCAAAGATAAATGCCAGATTGGGAATGCCTACTACTGACCCTAATCATGGTTTCTGACTGGATCAGATGAGGGGCCAAAGTATACTACAAACTAATAAGTAATTTGTAGTTAGTAGCAATAACTCAGAATATGGTTTGACTTTGAAGCACGTATGCTGGCTTATCCCTTACTGTTGATATTCCCTTTTGTTGGGTTTTACGACAGGAGACTATGCTAACTCACAGAATAATAATGGATAGATTTTGGGTGTTGGATATTGGGATATCTGGTATATACGGGCTCTATTTCGTCCTTGTATAGGTTTACGTAGATGTAATATGTGTATTCTTTATTTAGCACAGGCTGGCCTTCCAATGATAAATACCAAGTTGGGGATGGCAACTACTGACCCTAATCATGGTTGTTTTTTTTTATCAAATGATGGGCCGAGATGTATTGGAAACTTATATGGGATTAATAGTTCTACAACTAACGGGATGGTCTTTGTTGTTGATCATTCTTATTGCTCGTTTTACCGCAATAGACTGTGTTAAACTCATTGATTGTTTTAAGCTTTATCTTGGATACTAGAATTTGCATTATTTTGAGAATATGGATTGTATGCAGCCCTATATACGGTATGGTTTTGGCTTTTTATCTGATCTATTTGGATCTTTTAGCCGTATATTTGTATTCATGTCTCCTCTATGTGGTATATATGGGCTCATTTTTTTAGGCCTATGATATGGTATAACTCTAGTAAAGGAGGTTGGCCTTCCATTGATATGGCCATGACAGAATGCCAGCGACTAAATCGTATCATTATTTTTGCAAATCAAGTAGTATTCCCTTACTGATGGATCATACCTTATGTTGATTTTATCAACCATAAACTGTGTTAAAACTCACAAAATATTTGAATCCTTTTCTTGGGTACTAGGAATTGAATTATCTGGTGTATACGGGCTATATTCGGCCTTGGATACAGTATAGCATAGCCTTGTATCTGGTTTATACGTTATTTTTTTAGCCTTATGGATCTCTCTGTATCTGGTCTAGACGGGCTCTTTTCGGCCTGATATACGATATTACTGGAATATGGCACCGGTTGGCCTTCCAAGGGTATTGCCAGAAAAGGAATGCCAACTACTATCTCTAATCGTGATTTTTGCAGATCAGGGGATGATGTAAGGTGTACTGGGACTTCAGTATTTACAGTAACTCACTAAAATACGCTTTCAAAGAAAAAATTTAGATGGCGGAATAGTGTATGGGAATGGGAATTTTTTTAGTCGACATTATATGTCAAATTGATCTAATTTGAGGATTAACTTTGCATTAGAATAAAGGAATGTTGCTTTAAACTTTGCATTAGGGTACGGAAGGTACAAATAACGAGTGGTCAGTTTTGGACATAACATTATGTGGGTTTGATTCTAGTATATGAAACTCATGGTCTTTGAGAAAAGCTTTTACACATCACTATAATTTTAACAGCATGATTTTCTTTTTAGTTAATACCTGTGTGACATGGATGACAACTAGGTCACCCTAGTTACCTGTTATGCTGTTTGAAAACTAATCAAAAGTTTTTTTTCTTACTGTGGATACAGGTAAGGGTGTCCTCTCCTTGGCAATTGATTAAGAAGATGAAGTGTTGTATTTGTAACTATTGGACTATAACAGGACCATCCTACCCTTTAATGGCCTGTTACTATGATGTATTTGCTTTGGATAAACTGTCAAAATAAATACATGATTTTGTATTTTATCTGTAGGCCAAGGTATTTGTAGAATATCTCATGTGTTATGTATATTGTTAATAGTGGAAACTCTCTCTCCTTAAGCACATGGGTGCTTTTTGGCCCTCGGGTTGCCCTAAAGCACCAAGACCTGGTCTACAGGATGTTTATCCTCAGAAGATATGGCTTGCAACCATATTTTCCAGGATAGGGAGTATCCCACACAACTGTTATGACCTTCTGTCTTGGTTGTCATTAAGATGGAATACTTACCAACTCCTCTTTTGGATCTTACTAATTTTTTCCTATTTCTGCCTCCAGATTATCCGTATCTCTGCTACACTTGACCTTTCTACCTTGCCCTTCTCACCGGCATCCCTGCTCATGATTAAACTAATCCGAGATGCTTTAGCCATTTCTCTCCTAAATCAACACTCGAAAGTAACAGTGGCCCATGATTCGATCATGAATCTGTTAACTTTCAACAAGTGGGTTTTGAACCTCGCCAACCTGGTTGCTGATTCAAAGGAAGGGGTACTTCATCTACAGAAATTGGCTTCCAATCTATCTGCTATTGAAATAAGTCATAAAACGGATTTGCTACAATTCTCAGCTAAGGGAGCCGACCTATCTAACTTTATCAGAAAATTATGTGGCCTCACTTCATGTTTTGCTTCCACTAAATCATTCGATCCTGCTAAGGCTCCTAAAGGCCTTTTTTGCAGGGATGACGCGGCTCTGGAAGTTGTAAAAAGCTTTCAACAGGGACTTAGCTCGTCAAGTGAAACTTCTTTACTTGATATGGTTCCAAAAGTCTCAAAATTTTTTCCTTTTCTCCCTCCCAGGCAAATTGCAATTGAAGGAATTGAGCTTGACCATTAGCTTTGGGAACTTCAGAACAAAGCCTTTGTTGCACCCATCCATTAGGAAAAATATGAACCCTCTAGGGGCCCTTTGGGATTAAGGTTAATTAGAGGCCAGCGAATAGGAAGAGGGTGGTGGACACACTCTATACCCTCAAAAAAGTAGGGGGACAAGGTAGCCTTACACCTCTTAATGGCCTCTTACCTAGTGAGAAGGTAAGGGAGGTGGCTAGGAGAAAGGGAGGGGGGGGACCACTTTGACCATTTTTCCCCCACTTTTTGGCCCGTATTTAAAAATACACTAAAAATTTCAAATTTCAAGTTTTCCCTCCTTAAAAGGTCCCCTAACCCATTTCATGGTCAAAAAAGTATTTTTGACCTCCAAAAGTAAAAAACGTGCACTAAAAAATTCCAAAAAAAAATCAAAACATCATTTTTCACCCTCCAAAGTCTTTCCAAACCTATTTTATAGCTAAAAGTGATTTTCTCTCTCTACAAACCCTTTTCCAAGCTCTCCATGGCTGCAACAACCACATGCACCCCCTATAGTCCAACATTATCTCTCTACTAGCTTTCTCCCATCTCCATTGTAGCACCAAGCAAGCTTCTCCCCCATCTCTTCCCCTTGCCCACCACATAGTTCCACACCAAGCTAGCTCCTCTACCTTCTCTCACCTCCATTACAACATGAAACAAAATTCTCCTCCTTCTACTTTCATTCACTCATACTACATGGAAACCTCTACTCCCGAAGGTGGAAAAAGCTGCATCAACTCACATGACTTGCATACCACAAGAATAGGAGGTGTGAATAGTGCATGGGCATTGCAAGGATTCATCTCCAACATAAAGATAGAATGGTGAGAAAACTACCCTTGTAGCTTACATTCAGAGCTTAAGATCATCTCCATCTTTAAGTTTATCATGCTGGGGGGAATTAACCTCTTTATGGCTTTCAATGTTTAGGATTCACACCTCATAACATTGGGTGGTGCTATTTTGTTGATGGATTTGGTGCGCCATCTATAGTTTTGTAGCATGTGATTGAGTCTCACAATGTAAGTAAGTTGTGTTATCTATGGAGAGTTATCAAAGATTTTTCTTATAATTTATTCTTTGTATAGTTGTCATTAGTGTTGAGATGTCGAGCTCATCTTGAGCTCGCATCCACTATGGGTCTTGGCCGCTTACGGCATTTACTCACTGGCGCGTTAGGTGACCAACACGGAGGATCTCTACCAGTGATTCTACAGCTGGACTATACTTATAGTGCCAGCCTAGTATGCTTCTAGCGAGTTCACACTTAGTGACCGCATGTACATATGTGCTACTTTTCATCTTTAGAACTTACTCATTTTGTACTCTCTTTTCTGTGAGAAGAAGAAGAAGATTTCCATCTTTGTGTGCTTTGTGCTTGTCTTGTGTATCTCTCTTGCATCCTCATTCTTTACATGGTATCAGAGCCTGGTGCAGGCAAGAGAGGATAAGAGAGCAAGAGCATCACAATCCCTTCGTTCACAATCCACGACCAAATGCCTCCAATTTTAGGGGTTTTTCATACAAGTTTCTGAACAGGTCTCCAAAGTGCAGTACACAGAAATTTACTGTAAAATTACAGTGGTTGTATGTACGCTTGATTGTGGACACTCGTTGAGTGTAGAAAGCGTTACAGGTACCACGATAGCAGGTTCAGCGGATTTGCAGTTTTTTGCAGATTGCAGCTATTTTGTCTTAGTGCTTCAAGATGTCTGACGGTTTCAGTCAGATTGTTACTGAGAAGCTTGAGAAAAATAACTACCCTGCATGGAAGTTTAGAATAACAAATTTCCTAAAAGGAAAAGGTTATTGGGACTATGTAGAAGGAGACAATAAAAAGGAACCAGAGATTCCCGAGGCAAAGGCTACAGCAGAACAGAGGAAAGCTTTGAGGGACTGGCAACAAGGCCAGAGCAAAGTGATGTATTGGCTTTCTATGAGTATCATAGATGGCATGATGGGCTATCTACAGGATGATGAAACCCCGGCCATTGCATGGAAAAACTTAGGCAGAGTGTTCGAGGTGAACACCAAGGTCAGGAAGCTTCAACTAAAGTCAGAGCTAAATCAGGTTAAGAGGAACAACCTCTCCATCAATGATTATGCCTTGAAGATCAAGAGTATCATTGAGGCTCTTGGATCCATTAAAGTCTCAGTGGAAGACGATGACATTGTCCGTGTATCCTTGGATGTCCTAGGAGATGAGTATGTATATTTCAGGTCTTCCATGAATACAAGAGACGACATCCCCATGTTCCAAGATTTGATTTCTATGCTTATTCTTGAGGAGAAGAACCTTGATACATCTTCTTCTCATGGAAGAAATAGTTCTGAACAGGCCTTCTATTCTAACTCCAACAGAGGAAGAGGTAGAGGTAGAGGTCGTGGTCGAGTCCCAAGGGGTTGCAGGGGCCAATTTCTGGAAGGTCAATCAAATCAAAACAATACAGGTGGCAGGGGAAACCAGTCTCAAGGCAGGGGGAGTCAAAGAGGTCGTGGTGCAGGATCAAGCAGGCAGCAACATACTACAGATAGCAGAGAATGTTGGACTTGTGGTGAAAGAGGTCACACGTCATGTGACTGTCCAAAGGGAAAAGCAAGTGGAAAGAGAGAACAGGGAAACTATGCATCTACTAGCAGAGATGTAGACGACAGCAAAAACGAACACATGTTTGTTATGCAGCATGTAATGAATACAATGACTACAGAGAATTCCACCCAAGATGATGTTTGGTATGTGGATTCAGGTGCCTCTAATCACATGACGTCTCGTGGAGAGTGGTTTAGAGATATGCGCAAACCAAATGTGTCAAGCTATGTGCAGACAGGAGATGACACAGCTCACCCCATTGCTCATGTAGGGGACATACCTCTAAATACGAAGAGTGGGAAATCAAAGTACTTAGCATATGTACTTCATGTCCCAAACATTACAAAGAATCTTGTTTCTGTTGGACAAATGGTTGAGCAGGGTTTGCAAGTTCGCTTCAATCCGAATGGCAGTTATGTAGAAGATTTCTAGAATGGCTGTAAGCTAATCACAGAGGGCAAATGTGTGGGCACAATGTTTACGTTGAATGTAGACATGCCTGAGGTAAAAGCTGCATTATTTGCACAGGGCACAGGTGTTGTGGCTGATGTTGACATTTGGCACAAACGCATTGGCCATGTCAATGAGCAGAGATTGCGCAGCATGCAATCAAAACAGATTGTAAAAGGTTTGCCCAAATTCAAGGTGGATGGTATGCATAAAGTGTGTGCAGCATGCCAATTTGGAAAACAGTCAAAGGGCTCATTTCCACATGAGCGCAATGTATGTAAAAAGCCACTTGAGGTGGTGCACACAGATGTTTGGGGTCCAACCGATACTGCAAGTATACATGGTTGCAGGTATTATGTATCTTTCATGATGACCATACAATGAAAGTATGGGTCTACTTCATGCGTAACAAAAGTGAAGTGTTTGGTCACTTTCAGGACTTCAAAGTCATGATTGAGAAGGAGACAGATATACAAATCAAAACATTGAGGTCAGATGGAGGGCGAGAGTACTTCTCCAATGATTTTTCAGATTTTCTGCGAATGCATGGTATACGCAGGCAGTTTACATGCAGATATACTCCACAGCAGAATGGGGTCGCAGAAAGGAAAAACAAGCACATTGCAGAGGTTGCTTGTGCATTGATGAATGAGAAGAACATGCCTCATCATTTCTGGGCTGAAGCTGTAAATATAGCTGTGTACATTATGAACATGACACCTACAGCTACGATGCATGATGTAACGCCTGAGGAAAAGTTTACAGGTACAAAGCCTGATTTGGCACACTTGAAAGTGTTTGGCTGCATAGCTTACGTGCATGTACCAGATGAGTTGCGTAGGAAACTGGATCCTAAAGCAGAGAAATGTATTCTTGTGGGATATTCCCTTGAAAAAAAGGGGTACAGGTGCTACAATCCTACTACACGAGAATTACGAGTGAGCAGAGATGTAGTCTTTGATGAGATGAGCAGCTGGTACAGTAATGCACATGGCACTATTGGGGCTGATGTAAAAGATGATGTGGTTGTACAAAATGTGAGGCCACAGTCACAGGTTTTGAGTGGACCACAAGAGTCCTCTTCTCGTGGATCTGTTGAGAAGCCATGGAATGGTAGACTACGTACGCAGGTTATTCTCAAAGCTTTGTATGGTTTGAAGCAGGGCTCTAGAGCATGGTATGACAGGATTGCCAAGTATCTTGTCAGTATTGGTTTTAGGAGAGCTCATGCTGATTATTCACTCTATGTACGTGAGAGTGATGTGGGGATTGTAATCATTACCATATATGTAGATGACCTTATTATTGTGGGTGACAATGCTATGGAGATTGACCATGTGAAGGGTCTTCTCAAACAGGAGTTTGAAATGAAAGATTTAGGCGAGTTGCGCTACTTTCTTGGCATTGAGGTGATCAGGACTCCAGAGGGTGTATGGCTATCACAGAGACAATATGCTTTGGACATGTTGTCAAAGTATGGTATGGCTGATTGTAAGCCAATTTCTATTCCCTTGGATGTGAATGCAAAGCTAAGTGCAGAGAAGGGTGATGTTGTTGAGGATGTCAAGATGTACAGGAAGATTGTGGGTAGTCTAATCTACTTGACTATCACGAGGCCAGACTTGAGCTACACAGTAGGCTTGGAGAGTCAGTTCATGCAGCTTCCAAGGAAGCCACATTTGGATGGAGTACGACCCACACTTCGATATGTGCAAGGGACTCTTGACTACGCATTGTTCTATGCAGCAGATGTGCCATTAGCATTGTATGGGTATACATATGCAGATTGGGCAGGTATCATTGTTGATAGAAGATCTATGAGTGGCTTCATGTTCTCTTTTGGGAGTGTTGCTATTACTTGGAGCAGCAAAAAGCAGCCTACGGTTGCTTTAGCGAGCACAGAGGCCGAGTACAGAGGTGCAGCAGTTGCAGTGTGCGAGGTAGCTTGGCTACACACATTACTTGAGGACTTGGGAGTGCAGGTGGACCAGCAGATTGTCATCCATTGTGACAACCTCAGCAGCATGCAGTTGGCTAGGAACCCAGTGTTCCATGCCAGGACCAAACACATAGAGGTCCATTACCACTACGTTCGAGAGCGAGTGTTGGCGGGCGACATCGACTTGGTCTACGTCAACAAAGAGGAGCAGATAGAGGATATCTTTACCAAGGCCCTCGGAGTTGAGAAGCTTCGACGTTTCCGGACTATGCTTGGACTCTGCGACATGCAGAGCTCGAGGGGGAGTGTTGAGATGTCGAGCTCTACATCTTGAGCTGGCATCCACTACGGGTCTTGGCCGCTTACGGCATTTACTCATTGGCGCGTTAGGTGACCGACACGGAGGATCTCTGCCAGTGATTCTACAGCTTGACTACACTTATAGTGCTAGCCTAGTATGCTTCTAGCGAGTTCACACGTAGTGACCGCATGTACATATGTGCTACTTTTCAGCTTTAGAACTTACTCATTTTGTACTCTCTTTTCTGTGAGAAGAAGAAGAAGCTTTCCATCTCTGTGTGCTTTGTGCTTGTCTTGTGTAGCTCTCTTGCATCCTCATTCTTTACAATTAGATTATAAGAATTTGTACTTTATAACTTTGTTCTCACATAATCTGTTTTTTACTTACAGAGACAACTTGTTTTGAGAGGACATGAGCAAGCAACCATGTGCAGAGATGGAAATCACCCTATTTTTGTTCCGTGAGGAACCTTTCACTACCGTGTTAAAAGATTTTGATAAGAATAGTAGGATTTTTGTAGAATCTTTAACCAATAGGTACTCTCTAGGAGCTCTTAGAAAATCCATCCCTATAGTACTACTATCTTCCCTAGTGTCATAGACACACAAATACTCGGGTATATGAATCTCTAGATGAGAAAGACAAATACTTGTAAGAGAAGCCTAACAACAACAACATTGTCTCCATTTGTAATTATTTTTATGAGGTTGGATTCCTCTATAAATGCAATATAAATATTTCTTTTTGTTAAATGGTGTCGCACTGAGTGAGAGTATTTTATTTAGATTACTGGAGTTTCATACAGATTTGAGAAATATTGTTGATTTTTTTGGATATTCTGATTTGCGTGTAAGATGTTTGAAGTTTCAAGTCTTAATCATTCCACCATGAAGAAATTCATGCAATATTTTGATTTCAGTTTGATCACTAATGGTTATTCTTATTAAGTGGATCATAACCTTTGTCAAGATGTCCTCATTTGGGGATGTTGAATATATATCAATAGCAACATTTCAAAAGTTGAGAAAGCTAAATTCTTGCTTTCCAAAATGCTATTGTTTCCATACTATGCCTATACCAAGCTTGACTTAGAGAAATGACAACTTAAGATGGAGGTGTAGATATATAGGGGTGACTTCTTATTGATTCTTGTTTCATCATATATATTATAAAGCCTTTGAGTTTCCACCTTTTTGAGTAGTGTTGACAAGTTTTTGGTATCAAACCTTCTTAAATATCCCTATTCATTCTCTATTGGTAGCTATTTATTTGGTATTGCTAAAGATCATACCAATAGCTATCACCTTGTGAACTTAATTGTTGAATTGCGGATTTGATTTTTACTACGTAGCTCATTTGGATAGAGAAAGTGTAAACATAAATTATAGATGCATGCATTGTTAACATAGAAGATATGTATCACTCGAACCTATATAACTGCTAATCAAGAAACCTTTGGTCAGATACTATAACAATAGGGGTCACATGTGGTTTTAAATACCAAAGAAATGGCTTAACCAAAACATTCCCAAGAACACGAGGTGAACACAAGGAAGTAAAAATTGGCTCCTTGTTTGGTTGATTTCTAGTGCTAAATGTTCTGAGTGCACAAAATTTGTGAGGACTTTGACATTGGGAGTTCACTAAAGTATATGTAACATAGCACATGTGTTCAGCAGAAGGGAATTTATATTCTTGTAAAGTTATAGAAACATGTGTAGGTAAGGCCTATAAGCGCTACTTTCAATCCATTGTGGTGAACGCACATGATATAGGAAGATTTGACAGTGAATACTCCGGACATCAAACACTACAACTCTATCTCATGGACATACATTAAAACAAAGCCCCTATTTGTTATTTTGAAGCCCCAAGGACCCTCAACAAGAGGGACCACAATAGCGCGTAGAATGCCCATCTAGGCACAAATAGAGACCAAGATATTTCCAAGAAGAGGGGATGGACACAAGGAAGTAAAAAATGGTTGATAAGCATGATACAAGGTTTAGGTATCTACCATTTGGGGGGGGGGGGGGGGGGCGGGGCGGAGGGGTTGCTATGAACACATTAAACTGCCCAGTTCTATCTCATGGCCATGCATGAAAAAAAGCTTGTACTTGTCATTTTAGGGGCCCAGGGATCCTCAACAAGAGGGGCCACAAGGGCGCGCAAACTGGCCATCCAAAATTTTTGGATGGCCAGTTTGCGCGCCCTTGTGGCCCCTCTTGTTGAGGATCCCTGGGCCCCTAAAATGACAAGTACAAGCTTTTTGTTAATTCATGGCGTGATACAATGTTTAGCTATTTGCCATTGGGGGGGGGGGGGGGGGGGGGAGGAGTTTGCTATGAATACATTAATTTGCCCAATTCTATCTCATGGCTATGCATCAAAAAAAGCCTATACTTGTCATTTTAGGGCCCTAGGGACCCTCAACATGAGGGGCCACAAGGGCGCGCAAATCGGCCATCCAATTTTTTTTTTAATGGATGGTCATAATTCAAGAGCTCTTGAAAACAACCTAAAATTTCCTTTTTAAAAAAGCTATTGCTAAAAATTTGAAAATAGACCACCCTTGGACTTCCCACAATGATAGAAATCAAAAGGTTCAAGGAGAGGTCTGGTGTCACAAGTGCATGGTAGGAATCTAATCGAGGCTTATTCCGTCAAGATCTCTTATACTTTATTATGTCTTCTCATGTACAATCTTCCCAAACAAAAACAAACTTACACTTTAAATGACTACAAATTTTATTTAACTTATCAAACAATCTAAAATATGGTATACCTAGAGTGCTCTTACACATCAACAAACAAAAAAAGTCCAAATTTCTTCTCATTAACTTTGATAAACATACATATGTGAACACTTTCCAAGGAGTAGTGCGGTCATAGTTCTTACATCCATTCCATGACATGGTATGCTCCTGAGGTGACCTATCACATAAAAATATCTTTGGTAGGAGTGCCCTCATGTTAGGAAAGACTGTGTTGCTGCTGATGAAAAGTCTTTGCATTGTCCTACTAGGGATCTCTTCATGTTAGCATAATGATTTTTGGTGTAGTGGGATCCACATTGCCGCTGAGGAGAGCTTTGTGCCACCGTAAAAGCTTCATGTTATGCCAGTTCCTTAAAGCATTCTTGCAAACAACGCCACTCAACTAGCATAGCAAGAGGTCACCTTGTAACAAAAACATGTATTAATTCAACATTTGCAAGCTATATAATGAAGACACTTGTTAAGTATATGTTGTACAAATTTGCAAGTATTTCTATCTAGCTGGGAATAAACAATACAAAAATATACATTAGGATGAGACTACCACCCCTAATAAGCATGGATTTGAAGCACCTACCTGCAATATGTAACAAAGAAGACTCTTTTAGAGGAAAAGTGGTGACACTTGGCCTCTCTAACCTGCAACCGTTCACTATTTGTGCATAAAAGCAACCTTTGTGCCAAGCACTACAAAACAAGTAGAGGCAACACCTTAGACTTCAAAGTTTATGATAAGAAGAACACAATCAAAATTAAGAAGTATATTGTTACCTTGCATAAAGGGGTGTTTTATTCAAATATGTGATGTTCCTAGGATGACCTCTTCTCACCCTCACATGCGGCCTTCGTGCAAGAAAATATGTATGCATACGATTTGTGATGTCCTTGAGCACCATGGTAGCTTTTCATGAGGAATTAAGCAAAGGATGAAAAGAGAGAGGGGGGAGGGAGAGAGAGGAACATGGGAGAAGACAAGGGGGTAGTGGGGGAGTGAGAGAGAGAGAGTGGAGAAGGAGGAGAGAAGGGGGCAGGGAGGGAGAGGGAGGAACATAGGAAGAGAGAAGGGGACAGTGGGGGAGAGGGAGAGAGGGGAGGAGGAGGAGAGAAGGGGCAGGGAGGGAGAGGAGAGGGAGGAGGAAGAGAGAAGAAAGGTTTTTTTTTGGGGGGGAGTTTTTTTTCTAAGTTGGACTTTTAGTGCTTGTAAGTTTAAAAAGATGTCAAAAAATACTTTTTTGATATGGATATATGTTGGGAGGGAGTTTTAAGTCAAAAATAAATAAAAATAACTTTTCTTTTAAAAAGTCAAATTTTAGTGATCCGCGTTTTTGATGATGTGGCTACACCTCTTTACTCCCTTCACTTTCAAAAAGCTAGAGAGAGAAGGTGACCTCCTAGGTCCACATCCTATATGTGTCTAAGAAAAAGGCTAGAAAAGCCTACTCAAAACTAGCTTCTTGAATGCCCTTGTCCCCTTAACCCTACACACCATTAGCCTTAATCCCTAAAAATTAGGATTCCTTACAAGGCCCATGCAAGGTTCATATTTCTCCTAATGCTCTATAGAGACTTGGGTCTTCTTAGCAGCACTACTGGCCTCTACTAGTGAAGACTATCGACTAGAGACCCTCAAAGGAGTTCAGTTCTTGGACAAAGGTGATGTGATAAAAGCACCTTTCAGTATGCACTTCTTGGATTCTAGGAAATGCGTGGTCTTATCAGGCATCTATGTCAGAACCAAGGGGACGATGATCTTTTCTAAACAAAGAAGTGAATTGTACTCTGAGTATATTTTGAACATCTACCGTCCTTACATCAAGTGTGCTTGTAAAACTTTGGATGCAAAAGCAGACTGTAAAAGCAACATCCTCTTGTTTGATCATGCCATCTGGTTTCTTCTCAACCATCTCGAGGACCTCTTCCCTTCACACACAGAGGAGAATTTTTTACCTATGATCTGTTCATGGCTTGGTGACAAAGATAAGGAAGCTGTGCGAGCCGAGATTGCATATCTACATTTCAGGAATTTCATGTATGAAGCTCTCAAGGAGCTAAAGTTAGATGCACCTAGTTATTTACTGTCAAATCTCAGTTCTTCTAAAGGGATCAAACATATTCTATCCCTTCTCAAACCTTCACTAGATACAGATGAGTCCCCCACTCTTAAAAGGCCTCTACTGACTAGTTCTGCTTCTGACTCTATCACCTCATTTCTATCCCCCTCTTCTACACCTGGGTCTTCTGAAGGACGTAATAAAGCTAGAAGCTATGTCAAAGGAAGAGGGAAGAATCTCCCTATCAAGAAAATGTTTAACTCTTGATTGTATTGCTTTTTCAGATCAAGCGGACTGATTCTGGGAAGCTGGTTCTATGCAAAAAAGATTATCTGAAGAAGCGTTTAACTCACTGCCATTTTTCAAATCGGTTTTTTGATCTTTATACACCAAAGCCTTTGATGCAAAATGCCTTTCAACAATTGTTTGGAAATACTAACATGTTAGATGAATTGAATTTTGGTTGGACCTTTGACCCACCACTAAAGTATTTTGTATACTCTACAGAATTTTTGACTTCTGACAAACAACCATCATGTACATGTCCTCTTTTCAGAGACTGCTGCTTGGGTTTTGGTGAGTTTGGACAACACGTTTGTACTACAGATCTATCTCTAATTGGTTCAAAGGAAATCAAAGACCTATTCAGTAAAGGTCTAAATCATATACCCTTACAATCTTTGAACCCGCACTTGGCATTGGCCGCACTACTTACCTGCTTGGCTAACATAGCCAAGGTATTGAATTTAGAAAGTCTACAACATGCTATACTTTCTGAGTTTATTTTCTCATATTTTCAGACATGTATTGGAGCAATCCCACCTACATGGTTAAGCCACGAAACAACTTGGCTATCTCCTTCACTACTGTATATGATAAATAAACTAAAACAGGATTGGTTTGTGGTAGGACTTGACAAAGCCCGGCATATACCTACTCTTATCTACAAGCACCTAGCCAAAGTAGCAACTGAGGCTAGGCTCAAAGGACCAGAGTTCCTAATATCTGAAAGGTGTCCAGAAGAAACCACACGATACCTCGGTATTTCACTAAATAACTTAAAACTAGACACTCATAGCTCGAAACTACCTTTACTATTTCCCATGTATAAGAGTCACAAACACAAGTTTAGGTGGATTTCAGATGCCTCTAATTGCATTATGTTACACACCACAGACGTAATTACTGCGTGTCTCAATCTCATTCTCACTAACTTTACCAACATTTGCGAGGAAAAATTTATAGCAGCTAGGACCTTCACATGGCTTCAAGTGAATAACTTTTTGGATAGAAAAAAACGCGACTGAGGTGTTCATTAATCTACCACAATGCGTCTTTTTCATGTTTTCAACAGATATCATGCAATGCTATGAAAACATATCACTATTTGAACCTTTGGGGCTGTTTTTTGTCCTACAACAGATGCTTAAATGGGTGTTTGAAAAAAGAAGTTTGATAGGTTATCACGCTATTTCACTTACCCGGAGTCCCAGATGGGTAAAAATTAAACGCACGTAAGGGACCACCCACTCACTATAATCAGTGTAGTCTGATTATGGTTATTGAATGGCTATTTCAGAATTGCTCTGTTTTGTTAGGGAATCAATGCTTTCGACAGATTCATGGTATCCCTATGGGATTCTCATGTTCACCTATTATGTGCAATCTCTACCTTGATTTTTTTGAGTATAGATGGATAATGAAACAACTAGAGACAACGGACACCACTATTGACTTAACACTCTTTCGGCATACCTACAGGTATATGGATGACTTATTGAGTCTAAACAATCCCAATTTTGCAAACTACTTACCACTAATATATCTCGACACACTTCAAATTGAACCTACCTCGTTGGATTGCGTGAACGATACCGAGCTGAATATCATTACTAAAATAGTATTTCTAAATATAGAGTAATCACTTCTTCTCCATTAACTGGGAGGTTTGTCACAAAATTCTCCTAGAAAAGAGACAATCTGCACCTGAGCTTGATTGAATACGTGAAAAGAAAGAGTAATTTTCCACATAAGATAGCTGTAAAAACCTCACTCGGCATGGTGTATTTGATTATGTACTCATCCTCGGACTCATTCTTAGCCTCTCAGGCAATTTGTCACCTTATGAGGAAATATAAGGCGAATGGTTTTGCCAAGAAAGAACGGCACGGTTAGGAATTTTTTCGCTAAAAACTCTTGGCCCTTATGCTTGGCTGACAAGGAGACTATTATTGAACTTCTAACACTCATACACTGATACATTGGTTGTAGGGGAGGCCCCTCACCAAGTGGAAGATCTTCCCCTGGGTAAGGGTGGGTCTCTCTCTCTCTCTCTCTCTCTCTCTCTCTCTCTATATATATATATATATATATATATATATATATATATATATATATATATATATATATATATATATATATATAGATATTTATATAGATATATATATATATATATACTTGGTATCAAAAGGATTTGATCAACCACATCCTATCTCTGGCTTGGTTTAAACACTAGCCGAGATTGGACTGGATATCATATCTACTACATTGTAACTCTCTGATTTACTTTGACCCTTTTTTTCATTACTCTATCGTTCTACATCTTATGGAAACTATGCCATTCTTTCATAAAAAGGAGAGTATTACCACTGACCTCAATGTATGTACTCTCACACTATATACAATAATGCAACGGTGCGACGTCCCTAGCCTCGCCTACCCGACAAGGTATGTACACACCTGCAACCATGGCATCCTTTTTCGCATATATGACACTATATACATTGTAGCATTTGGTCCCACACATCAAAAACATTAAGATTGAGATAGATATTCTTATTTTCAAATTATGTACATGCCACGGTATGACAACGCACATAACACATTACATGGTGGTTTGAACACTTCGTCTTTGCAGTCAAAGAAATTAGTGTTTGAGCAAAAGTTTAATTGTTTTTCAACACATTCTTTTTGCACATAGTTCATTTTTTCTCGACACATACAGTTCATTGGGCATCTGGAGTAGCTAAGGAATGAAGCGCTCACACTATCAAGCAAAAGAAATATATTTTAAAAATACACGTCATGGATGTGGAAGGAAAAAGAGCAATTCCCTACAGAATATGTTCAATTGGTTCTATAGAGTTTTAACGGGGAGAGAAAGGAAGAAGACTAGAGTGCAAAGAAGTCTAAACCGCAGAATAGAGAAAGTGGTTAGCGTGAGGCAATCACAATCATATCATGCTTCGAGTCCAAAAGATTGATTCTGATGATGGTTGGGGACAAGGCAACGAAATGATAGACGTTGGGTGGAAAACTAACAAGTTTTTGACACTAACCACTTCTATCGTAAACATGCATTGTAATGCCAAGTGATTTTTTTACACCCCAATCAGTGGTCCCATGGGTGAATTTTCGTCTATTTTGGAAATTTTTAAAATTTTATTAGCATTATTGAGTTTTTAAGTTTGTAAAAAATATTTAAGTACTATAAAAGTCAAAACTCACAACTTGAATTTCATTTCTTGTTTGCACATTCTAGAAGATCCTCTCGAGCACAAATGATCATGCACTCATATTTTACACCACATGGATGATTCATACAAGCAGACCACTATCCACATCGATACCACCACAGCCACTCACACCACTGAAAATCCCCAACCAACCTCATGCAGAATCTACAGCTTCAAATCCACATCCTCCGCCACAAGTGGATGACTAAGCACCGCGACCCACTCCAGACGTCCAAGCCTCCCCAACCATCAAATCCAAATGATCAAACCACCATGTGACAGATTTTTGGTGATCTCCCACAACTAAATCATGCCAACCACACACCTCTGCCAGATCCCCCACTAATTTCATCTCTACACAGATCCACACAAGAAACAAGAGCAACTGAAGAGGAATACCGAGAATCGCTGCAAAATCTGGAGCCCTCACCTGCTCTCATAGCACCTCGTGCTCAAGCAACCGCAAAAACCACACTGCGAAGATTTGGACAGCACTAGAAACAAAGGGTAATCAAAGTAACACCAGGCAACCCAATTTTCTGAAGCAGGAGATGCTAAGAGAATGAAGAAAATGAAAGAGATGGAAAAGAAACATGCAGCTGAGAAGGAAGCACAAATAATGCAAGAAGAAAAAAAATACAAAGAGAGCAAGAAGAATGCCGAGGCAGAGAGAGCTCACTTGTAAAACATACAAGCACAAGCTATTGACTAGGTATTGCTCACTCAAAAGTTGCTAGGTCGGATATTCTATGAAAGTCGGATATTTCTCTGATGTCTCTCTGAAATTGGATGTTTAGTCAGATTCTGTTAGACTTAATCGGATTCAGTTAAAAGGTAGATAAAAGCTATAAATTGTAATGATTGATACAAGCAAAGGAATGAAAAGCAGTTACAAGTCTCTCTCTCTCTCTCTCTCTCTCTCTCTCTCTCTCTCTCTCTCTCTCTCTCTCTCTCTCTCTCTCTCTCTCTCTCTCTCTCTCTCTCTCTTCTTGCTCTCTTGATCTTTACGTATGCTGTTTTGAGAGTCATATCTGAGTTTTCCCTGTTGAGGGTGTATGCCCTGAGCACTTTGGCAATCATGGTGTTTTAGTGATGAAGAGTCACCATTTCCTGTACTATTGAGATGCGGTTCAGTGACACACACACACACAAAAACAGAAACCTTTGGTGGGATCTTGTTGAATCAGTTGCACCTGCATCATTTGATTCTTCCTATGCTTGTTCTTTGCAGTAGTCATCTCCACTATTTACAAGCAAGTTTCCTTCATTCTCTCTTGCAAAATCCCACTTTTTGATTTTTGATTTCAATTTTGTTCTCTAATTTCCCTTTCTGTACTGATATCTCTTATCTCATTCTCCATAGTTTTCTCTGCATCACTTAGCCTAATCTGAGGAGCAAGATTTTTGCCAAGAAGCCCAAATTGGTACCTACAAATTTCATGAAGGAGAAGAATTTGGAATACATGGTGCAAGTGAACAACATCAACCTTGCTGTAGTCTCTGATCTCATTTGCGGGAAAACCAAAATCTGAATTGGTATTTCAAGCACACTACAATTGACATCAAGAAGGAAAATTACATCAACATGCAAACAAAAATCATGGACATTAGATGGTGTATTTCTGAAGTGGTTTCAAGATGATGACTCTTGGCAAGGACAAAGTGATCCAAAGGGGGCATATCGGCAAAGCGAAGATTGGGTGTAGTACCTAGAGACACGGAGCCTGCAAGAAGCACAATCTTGGACAAGCATTTGGAGGAATCTTTTGGTGAACCAATGCCAAATGAAATCATTATGTTTTTCCCAACATGTTTTATTCTCAAATCTTTGTAATCTGATGCCATGTGATAAGACATTTGACTGTGATCAAGGGATATGTGATCCATGTTGGATTTTTACGAAATCCACCACCGAGACGTGCCATGCGTGACTAGTTATTTCTCACTCAGAAGTTGCTAAGTCAGATATTTCTCTGAAAGTCGCATATTTATTTGAAAGTCGGATATTTTGTTAGACTTAGTTGGATTCAGTTAGAAGGTAGGTGTTGGAGGCTTGCCATAGCATAGGCAATCTCCCACAAATCTAGCAATCCGGAGAGAGAGAGAGAGAGCATGACCAGGCTAGGGCTTGGAGGCATCACACAAAGAATGTGCGAGAGCGTCATCGGATGCAAAGATTGAAAGGATTCAAGAGCGTGCATCCTCCAATGCAAATAGAAATCATCCTAAACAACTAATGCTAATCGCACATCAAGCATCAATTTTAAGCAATCATCTACACACATCACTACAAGAGGCTCTTCACATTAGCGACGCTCACACAGCGACGCTCAAAAAAAAAATTCCCGGCGTCGCTATGAGCGTCGCTATAAGCGTCGCTATGAGCGTCGCAAATTTACAAAGAAATTTGCGACGCTCATAGCGACGCTTATAGCGACGCTCATAGCGACGCCAGCTGGGGTAAAAAAAATAACCGAGCGCGCCCAAAAACTCAGATCTCAGATCTCAGTTTTTCGGCGCCCTCAAGCAAAGAGCAGGTAACGCTCTCCCTCACTCTCTCTCTCTCTCTCTCTCTCTCTCTCTCTCTTTTTCTTTTACACACACACACACACACACACACACACGAGGAGAGGAAGGAGAGCCAGGTATGCTCCTTCCCTCTCCTCATTCTCATGTTCCCTTCCCCTCTTTCTCTCTCCCTCGCTCTCTCTCTCACACACACACACATACACACACACATATAGTGTTTTTGAGAGAGAGAGAGAGAGAGAGAGAGAGAGAGAGCGAGAGAGAGTGCAAAAACGCACACACATACATAAACAAAGAATGCACACACACATTGAGAGATAAAAAGAGAGAGAGAGCATGCATAAACAAAAAACGCACGCATTGAGAGAGGAAAAGAGAGAGAGAACATGCATAAACAAAAAACGCACACATTGAGAGAGGAAAAGAGAAAGAAAACATGCATACGATCCAAAAAAACGCACACACATTGAGAGAGAAAGAAAGAGAAACTAAGGGAGCGTCGTAGGAAACTAATTAAAATTAAAAGACCTAAAGATCTAGCCGACGAGGAGTTGAACTGAAGACCTATTATTCAAGAGAGAAATGGCATAATCAATCTATCATACTTGGCATGGGTGATAGAAAGGTTATACCATTTATCTCTTTTTATTGGCACACACATCCACACACGCGCACACACACAGGAAGAAGAGAGTTATAACGTCGTAGGAAACTATCTTAAAAGACATTAAAGATTAGGTTATATGTAGACTTACATTAAATTAGATTTAGGTTTATTTTTAACTAGATTTACGTTTATTTAAGCTAGATTTAGATTTATGTTATATTAGATTAGATGCGGGTCTCCATAGACTGCGATGCCTGCATGAAGCGGGTGAAGAAAGCCCTCAATGGAATATAGGGTATTGCTGCCTTCACTCATAGTGGGCTCCGTCGATCCAAAAGTACTGGTGAAATGTCTTCAGAAGATAGGGAAGAAGGTGGATCTTCAGGGCGGCAAGAGTCACTACATCCCCGACACAATGACCATCTAGACAACCTCTAGTCATTAGACTTACGTTAAATTAGATTTAGCTTTATTTTTAGTTAGATTTACGTTTATTTAGATTTACGCTTATTTACGTTAGATCGAGTCCACGCAAGAATTACTTACGGTTTAGGGTTTAGAGTTAGACGAACAGTGAAAAGATCTACTGTGAAAAGATGTTAAGATGAAGTGAAGTGCTACAGCTAGAGAAGAGGCAAAGGGATTTTGTCCACTACATGCAGTATCATGTAGACGTGGGTGTCTAGATTTCTTGTACCCACAAATATAGGTATTGACCAATAAAGACGAGATTATAACCCGGTGGTTCTGATCTCCGTGCACCTCTAGACCGAGGTGTGCGGGGATTGGACATGACTAGAGAATGTGAGGTAAAGAGAGAGAGAGAGAGAGAGAGAGAGAGAGAGAGAGAGAGAGAGAGAGAGAGAGAGAGAGATAAGACGAAGAATGCCAATAGAATATTAAATTTGTTGTCTAGGTTATAAGTTTTTTATCCTCATTATGAGTAGCGACGAGGATGTGGGACCGTCCAACCGAAACACCTATCTCTCAACGAGGGTCTTATGTCCTTGTAATCAATGCAAGCATGCTGTGCGACGGACAAGACGTGTTTCTTTGCAGCACGTTCGTGAATTTGGCGAGTTCGATCCATCTATTATAGATCGAGTTGTTGCCAATTATAACTCGTCGGACTCTGACGCTGGCCAACAAGCAGCAATCTTGCAACCCAATAGACGTATTCGCAGGCGCTTTGGTCAAGCAGCATATGTGAGGCCACAAGATGTAGCCTCTGACAGCTCGGGGGATGATCATGCAGAGCAGATTCCCAACGAGGCAATGTTTGAGCCCGAGATTGATGAAATGATCGAGACGATCATGGATTCAGAAAGGCTTATCTATGATGATATGAAAAGTGAAGCCGATACATCATTGTATAATGGAGCACGTATGTCTAGATTGAAAGCACTCCTGGTTCTTCTCAACATGCAGGCAAAGTTTGGATGGAGTGACACTAGCGTCACAGCGCTTTTCAGGTGATCTATTACAATTAGTTTACTTTAATAGAACTCATGGTGTATAATGATCTGATAGATTTTTACACGACTGTATCATATTTTTATGTTGTGTAGATTGCTGAAAGAGCACATTCTACCAGCTGACAATGTGATGCCAGATTCCCGAGATGAAGCAAGAAAGATTTTGCGAAACTTGGGGATGGATTACAATTCTATCCACGCTTGTCCTAATGACTGCATTCTTTTCAGAGGGGAATACACAGACATGGAGAAGTGTCCGAAATGTGATTCCGAAAGATATCGAGTAGATCTCCACGGGACAAAAATTCCACAAAAGGTTTTGCGACATTTTCCTTTGCTTCCTCGCATCAAGCATTTCTTCGAATGTAAGTCCATGGCCGCCCTAGCATCATGGCATGAGGAGAATAAATCTTCGGATGGTGTGCTACGAATTCCTGCAGATTGCGCAGCCTGGAAACATATAGATGGAACATGGTCGGATTTTGCCAGGGAAGCTCGAAATTTGCGCTTAGGCCTGGCTATGGATGGCGTAAATCCATTTGGTCAAAGATCAACATCTTACAGTGTATGGCCCGTTGTCATCGTCAACTACAACATTCCCCCGTGGTTGACTACGAAGAAGGGGCACCTATGGCTAAGCTTGATTGTGCCAGGGCGATATAAAGTGGGGAATATGGATGTGTATCTTCGTCCACTATTGGAAGAGCTACAACAATTGTGGATTGGCATAGAGGTGGTGGATATGAGCCGACACACAGGACGACGGAATGCTTTGATCAGAGGTATTCTAATGTGGACCATGCATGACTATCCCGGGCTAACAGAATGCTCAGGTGATCTATTGACACTCCTCTCTCAGACACTGTAAATCTTGTTTTTCCCCATAGTTGATCTATTATCATGTGTATACATGCAGGGCTTCAAACAAGCGGATACAGAGCATGTGTCACATGTGGACCTAGACTGAATGCACGTAGGGCACCCTCACTGAAGAAGCAAATCTACGAAGGTCATCAAGCGTATCTTCCGGAGAATCATGTGTTACGCGACGGCTTTTTGGGAAGAGAGCCACCAAGGATGTCTGCACAAGCATGGTTAGAGCAGAAGGAGATGTGCGATGACGGATTGCCTCCAGGGATGAAGAGACTATCTCTATGGTACGAGTTACCATACTGGCCTCGACTCGTGATCAATCACTTGCTCGATCCAATGCACATATTCAAGAATGTGGGTAATCTACTATGGGACCATTTGACCGGCAAGAAAGATACTTTGGGAGCCAGAGTTGACCTTAGAAATGTGGATCATATGGAGCAATATTGGCCGCAAACAGCGTCTGATGGATCGATAAAACTTCCTAAAGCACCATGGATTTTCACAGGAGCCCAAGAACGCAAAGTAAAAGAGGCCATTCGATCTTTGCGGACCCCCACTGGCGTAATGCACTCGCTCCGAACGTGTTTTACTAAAGAAGGAAAGCTTACCGGTTTGAAGTCACACGATTGGCATAAAATGTGTCAGGTACGTTCATAGTGGACTTTAATATCATTGCATAAAATGTGGACTTTAATATCATTGCTGCACATACTTTACAGTTTATTTTACCGGTTGCCATTGAGGGATGTTTGTCTCTCGACATCCGTAACACAATCTACAAACTTGCAAAGCTGGTGCAATGGATCTCACAAAAGGAGATCGACGTAGACTCCATACCATTCGCCAAACTAAATGCTGCGGAGCTTGTGTGCATGTTTGAGAAACATTTTCCTACTACAATGCTAACCATTCAGGTGCATCTTCTTATTCACATAGTTGATGAGGTGGAAATAGCTGGCACAGTTCATTCCAGATGGATGTTCTTCTTAGAGCGTTTCATGAAAACGCTTAAGGGATATGTGCGTCAAAAGGCACGTCCGGAGGGTAGCATGGCAGAAGGTTGGTTGGTATCAGAGTCCCTAGTGTACATTGGAGAGTGGCTAGACGGATTTGATAAATCCCGGGACACGCTATGGCGAACCATAGATGATGAGCGCATATCTGGGATTGTCATGTGCAATCTCGGTGTTGAGAAGAAGATGACGGAAGATCTAGAGGCTAAAATCAACCGATTTTGCATGCTTCACAATCCAGTGATGCAAAAGTGGATTTCACAATATGAGGATGCAAAGCAAGAGCGACAAAGGGCACGAATCGAGTGGAGACGGGGAAGACGACCACCGATGCACTATCCAGCGGTTCTGGAGAGCCTACCAACCTTCATGAGCTTAAGATGGTTGCACAACCAATTGAAAAGCGCACAACAATGCGGTGACGAAGTGACTGAAGAAGAGTGGGAGTACTCTCGGGGTTGCGCGACCAAGGTAAGTTTGCAATGTACGACTAGCAAGTGACTTTATTTATAAACGTTTGAACGGCCACTCATAATCTTTGTTCGTTGTAGTATAAGTCATACACAGCAGCATGGTGTAAAGGTCGACATTTTAGGGTGGAACGAATCGACAAAAAGCGTTTTACTCAAGATTGTGGAATCATGGCAAAATTTGAACAGTCTAGTCGACGACGTTCCTCTGATGCAGATCCCGTGGTGGCGGAACTCACTTACTTCGGCACGCTGCAAGAGATTTTGAGGATCGATTACAGAGGATTTTTTGTCGACTTGTTCGACGTGCAATGGTTCAAGATAATCATGGAGGGTCGAAACGCTACTGTGCGTAGAGGAGAGTCTGGTTTTCTTGAGGTGGATTCTACTAAGAAATGGACTGACCTAAGAGACACTTTCGTACTACCCGAGCATTGTGAACAAGTAAGTATATAAATAGTTAACATCCCCCTTTTACAAGTTATGTGCTTGAAAGCTCTCATGTAAGTTATGTGGCTCTGGCAGGTAGTATTTCATCCTACAAAGTCTACATCAAACTGGTGGTACGTCATAGAGTTAGCCCCTCGTAGTGCAAGGACGTATGAAGGCTACCATGTGCCAATCACAACGACATCAATGGAGGAGATCAGAGAAGATGCTCAATCAGAAGCCGCTGCGGTGGTGCCAGACGAGCATCAAGATGCTACTACTCTATATGGGGTGCATGCAGAGGAGCTACAAAATGAAACAGAGGATATGTGTTTAAACGGAGAGCTCTATATAGATATAGGAAGTTATGCTGAGTTATGCGAGGATGAGAGAGAGATCTCTTAAAGCCACAAATATTGTATTTGAACAATTTTGCTCCGTGCTGTAAAAGCTCTAGCTCTCTAAGTAGCTTCCATGGTGTGTAACGCTCTTTTCTACTCGCGCTCACATCTTTTGATTGAAAATTCTGAGTTTTCGACTTGCCTCTTCTACCACTCGATTCATTGCGTCATTGTATTTATATGCGTCATTACGTCATTGTATTTAATGGTCTTTGCGTCATTGTCTACTCTATTCATTCAATATTAAGTTTAAATATTCGTGTGTTTAATGCAGGTATGGATGATGAGGAGTTTCTTTCTTCTTTGTCACCGCAGCAGAGACAGTGGTACGTGGAGCGTCATCGCTCTGGCGCATCATCGCGCGTTCCTACACCATCCGCATCTCCCTCTCTTTCGGAGCATTCGGCGCGCTCCGAAGCTTCGGCGTCGACGAGACGAGCGTCACACTCGTCTAGACACCGGCGCTCTAGTGGTGGCGGTGGCGGTTGTTGTGGGGATTCCGCCACCGATGCCTCCACACCGCCTCGTGTTCGACGAGGCTCTTTACCCTCCCCTTCTTTGCCCGCCCCCACACCAGCCACAGCATCGCCGTCTACGCCAGGTTTTGCACGGCTGACTGTTCCTAGAAGCTACACACCTCTACCTACTCCGCCAGGAGCCACCCCACTCGACACTCCTCGCTTCGGGGCCCAGACGCCGGTGGAGACACCTGACGTCCGTACCCCCATCGACACGCCGCTAGAGACCCCTGCCGGGACACCCAGGTTCACGCGTCACCGGCCAGAGGGCTTGCCTTACTCCATCGACATCAGCGGCGGCATCATCATGGATGATGACGGCAAGAAGGTGATCTCGCGCATGCGTGGTCTTTGCTCTCAGCTGTTTAGACACTATATACTAAACAAATGGAGTGAAGTACCAAGTGATTTAAAAAACAGAGTCATCAGCATACTTCATGATGAGTTTCCCGTTCCAACACGGGATCAGCGCTTCAATGAAGACCTGATGAAGATTCGAATGCGCGAATACTGTAAACACAAGCGTTCCGAAGTGCAAAAAGCAATCAAGAATGGGTGGAATAGGCCAGATTGGCTGGCCAAAGAAGATTGGAAGAATGCGAAGAAAGCAGCGCGCGAGAATCCCGACAAGTGGAAGCAACAAAAGGATGCAGCCAGAGCGCGAGTAGAGGCAGGGAGCTCGCACCACTTGGGGAGCGGTGGATGGGCATCATTTGAGGCCGATTTTGTAAGTCTTTTCACATTGCTCTTTATGCATGTTCGATAGTTTAGGGTTTATGAGTTTTTTAGTTCTAACATAATGAAATCTTTGTATGTTTTGACAGTGGTCGATGACAGGACGTGATCCCACACCGTACGAGCGCGAGTACGCAGGCAGGAAGGGCTTAAACGCCCTGATGGACATTCTCAGTTCTCGCGGCGGCATGGTTAGTATTAGGGTTTACTCTTTTTTATTTTTTGTATTGTTTTATAAATGTCGTTATATGTTTATACTTACTGAAAACTGTCTTATTGTCTTTTTTGCAGAATCCGACAGATACGCCGCTTGGACGCGATGAGACGTCTGATTAGACGACGTCAGTTTAGCCGTAGCTAGATAGCATTAGTTTAGGGTTTCTCATAGCTTATGTATCATGAGACGGATTTTATACGTCTTTTTGAACCATGTATATTATTACATTTGTCACCGCAATTCCTTTTGCCAATCAATTCTTTATGCCTATGATGTTGTACAATTGTCATTATTACATTTGCCAATCAATTCAGTTTGTCTATGATGTGTACAATTGTCAATTTTGCAAACAATGCGTCTTGTGGGTGACTATTTTGGGTCTATTATTTACCTTTGCACTTTTTTTAAAAAGTGAATCAAGTACAATATGGTTGATGGGTGGCAGGGCATTCAATGCCCTGCCACCAAAAAAATATTCTCTCAGGCGTCGCTATAAGCGTCGCTATTTATGGCTCTGTAGCGTCGCTATATGCGTCGCTATAAGCGTCGCTATAGGCGTCGCTATGAGCGTCGCTATATAGCGACGCCTATAGCGACGCCTATAGCGACGCCTATAGCGACGGCTATAGCGACGCATATAGCGACGCTTTTAGCGACGGTTATAGCGACGCCGGGGGTTATAAAAATCCAGTGTATTTCCGTCGCTAAGAGCGTCACAAGAGCACATAACTTCTTGTAGTGCATCATGCAATGAAGTGAAACACACTAATCTAGGAATCTCTCAAGCACAACTCTAATGAGGGCTTCACAGAGTCCTCTAAACTGCATCAGGTATCTATGCATTTCCAACGCTCTGCTCGTCAATGGTGGGCTAGCCTACGAGCCCAAAGAAAAGCTCCAAGTACATGGAAGGCTTTAAGAGCCTCCATCATGAAACAATTTCTGGCAAGCAACACTGAAGACAATGTCCTCACGGAATGGCAAAGCCTGAAACTCTCTCCCTACGAGTCTATCCAGAAGTATGTAGATAAGTTTTGGGATTCACTTCTCAAAGCCATTGTCTACAAAAAGGTAGACTTTGGGAAGAAAAAGCAACAATTCTATGCGGGTCTTTCTAAAGAGATGGCCGAGTATATTAACTCGCAAAGGCCTAGTACCATATCACCGGTCATACACCATACTATGGTCGCCTCTCAAATCAATTTCCAACAAGGGGTTAAGAGAAACTCTAAGCCCATGGAAGTGACGGATCAAAATGAGCTTAGAGGGAGGAATAATGCTCAAACTTCCTCCAGAGGCAACTCTAGCAACAACGATAACAAAGCTAAGGAGAAAGGAGTCTACAAAGGTAAGAATAGACTCTCTCCAACAAAGCTAGAGTGTTATTGTAAGGATAAAAAATGCTACAAGTGTGGACATCAAGGGCATGTCTATCGTGCTTGTCCCCAAAGAAATGCACGCAACGAGCCACCTTGAGTTTCTATGTTGGAAACTCCAAAAGAGGATGCTCATAGCAAAAGGCTTTTGTTTTTCCTATGCTAGGAGATATGTACATACATGTTTATGAGTAGGGTAGCATCCTATCCCTTGTAAATATGCATACTTTTCACAAGTTAATGAAAATCTATATTTTCATATACATGATTCTTGTTAGAAAGTCTGTAAATGAATTTAATGGTTCAACCAGTAACAAAAAAAAAACAGGAATCAAGAGGAAATAGAGTTTAAATTCCTAAATGGATTCCAATATGTTTTTATTGATGATACTCCCGTGAGCTATCTCCACAATGAGAGACAATGGCCATGCAATGGATCTTCTACCACAAAGCTCACTGCCTAATAAGCCTCCTTATTGAGCTTTATAAGCTCCACAAGAGGAGTTCAAAAGGAAATAGCATGAATTGGTAAGTTTTGAGAGAGATTAGGCTTTCTTTTAACCAAAAGAAAAGTGAATTTTTCAAGAGATTCAATAATTAGGTCACATTATCTCTAAAGGTGGTATCTTTATGGATCTACAAACGGTAGGGGTAATAAAAAGATGTCCTAATCCAAGGAGTCTACATGGGTTGCGAAGCTCTAAAAGTATGAGTGCAAACTAGAGATGCTTCATAGGAAAAATTCATGCATATAACAAGTCCAATACATGACTTAACAAAAAAGAATATTAAGTATACATGGACTGCAAAGACAGCAAAATACTTTTGAAAAATTCAAAGAGAAACTCATCTCTCAACTTAAACTTATGCGTACACTATGGGATCTCTCAAAGCTATTTGAGGTCCAATGTAATGCCTGGATGATTGCCTTCGAGCAAAAATTTTCTTCAAGAAGGGAATACCATAGCATACGAAATTCAAAGACTAAAATCCAATGAGCGAATATTGGGCATATACAAAAGGAGCTACAAGGTGTTTTACATGCCATAGACGCATGGAAGTACTTCTTGAGGACTCCATCCATGATGTTGTTAACTGAGTCAACGTCAATTAACAGGAGCTGCTAAAGACCGAAGACGTACGAATGCACATCAAGGATGAAAGTGAAGAAGCAGTAAAGATTGGAGTTACACATTTGTCATGTTTTTCCAAAATGGTCACGTATTGTAAATTCCTAAATTATTTCAAGCCATTGTAATATTTTAATGTGTTACGGGCTCAATGGGATTTCCAAGTTGTAAAGAATAGGTCACTTATTGTGCCTAGGTTGGAGATTCAGTAAGTGGTCAGCCCTAAAGGCCTTGGGCGCCCGGACATTGCATATTTTTAACTTAGGTATATAAGGCAGTGTGTAAAAGAAATTAGGGTTCTCAAGTCATTTGTTGAGAGCACTCTTTGGTGAGAGCTCTTGAGGTGTGTGGCTATGGAGTCCTTGAGCTTCTCCTTGCTCAGGAGACTTGATTAACACTAATCAATGATTCAATCTCTCTCACTATGCCTCTCTCTTACTTCTTATGATTGCCTAAGATGCTTAGATTAACTAGATCTTAACTAATTAGTGGTTAATCCCTCTCTAATCTTGTGTGATTGCCCTCTTTTTCTTGTGTGTGCATGTACGTTTGGTTGGAGTGTGGTGCTCGATAGGTCTATGTGTGTGTGCTTGCGATTAGTGTGTTGCATGAAAGAATTAGTATTGTGTGCGTCTTGCAATTGTAGTGTGTGATTGGATTGATTGGAGGTGAAGAGAAGTGGATATGGAGATTGCCCTTCATTGCGGCTTAGCTCCTCCATAGGCCGAGAAGCTCACCTCGTAGAGTTAACCATTTGTGTTTCCACGATTAGCTCACTAACCGTGTGAGTGTTTCCATGCCCTAGCCGGGTAGCCCATCCCTCCGGATTGATAATTTTGTTGGTAATTGGAGCTATTGCAACGATGGGACCCCCAACATTTGGCACCGCTATCGGGGATGATGGCCTACGCTAGTGTAATTGTGGCATAAACGAATGCATTACCTCACTAATTTCACTACTAATTTCACTTGTGTGTTTATGTTTTTGTGGATTTTGAATGTGTGTGCATGAAGCATTGTGTTCATAATTCACTAATGTGTGACCATATCTTACCAATTGTGTGTTTACACACTATAATTTCTCACTAACTCCTTGCTAATTTGACTGATTTTTGCTAATTTTCTAATGTGCTATGAAGGATTGAAGCATTCGACCGTTCAATTGATCTTCAACGGAAAGGTAATTAAGGTGGAATTCTCAACCACCCTAGAATCTAGAGATGTGTAGAATTGTGTAGATATCCCACCAAGATGCAATGTAATGTGATGCAATGTAATGCTATGCTATGTTAATGGAATGCAATGTGATGTTAGGGATTGAAATTTTGCGATTTTTCATTTTCACGCCGTCGTAATGCCGAAATTTTTAAGAATTGGCGGCGCATGAATTCGATAAGTTTCAAGTGATGGATGTGTATTGCTAATTGGGTACTTAATTAAGTTAATTGCATGCTTGGATGGTCAATTTTAGGTATGTGTGCACTAATTTCAAGTGTGTGTGCATTCTAATTGACTATGTGCATGCTAATTTTAGGTGTGTGGGCACTATTTTGCCCATTTTTGTGCACCTAGAAATCAATGTGTGCGTTATGATTTTGAATTGTGATGATTGATATGTGTTGTGCACATACCCAACTATTGATTTTGTGAAGTCACATTGCAAATCCGACAAATTTAACCCTTTTGTGTGCGCACCTAAAGATTGGTAGAAACTCTCAATTTTTTAGTGTGTGTGTGTGTGCCTAAAAAGTGTTAAATTTGCATGATTAATTCATATTTTGATTGCATAATTGATGTGTGTGATGATTAAATGTTGTGTTTTTGTGCTCAAAACAGTGATTTACATACTCTAATTGCATCAATTTTTGACCTATTTTTGACGATAATTTTGCCGGTTTAATTGCCTAGTCTTGATTTTATTGATAAAATTATTGGCAGTTGAATTGATGTAATTTGTGCAATTTTATTTGGCTGCACCGTTTCCCAATGTGTGGAGAATTTTTAGAAAATGTCTAGGTATTTTATAATAATTTTTGTAATTTTTTGGTAATTTTTACTAATTTTTGCATTAATTTTTGGATAATTCTATAAAAAATTGACTTTGTGATCTTTACGAGCTATTTTGTGTGTGCGTATTTACGGCATCATTTTGTTTGCATTTGTGCCTTCCGTGGTCGAGTTTTGAGCGTTTTGCTATTTTCGGGGACCGGGTTGATGTTTGTGTTGTATATCGCGTTTTCGGTAAAATCTGTTATTTTCAATGTACTTTTGTGTGTCGGAAAATCTTTGTTGTGAATGACAATGATTTTCTAAGATTCCTAGAATTTTTTGGACTTTTTTGGCAAATTTAGGGATTTTCTGATGATTTTTGGAGTTTTCGGAATTAAAAATAAATAAAAGGAAGCGGGTTTCGAGCTTCAGTACCGTGCCTTCCGGCGCATAAAATACTTCTTCTTCTTCTTCTTCTTCCTTGACCTTGTGTGACCTAACCCCTCCACACACACACACACACACAAAACAAACACAAGAAGAAAAGACAAGAAAGTCAACACACAAACAAACAAACTCACAAAGTCACAAACAAACATAGACACACACACACACACACACACACTTTTCTCTCTCGCGCACACACAAGAGACCAAAAAATAATAATAATACTAATATTTTTTTTTTAGAAAAACAATTTATTTATTTTTTTTGCTTTTCTTTGTCTTGTTTCTCTTCATTGCATTGCACATGCATCAAACATTGGCACACGTCCCATTCACACGCATTTAGAGCTTTGAGAGTCAGATTTTGTCCGAAATTGTTCGATTTTGTCGATTAGAGCCATTTTTAGCATGTTCGAGTCAAATCACACACACAGACCTTGTTTGACATGGATTTTGATTTTGGGTCTACAATTTTCTAGATTACACGTTTTAGAGCTGTTTCACGTGCAATATTGCATTCTGGCTTGATTTGACCGCAGAGTCTTACGATTGACCATATTTGACCTCGACTTGCGGTAGAGATTCGTTTTGGTCTTGATGTTGACCAGATTTAGCTAGTTAGAGCATGTTCACATGTGAGATCTCGATTTGGCTACTTTTGGCTATTCTTAGCACACTGACGCGCAATTAGAGCTCGATTTGGTTCCTAGATCTACATTTGGCTACGACTTTGACAGAGTGACCAATTTTAGAGCCAAAAAAAGCCAAAAAGTGCCAAAAAAACCCCAAAAATATATATTCAAACACCGAGGAAATCTCACACCGAGCAAACAACGAAAAAGCCAGAAACAATAGCACCGAGCAAACAACGAAAAAGCCAGAAACAAACAGAAAATCAGTAGAAAATCTCACACCGAGCAAACAAAATCTCACACTGAGCAAACAACGAAAAAGCCAGAAACAACAGAAAATCAGTAGAAAAAAAAATCGAGAAGTGCGAAAACAGTTTTGGTGATCATTCGAGCAGAGGTCATCACAGTTCTAACACAGATCTGGACATTGTTCCCACAGTTCAGACAAAGAACGCCAGGGACTAAAAGTCATTGTGCAAACCGAAATTGGCAAGTGCAAGCAATTGCATTGCAAATTGAGCTTCTAATCGGACGAACAGTGGCACAACTCACATGTGATTGCAGATTATGCTAGTACGAGCAGCAGAAATTCTGCTAATCAATACGAAAATTTGCTAGGAGAGGGTTTTTACAGAACCAGCCAACATGGACTCATCTCGAGCCGAGAATTCAAGTACACTAGGACAAGCCAATAGTAGTGGCAACACATGCACAACTGCAACATAGCAAATTTTGCAGCTATATGGCTATAATGGAGACAAAGTCTTGTACACAGATTCAGAAGGTCATAGGTATCTTATGAGCAGTAAAAGAAACACAGGAGCCAAGATCCTATTGATAAGAGTAAAGCTGCCAGATTCAAAGAACTCCCAGATGTCCATAGACTTTTGTGGAGCCACTTATTGCAAGCTCAAAGATGAAGTGCAGATAGAAGTGCAAAAAGTCAACCCAAGTGTTTATCGAGAAATCTGCACAAGTCCTCAAAGCATCCATTTGGTGCATATGCAATCAGGGTCATTGTACATGGATTACAGTGGTCAGATCTATAATCGAGAATCGGTAATGCAAGATCCAACACATTATCCAATAGAAGCAAATCTAATTGGAGAACCAAGCCAAAGACAGTACAAAGGTCAAGATGGAGCAATCTACAGCTTGATGCTCAATGTTTTTAAAGAAGATGCCAACAATTTGGCAAGCATAGAAACAGAAGCTCTTCAGGTAGAGCTTGACATGAGAGAGCCAAATGAAATACCACCAGTCATGGCGTATTGCTCAGATTGTGGACGAAAAGGTGGAAATTTTGCTGAAGATTGTTCAAGAAATCAAGATAACAAGGATACATCAACTGCCAACAAGCAAGGTACAGAGAAAATTGGAAATGCAAATCTCGATGTAAGTGCATTTAACTCGTCACTTTTCATGCAATCGGATGATTGTACATTACCATTAGAAGCACCATTAAAAACACTGCAAGTTCAAAATGAGCATAAAGATGCACAGACACCTGAAAAGCTTAAAATTGATTCTTTGAACAACAAATTCCAGCATGAATTTAGTAAAGGTGTCAAGATATCACCAAAGGATGAAAAGACTATTAGGATTGCAAATGATTCTGCATCCACTGCCACAAGTGTGCAATCATTCATGAGTCTAAGGGACACATCAAACAAAATGATGTTAGCTTTGTATGGCACACATCATTCATATGCACACTATGTAGACCGAAAACGGAAACTGTACAAAAAGGATCAACCAGTGTTTGAACGGCCCACATACCAGCTCATAGAAGTGCGTCCAGTGATATATCAAAAAGGATGGTTCATTTCTGAGGAAAAAATCTATTATATTCCATCCTCTCTAGACTAAAGGATATTACCAGAGTGAACTCAGAATCTTTTCATAGCCAAACTCTCCTCCATTGAAAATCAAGCTTCGATGTTGTGACCAAACGAGCATATATCTTGACCAAAACAGTCATAGATATAGACGAGAGTCTAGCATCTATGATGCCTTGGGTCCTGAAACCACAGAAGCTCATATCATAGGAGACCCATGGGATAGACAATATCAGGGCAAAGATAATGCTATCTAGAGCTTGACTTGGGGAAAAATTTGTCATGTTTCAAGGAAATACATAGGAAACTATGCAGAAGGTTTACAGATGCCAAAGGTCAACAATGCTACTCAAAGTGTACCTTCACAGTCCCAGAAGGTGAGACTAAACCAAAGCCAAACAATTTTGAACTCTTACAATGAAGCAGGCTATAGTGATCACCCTAGGAAGGAGGGAGCTATAAATCCATCAAGCTCATCTCATGTACCAGAAAATGCTACACCAATTAGAACCCCTTCAAAGTAGAAACCATCGAAAGATCATATGGTTGTTGGAAGTTTCCAATTGACCCAGATTCCATCAGAATCTGCAGACAAATGCTTCTATGAAGATCATCAAGGATAGAAGTTTCCGCTGATCTCCACAAATCAAAGTCAAAAGCCGACAAATCCCATAGAGCTCAAACAGTTACATGTGATTGACAAGCTCACATATGCATATCAAGATGCACATGGTAACGAATATCAGCAAGATCATGACCTTGTACAAACCGCTACAAATGGTCCGCTTAAATTCAAAGACTATGTAAAGATAATGCAAAGCCTCAAGCTGCCAGAACAGGTGATAGAAAAGTCAAAGTCAATGAAAGCTAAAGTCCAGAAGGATACACAAAGGTCACCACCAAAATCTCCTCCAAAGAGACATATTCTGCAAGAAAGTACAGTGGATCTATTAAGATCAAGAGTTACCCAGATGCAGGAGGACAATGCTTAACAATTGCAAAAAAGTGCAGTATCACAGCCAATGGAGTCAACATTGATTGAAGCAGGTGGTCATAGCAAAGAAAATGTAGATAAAGCTCAACTAAAGGACACTGCCACAACAAAAGCAGTCAATTCGGATACAAATCCTGAGAAGATCAAGGTCAACATCATTGGTGAACATGAAGAAATGTTTCCAAGAGAAGTAAAGCTGGATTTTCAGTTAGACAAGAACCTTATATCTTTCCGCACTTGGAAAAGATGTGGCCAACCACAACTGGAAGATGCTCCTGAATTTGTGAGCATATCTGGAGACAAACAAGCAGAATGTTGGGGAATCATCTCCACTACCATTGAAGTGACTTCACAAATTATCACAGGTCAATTCCACGTGATCACAACAAAAGTTATGCCAGAAGACATCATAATGGGAATGCCAATGGCCTAGGAAATGCTAGAGATACAAAGTTCAAACATGACAGAGTCTTCAGAGATAACCAAGAATGGAGACCAAGACTGGTCACCCGCGGACGACAACACAAGGTCCTCAAGCATATGTAGAATGGAGACTGATGCCAAAGCAAAGCTTATTGAAGATGATTCATCTCCATCAAACAGAACTTCAAAAGAGCTTAAAGAAAATCAGGTAATAGCAAGTGCAGATCAAACAGAGCAAAGAGCAACTACGGAAGCTATTGAGTAGAGAATGCCACCAAAGCTAGAAGTTAATAAGAACGGGGTTGCAGACAAGTAGGAAGCAACAGGAAATCCAAAGCTCAATTACTCATTGCCAGTAGAATCAGTTGTAGTAAGTCAGATAGCAACAAAAAGTCTCAAGCTACCTTCCATACAGACACAGTTAGATCAAGATGAGACCATGGCAAAAGCTGGACAAAAATCTTCAATAGAACCAAAAATTATAGATTTAGAGTTGCAAAAGCTCGACGGAACGAAGATCAAAATTGCAGACAAAGGTAAAACTAAAGTGGAACTTCCACTGATTAGCAAAGAAGGTGTGACATTGTATGCCTCTACATCAAAGAACCCAAATGGATCAACTTCTTCAAGCAAGTTAGGCTTTCAAAACTTCAAGTCAATTTCTGAACCAACTAAAACCGCAAAGGAAACACCCAGAAAAGCAATTGTATACCAGCCAAAGTACTCAAGAAAACAAAGGAAAGTCAAGCAAGGGTTTATTTAGAGCGGTTTAGTCAAAGTCAATGATCCGGTTTGGATTAGAAACAGGAAATCAACACAGAAAGACAAACACATGGGATGGATAGCATCACAATGGAGTTTAAAAGAACAAGAGTACTATGGAGGTAATAGACAGATCTGGGTGCCAAAACCACAGGTTAGGGCATATGAAGTGACTTCAAGTCCCTCCCAAGAAAGAAGTCCCACAAGGTATCAACCTCGACAATATTCTAGGGTACCTAAGAAGCAGGTATATAAAGATGCTGAATTCTACCACAACTCTCAAGAAGATACAGAACAAAGACAGATCTCAAAGAATGTTCCTCTTAGACAAGGATTATACACATAATATAAAAAGATTTGCCAACTAGTCAACCACAAGTCAACTGCAGCTACACCACACCTACATGAAGATCTCAAGAGCTCGACAAAACCTAGAGCAAAGCAAAGTCAACAAAGGAGATACAAAGGCCATCAAGACATTTGGATTCCTGAGTCTTCCAATGCTCCTAATCAAAATCCAAATGCCAATAGACAACAAAGGTCTACAACAACATTAAAGACTCCTATCAACAAGCCTATTTGGAAAATCAAACAGATAATGGAGTCTTCACAGTCAAAGAAGAACAACCCAACCAACGTAAATGCTAATTCAAAGATGATAAAACAGGTATGGCAAAAGAAACCATCAATGCCAACTTGGTCCTTCAGTAATGCTCTTTTTGAGGATTCAAGCTTACTTTTACCTGAAGAAATGTTTGTAGTAAGCACAAGAATGTGAAAAGTCAAGTTGCCAAGGTGCAAAAAACACTCTTTGGCATAATCAGAGTCGGGCTGCTAAGCCATAAAATGAGCAAAGCATTAGTCCCAAAGCTTCAAGTCATATTAAACTCTGTGTTAAGAGTCGTAGTTATTAGGCTTACGCTCAAGCTGGAAGAGTTGAGCATATCTAAAGTCATGTTGCTCATGCTGGATGAGATGAGCATAAGAGTCAAAGTCTATTAACTTACAATTGGTGGAGTGTCGTGGAGTCCAACACTCATGCACAGTGCGCAGTAAGATGAGAGCACATATCCTCGTCAACGAAAACCATTCTTAAAGGGGTGCCAACTTTCAAAGCCATGCCAAATGCTTTTATAGCTACACCATCTTTTTGAATAACCCCTCAAAATCATTCTTGCATAGCATATTGTTTCCCATGCATTTCTGTGTATGCATAAATAGGATGTCCCATTATTTGACATATGCATTACACACTCTTTTTTGCTTCCACCTATGCACCTTGAGTGGACTACAATAGGCAAACCCATGTTCCATCACATGTGATACCCTCTCATATTTGCTTCTTTTTTAATTCCATATCTATCAACAAATAATCCCTTAAGTACTTTATTAATATTTCCCATGCTACCATGCTAATAAGTACTCTAATAATGCGCGTATCCCAAACGCACTTTTTTCCCACTGGGTTTTTTTCCTTTGGTCATCTAGGTATTAGACCCTAATCTAGAACCTCATCATTCTACTTCCCTTGTATATACTTTTTATAAATACACAGAAGCCTCATCATTATCCCATTACAACAGACAAATGCAACATTATCTCTCACATCATACATATTCGGACCAATGAAGATGCTGCAACAAATTGAACCTCATCAACAAATCCAATGACAAAATGAAGACGATCAGCCCATCAACAACCAACCAAAACCTTCCCTTGCCTCCACGGACACATTTCAATAGTGCCCGAGGACGGACACTAAAATAGGAAGGGGGGAATGTTAACTGAGTCAACGTTAGTCAACAGGAGTTGCTAAAGACCGAAGACGTACGAATGCACATCGAGGATGAAAGTGAAGAAGCACTAAAGATTGGAGCTACACATTTGTCACGTTTTCCCAAAATGGTCATGTATTGTAAATTCCTGAATTATTTCAAGCCATTGTAATATTTTAATGTGTTACGGACTCAATGGGAGTTCAGAGTTGTCAAGAATAGGTCACTTACTGTGCCTAGGTTGCAAATTCAGTAAGTGGTCAGCCCTAACGACCTTGGGCGCCCAGACATTGCATCTTTTTAACTTAGGTATATAAGGCAGTGTGTAAAAGAAATTAGGTTTGTCAAGTCATTTGTTGAGAGCACTCCTTGGTGAGAGCTCTTGAGGTGTGTGGCTATGGAGTCCTTGAGCTTCTCCTTGCTGATGAGACTTGATTGACACTAATCAATGATTCATTCTCTCTCACTATGCCTCTCTCTTACTTCTTATGATTGTGTAAGATGCTTAGATTAACTAGATCTTAACTAATTAGTGGTTAATCCCTCTCTAATCTTGTGTGATTGCCCTCTTTTTCTTGTGTGTGCATGTAGGTTTGATTGGAGTGTGGTGCTCGATAGATCTATGTGTGTGTGCTTGCGATTAGTGTGTTGCATGATAGGATTATTGTTGTGTGCGTCTTGCAATCGTAGTGTGTGTGATTGGGTTGATTGGAGGTGAAGAGAAGTGGATATAGAGATTGCCCTTCATTGCAGCTTAGCTCCTCCATAGGCCGAGAATCTCACCTCGTAGAGTTAACCATTTGTGTTGCCACGATTAGCTCACTAACTGTGTGTGTGTTTCCATGCCCTAGCCGGGTAGCTCATCCCTCCGGATTGATAATTTTGTTGTTCATTTGAGCTATTGCAATGATGGGACCCCCAACAGATGCAAACCAAGCTATCCGAAAACAAACGAGGTGGGTGAGTTTCTTTTTGCAATTTAATTTTTACATTGCTCACATTGCTGGCAAGCACAATTATGTAGCTGATGCACTTTCATGGTGGCCAAGGGTAGATAGAGTATCAATAGAAACTTACAATGAACTATCTTTTATGTTAGTTAAATATGCTTCTTTACCCAGACTTTAGGGATATGATAATAGCATTTACAAATGGAAAAAAAAAAGAGAAAAAAGAATAGAAAAAAGAACCACTCAAGTTAGAGGATGGTTATCTTCCATACCTCAATAGGCTATATCTTCCTCACTTCCCATGCTCGTCCCATATGCGGGGCAAAGAGGAATTCAAATTTACTATGCTAGGAATAAAAGCATAATTGTATTGGCTTACCAAGAAATGAGAACATACAAGAGTATGTTTCAAAATGTATGGTATACCAAAAGATGAAGTATGATAGAGGGACCATGGCTTGCCAACATCTAATTGTGTCGGATAGGATTCCTACCATTACCACTAATTTCTGATAGAGTCTCTATCAGAACTAGAGTAAACCTCTTATGTTGGCCTACTATTCCAACGGATGGCCAAAAGGAAAATCACAAAACTAATGATCCTTGATCTACTAAAAGCCTGTGATTCGAAGTAGATCAATGATCAAAATGGGAGAAGTACTTACCCTAACAACAATATGTCTCTAATAACGTGAACATACTTCTAAGGGGAAAATACCTTTCGAGGTTAAAGACAGAAGATCCAAAAGTCCCTTGTAGCTTAAGGTACCTGGGAAGATCTTTATTGCAAAGGAGTATAGCCGAGATCAAAACAAATCTTTTTAGAAGATTAGCTAGGCAAAAGAGGCTCCTACCATTAGGCACAAAAGAGCCTTATCCTTTAAATAAAAAGAAAAAAAGTTGGGCCTTACTAAACTTCCCTAAGGCTCATCTAATGCAAATTACACACAAGAATCCTACGGGCCATTAAAGGTATTATGCTAGGTCAGCACAAAGATACTATGGCCCCTTCTAAATTTTCAAGCCCATCCATAAGATGGCTTATCAATTAAAGTTGCCCAACTATTGGCTCATATATATCATTTTTCATTCGAGCCTATTCGAGCCTTATTAAGGAGAGCCACCAATAAAGGCCATAAATGAAGACCCACCAAAGATCGAGGATGAAGCAAACGAGCTCCAACCCAAGTTCATCCTTCAACAAGAACACAAGGTATTAAGAAATAGTAAGATTATTGACAGTATCTTATTTAAGTTCAGAATTATCCTTTCAAAGATGCTAAATGCATGCAAAGAACATAGCTTAAGGATAATTGAACCTTGTTAATGATGCTTACAATGACACAGAAGAGTAAGCAAATGTAAAAGAAATGCATTTTAAATGATCAATATTTTTGTCTTATAAGACTCTCTTGTTATGTTTTGTGCACAGATTTTAGGAATTATGCATACTTAGAATCATGTTTGTGGTGACTACGTCTCCCAAACACCAAGTAGAACTTGTCACGCTACTTTGGAAGTATGATGTGCACTAAAGAGCAGACATGCTTACGGCAGACAGCATCTCTCAAGCACCAAGTGGATTAGTCATCCACTCTGGAATGATGTAGTAGGGTAAAAATGGATCCTCTACCCGCTAAGACCAATGGACTAATGGGTGAGACATTATCGTCTCTACCTCACAGTTGAGGACGACTATGATTTCAAGAGAGAGGTAATGTCATAAAAACTAATATCTAACGAACCCAAATGATTTTCTTATATTAAACTGATCACTTAATGTGGGAGAATAAACAGGAACAAGGGTTAAGATATTGAGGTGTGCTTATAGATCTATCTCAACATGGGGACAATAGAAAAGGGTCCCAAATGAGATATGGTCTATCAAAGATCAAGGCTAACCAATGGAGCATAAGACCTTAGGGTTAGTTTCATTGAAGACCTCCAATAATGTGTGTAAAAGTCCTTTGACATTAGGTAAGCTAGGGCTGAGCTTGAGGTGGGAACCTGATCCAGCTCGAGGTGCTTCTCCTACTTGTCATGATTGATGAATGAGGTGCTTAATGTGCTTGATGATTGAGGTGCTTTAGATTCTTGATGTGCTTGATGATAGAGATGCTTGAGGTGCTTGACATGCTTGAGATGCTAGGGATGTACTTGCGGTGAGAACCCAGCCCAAGCTTAAAGTGCTTAAGGGCCAAGCTTGTGGTGGGAACTGGGCCTATGCATGAGAGTCTTGAGTTGTCAAAAAGTCAAATATTTAATCCCTACAAGGAGGGGGAAAGCCCTATATGAGGGGGGATGAGAGAGAACACCCACACACTGACACAAGGCATGCATGGTACAAAGAAAGCAAAGGGACACTTGTCAAGTTCCTCCTCATGTTGCCCTCATGGTGTGCCTGAAGACTATTGGTTGGCCACCCAAGGGATCCAATGATAATTTAAGAGATTTAATTAATTGATTTTGAATTTATCAAGTCCTCTCTCTCAAAGGGGAAAGGGGGACACTTGTCCCAAGGCTACCCTTGCTGCTAGTAATGCCTCCTGTTTGTGATTGGCTAGGTCTGGAGGGGTCCAATGAACTTCAAGCATGAGCTACAAGGGGGGGTCGACCCAAGAAAGCTAGGGGGTTACTTAGGGGGTATACTCACCCACACACACTCACAGACACTCTCATTGTGTGCTATGCAAAGTGTAAGAGCTCCATCTCCTTCTCCATGCTCCATGAGTAGTTGAGAGCCTACACCAACACTCTTGGCTATGGAATGCAAATCCAACCAAGAGCTATGCTTCAATGCTTAAGCTTGCCATCTTCTCCATCTTCATTACTATGCTATTATGTATGCTAAGCAAAAATATTGATGATAAGTGAGGAACTATTTCTTTCTCCTATGGAATACTTCTTCTTCCTCTTCCGTACCCTTATTCCTTGCTAGCTCTCTCCACCTTCGAAGGTGTTTGAGGTCTTGGGACTGAGGCTTGCGATAGTCAATTCTTTCCACAAGTTTATGTTATGATTATTTAAAGAAGGCTAATGGTTTATTGCAAGTAGATTAATTACTTCATGCAAGTAGATTAATTGTATTGCAAGGTAGATTAATTGTTTCTTTAAACACAAGTTGATGCATAAAAGTTCACATCTTCATGCACCCAAATGATTTAGGGAACACAAGGATTGATAATGCTCAAAAGTTCTTGATTGTTTTCAAGCTAAGATTGATTGTTGCTATTAAGCAAAATCTTGGTGTATGAAGCTTCCATCTTCATACCGCCAAAGAGGTCTCAAGGAGCACAAAGATTGTATTGTACCAAGTCTCTCTCACTGAGAGAATCTATAATACAAATGCCTTTTGGAGGGGGGGTGCTCCACATAAATCCGGTCCTCAACTCTTTTCATATTCTCTAAGCTGTCTCTCTTGTAAAAGTATTGCTCATGCCTAGTTAATTAAGTGCTATGATTAAGTTGCTACTACCAATTAAGTTCACCCTGTATGCTCTCAAAGTTTCTGACTCTAATTCTCTTAATTTCTCTATTCTCTAAGTTCATAGGCCATTTACATTATAGTATGTGCCAACCGTTGTCGAAAACAGTAAGCATACACATAGATTCACCCAATTATTGCCTCACTATATATGCATGCTTTGAAAAATTTCCCAATTTGTGCCTTCATTGCAGCTTAATGAGAGCATGCATGTCTATGATAAGAGAAAATGAATTAGCAGAACATAACCCAATGAGTTCTCTGGGTCATGGCACATAAAAATGCTGTTTTCCAAGCCATAGTCAGCATAATACCCTTCTAGATCAAAGGGAATAAGAAGGAATTTCCTAAACACTAGAGTAGCATAATATTACATGAGCATACATGGCTTGTATCAATCAACATAAAACATTTCTAGTGTGGGTATGCTATTCCTAAATCCAATAGCAAGCAACCACAATGTGTACCCAAAAGTAACCATCCATATTGAACCTTCTTTTCAATATCCCTAAAATCTCTTGGGTCAATTACCATTAAGAGTACATATCACTTGTGAGCCCCACAATACACTAGAGATCCACCTGAAGCATAGTGCAACATCCACATCCCATTTGACAGCTTTATCTCGTTACCATCAAGCATTAAAGAGCACTGACTCCCTTTTACTGGCATTCAGAACATCACTAAGATAATCATCATTAGAAAGACCATCCAACCATAGCTGGTAAATTGACCAAGGAAACAAAGAAAATTGTGCACCCCTTGAAATACCCATGATGATTTAGCTTCATCACCCCTTCTGACTTCATAGCCATCATGAAGAACCTTGGAACAATATGGACTTGTAGCAGCAAAGCCATTTCTACCTGTGGGATTCCAGCTTGACAATGGAAAACAGCTTCAACATGTAAATTTTCATCCATAATACCCTCTGTTGGATTGGTAGAGCCTTGAAAATCATCATCATCTTTCAAAGAGCTGGAATTGCTTTATCTTGCAGACTCATGAGAGAGCATACAAGGAAGAACTTCGTGGATATCTAGCACTTTAGTCATTTCAAAAATTTCAGCCATATTCCAAGCAGATCTTAGGCAAAAGAAGGAGAAAACGAACACGAAGCTAAGAGAGAGAGAGAGAGAGAGAGAGAGAGAGAGAGAGAGAGAGAGAGAGAGAGAGAGAGAGAGACTAGAGCGGGATCTTGATTTTCGATGTTGTGCAACTCCACTCCCATGCTAAGAATATAACATAAAAATGCACATGGAGCTTATTTGAAGCTTACCTGATTAATGATTAGTGTTTAGGGCTTGGTAACAAGCTATTTTTACGGTTAAATTATGCCAAATGAGGCTTTAAAGGGCCAACAGATTCCTTAATGATGCTAAAAACGAGTATTCTTGATGTGAGTACATATGGGAGTTTATGATCTAGAATTGTAGTGCTTGAAGTGCTCTACCAGCCTGTCTTCATGGCTTGTCGGTTGGAGCTACAATGAAGAAGTTATGGCAGTTTGAAGTTTAAGTTGACGTAGATCCGTATCGGGTTGGGCAACTGTAGCTGAGAGGACAGAAATGAAATGGATGCATGGGCCTGAAGTTCTCCCCTTGTGGAGCACATCGGTCTTTTCAGATCAGTGATCGGAGTTCGGATTTCCAAGATATTGCCCGTTAAAGATTCACCGGGGTCCGGTTCCATACCACTCTGGTCTACTTGGTCGGTGTGCCATCTGGTAACTTTAAGCTTCAATCAGGGTGTGCAGGAAACTGATGCCACACTTGGAAACGCTTAAGTTAAGTTTCATGCCAGACGTCTAATGGACACACATGCTTTCAAAGTTAAATATGCTAAATGTGGTGCCCGTACGGAAGCACATAAGGTATCTGAAGAGCTTCGTGTCCTGAATGACGTCTCTTGGAATGCATTGATCGCGGGATATACCGAACAAGGCAAGACCAGGAAGCTGGCTATTTTAAGCAAATGCAAAGAGAGGAAAACTCTCCGCATGCAATCACTTACACTTGCATATTGAAGGTGTGTGGCACTGTCAAAAAAGTAATGCCGGAATCTTAGTTCATGAAGATATTGTTAGTCAAGGACTGCTTGAGAAATATGTTGTGCTTGCCACTACTTGGCAATGCTTGGATGGATATGTATGCCAAATAGGGTGACCTTGAGGGGGACCGCCGCCCACTATGGTGACCGCTCGCTATGGGATATCAATGGCCGCCCACTTGATAAATTAAGGGGTTTTAGTGTGTAAACAAGAAAAACAAAAGGAAGAGCCATGGCGTTTAGCAGCACGAACGATCGCAGGGTAAGAAGAAAGTGGTCGTGCAGGGAAGGCTGATGCTCGGATGGTGGCGAACACGAAACGGAATTTTCTCAAAATGCCAAGGTGCACTTTTGCAAATCTTGTTTTGGCAGAGTCCGTGTTGTTTGCCCCTTTGCCTGCCACATCATAGAGTCCCATTCCCATGCCACATCACTCACGGTGTGGGCAAAAATTGGGGGTCGGGGCATCAACGTGTTGGAGAAGGGAGAGCAAGGGAATTTGAAGGGCACAAATGAAAATAGGGAATGCAGGGGTTTCTTAGGGGCTAAATGGAGAAGAAGCAAGAGGGAACTCTCTCTCTCTCTCTCTCTAAAAACGCAGCCGTTTTTTGACCTAGTAGACAGCAGTACACTCTTCTGATCATAACTTCTTCATCCGAACTCCGATTTGGGTGATCTATAGCTTCAATCAAAGAGCACGAAGTCCTCTATGCATTGATGTTAAGACAAAAATTTTCAGAGTTATGGAAGGCGTTTCTGTAGCAGCATTTCCGAAGTGAACAGGTTCAACAAAATCGATTCTCATCTCCTATTTTACATACAATGTCTTCCGGCACTCGCAAGGGCTCTTCTTCTTCAACAAGGTCCACAACCATTTTGGAAAATGATCCGAAATCTCCTAAGTGTGGAGATAGCAACACAACCACCCAACCAACGACATCGAAAACCATGATCATGGCGTACTTGGTATCATTGCAAGAGACCGTAAACAAACAAGGCGAAGACTTACGAGCACTTGCAATGGAGAATGGCACACTAAGGGTACTTGTGGTTGAGAATGAGAATCTCAAGAGGACACTTGAGATGCAAACAACACGTTTGATGCAACTTGAAGGGGAAGTCAAGGAATGTAAACGCTCTCTTATGGACTTGAATGCTTTGAAGGAGCGGATGAGCAAAGTAGAGCATGACCATGTATTGAAAGAGGAGAAATTTGACACTATGAGCCAGGATGTATGCGACATGAAAAATGTATGCACAAACAAGTCTTGGGCTGATGTATGTGGTAGCAACGTGGTTTCTAATTCCTCACTCATGCAAGCTATGGTTCAAACAAAGAATGTTGAGAATGTGGATGTGGAGGAGTTGAAGGAACGGGAGCGACATTCCAAGAACATTGTTATTCGTGGAATTCCCGAAGAGAAGTTAGAGACACCTCCTTCTCTTGCCATTGTTATTGAAGATTTCTTCAAAACCCACTTTGGCATGTCTGGAGTTATGGTCTATGGAGCACATAGAGTGGGGAAGCAAGGAGCTCCTCGCTCGGGAGAACGGCCAATTGTATGCACCATGTCGGATGAGACCAAGCGAAAGATTATCCTTGATAATAGTTGGATCTATTTGAGGGATACAAAATGTTTTGTATGTGAAGATCGCACTATTAAGCAACAAAATATGCGTCGCAAGGAATATGAGGAAAAGAATAATAAAAACAAGGAGATCTCTCATGAAGAAAATGTGCCCAAGGAGGAGGCAAGTCTCTCAACCAAATAGGGATGCGTGACCTATGAGACCGAGTTACAATTGAAAATATGATTTTGGAATTGTAATGGATACCCATGGAATGCGGGGGTTGGCATTGATGAACTAACAAGCAAAGCCGATGTTGTACTTCTTGTTGAAACTTGGGAGCATGATACACAAAGGATTAACGGCTTGGAGGATTACAATGTACATTCATTGATGTGGTCAAAGAATCTCAAGCAACGAAGAGGACAAGGAGGGTTAGCATGTATGGTTAAGAAAGGATTGGAAGATTTTGTATCAATTGTGAAAGATGACAAGTACAAACGTTATGTATGGCTGAAAATTATGACACCAAAAAGAGCACCCATTTTTGTAGCCGGTTGATACATTCCTCATTATGATTCTCCCTTTTATTCTTGCATGGATAGAGATCAACCATTTTCTGATTTGGAAGAGGACATTGCTTATTTCAAAGGTGAAGGTGATGTTATTGTATTTGGGGATATGAATGCTCGCACAAAACAATTGCAACATGATACTCAACAATTTGATATGCCATACATTTCAAGGGAGTTGGAGGAAGCTCACTTGTATGATCATACTTCAATGGATGAGAAAGAGCCGGATCACTATGGAAAGTTACTTTTACACATGTGTAATAGCACGGGTATGCTCATTGCCAATGGTGAATCTTTGTGGAGTGGAACCAATGGATTTACATGTAGGAGACATAATGGGGATAGTGTGATTGACTATATGCTACTCTCTGAAGTCATCATGTATCGCATAAAGAGTTTTATGTTTGGTCAATGGACCCCGGAATCCGACCATCGTCCTTATGTATTGACCTTTCATGTGGAGAAGCAACTAAGCATGATAATCTCAGCCAAAGGAAAGAGAAGTTATCACTATGTATGGATTTCAAACGAGCACCAATGTACATTGAAATGGTTGAGCAAAAATTATGGATGACAAAGCTTCAATGTGATGCACCATTGGAAACTAAATGGGAAGCTTTCAAGAAATCTATTTGTTCTTGTGCGGAAGAATGCTTTGCCATAAAGCATCTCCATGGTATCAACAAAGATAGATCACGCAAAAGGTGGTTTGATAAAGAATGTCAAGATGCTCGAAAGTCCTTGATAAAGCTTGATGCAACTATGGACAAAGACAACTATCAAAGTCATTTGCATACATACAAGGCATTGATTCAAAAGAAGAGAAGAAGATGGGAAGTAAAGCAACAAGAATTTCAAGTCCAAGAAAAGGCACATGCATGTGGAAGATTTTGGAGAAACTTGAGAGGCAAGCGGGTTGAGAATTTTGGTAACTTGAGTCTAGTGGATATGTACACACATTGTAGGCAATTATATGAGCAAGCAAATACTGAAAAAATGCCATTTTATGGTTCACTCCCATGTATGCCGTCTTTTTTTACTATTGAGGATGTATGCGGTGGGCTTGAAAAGTTGGCCACTCGCGAAGCGGGAGATCTTCAAGGTATCAAGCCGGAGATGATCAAATGGACGGGAGATTTTACCCATGAGTGGATGTGTGATATGTTCAACCTTGCACTTCAACATGGTATGCCTTATGATTGGAGTACTAATTGGGTTAAGCCTTTGCATAAAGGAGGGGATGTAAAGAATGTAAGCAACTACCGGACTATAATGATTGGGTCTCTTATGGCAAAGTTGTTTGGATGCATAATGGAGATGAAATTGAGTGATTGGGCTGAAGAGAATGACAAGCGTGCAAAGGGACAAGCGGGTTTTCGTCGATGCCATAGCACCATTGATCATCTTGTCACTCTTCGTGTTCTCATGGAGGAAAGTCGGTTGAAAGGCAAGCGATTGTATTGTTTTTTTGTGGACTTTAAGAAAGCCTTTGATATGATTCCACGTAACAATTTGTGGAGAAGGATGGAAGAACTCCAAGTGCCAAGTGAGTTTATGCTTGCGGTTTCTCCAATCTATGAGAAGGTGATTTGTCAATTGCGCATGGGAAGAGAAATTTCAGAAATTTTTGTAAGCACTATTGGGGTTAAACAAGGATGTCCATTGTCACCAACTCTCTTTGGTCTATGTATCGATCAATTGGAACAAATGGTACTTGACTTTATGCAAGAAGAAGACATTGAAGAGGTCACTATTTGCAATGCGGTAATCATGCTTTTGTTGTATGTGGATGATGTAGTGCTTCTAGCACACACTTTAGAAGATGCACAAAAGCTTATGGTTGTCCTTGAGAACTTTTGCTTGCATAGTGGGCTGATTGTAAATGAATCCAAAACAAAGGTTATTCTTGTGAAAACCAACCATAAGGAGAAGCCATGCATTGTGTACAACAACGAGACACTTGAAGTTGTTGAGAGCTTTAAGTACCTTGGCCTTGAGGTTCCATCCAATCACAAGTGGCATGAATGTGCTATGTGTCATTTGGAAGCAGGAAAGAGAGCATATTATGCATTTGAGAACATGTGTAATGCGGGAAACATCAAGTGTTGGGTTCTCAAGAAGTATCTTTTTGATGCATTGGTGACACCGGTTCTTCTTTATGGAGTTGAAGTGTGGGGCAGGAGCATCTCAAAGTCTACTTGGAAAGAGTTTGAGGATGTCCAAAAGCGTTTTCTTACAAACTTTCTCCAAGTCAAGACACAAACACCATATATGCTCCTACTTCTTGAGTCGGGATCTCTTCCAATTGAGGTTATGGGCATGGAAAGGGTTGTGGAGTACATGATAAAGATGCGTCAAAACCCCTCACATCGACTTCCTACAATTGCATGGGAAGCAAGCAAGAAAGTTCAAAAGATGCATAAAAGCAAGATCTTGAGCACGAGATGGATGCAAGACATAAAGAAGTGGTTTGGGAGATGGGATGCATTACACTTGCTACATGATGCTTCAATTGACTCTCAAGTGAATGAAGCTTTTCTACAACGCCAATGTATTACGGCTTGGGAGAAATCCGGTGGGTCACTCTTCATACATTACACCACCTATATTACCCCCAACTACAAAACCATGTTCTTCGCTGAGAGAGGAAACCGTACTCACACTTACATGCTTGAGCCTATTCCCTTGTCCGCGATACGCACTATCGCAGCAATTCGGCTTAGCTCCCATTTCCTTCGATGCGAGATAGGGCGTTGGGGCAATGGAGAAGAGTCAAATCGATTGTGCACATTATGCTCACTGCAAGTTCGAGAGTCTGAATACCACACACTACTAGAGTGCTCAGCTTTTGATCACATCCAAACTTGCTTCTCTCACATTTTCAGCCATAACTTAGACCTACACACTTTCCTCTCCTAGCCAAAGTGTGGGCTCTCCATTGCGACTCTCATCACTACAATTTTGGAGCATCGAGAGTTACTCATCAGCCATACAGATACTACATCACATGTAACTTTGGTCCCATAGGTCATATTTGACCTCCGAGGACAATAATGAAATCTATCTATCTCTCTCTCTCTCTCTCTCTCTCTCTCTCTCTCTCTCTCTCTCTCTCTCTCTCTCTCTCGCCGGCTTGAGAACCAAAGCAAATCACTCTCTCTCTTGTGCTTGAGAACAAAAGCAAAGGGCTCTCTCTTTCTCTTGTGTTGAAGAGGAAAACAAAGGGCTCTCTCTTGCTCTCCTGCTTAAGAAGCGAAGCAAGAGAACGGCTATCTCTCTCATGTTGGGAAAGCCACGACAAAAAGGGCTTGCATGACACAAGGGAGGAACAAGAAAGAGAAGGGCAATTTTGCAGATCTCTCTCAATATTTCTCTCAATTAAGCATGAGGCATACGGCAAAGGCGATCAAAGAATTCTACAGAAAGTTAGTTTGCAGATCCCATAAGGAAACTTGAAGCAGGAATTTGCAGAACTGTTGGTAATAATTGAAGCATGGTGATCGACACAGTGAACTTAAATTAAAGTTTGTAGAATCCAAGGGCAGTTGAAGCAGATAAAGAAAAAAGAGAGAATTAACATCACCGCCATCAGCTAGAGATTGATTAATCATCCTGTTAAGTCTCGATGTCGTTAACAGCACGGTTAACTTTGTAAAAAGGGAGCTTAAATTCCTAATTATCAGCTGATCGGAGTGAGGGTGCTGCTAACAAGACGCCTTGGCTATCGATTGTGTTGTACCTATAGATTTACTCAATTATTTGATGATTACAATGACTGCCATAGCTTTTAGTGTCTGCTGTTCTCTCTCTTTCACACCTCCCACATCCAAAGGTCCGACGCCTTCCTGGCTCACGTTTTGAACACATATCCCCCGACATCTTTGGTGAACCCAACGCAAAACGAGCCGGGATGGGAGGTAAAGACGGAGAATTTAGAGCAGGTGATAAAGATGATTGCAGAGTTAAGTGCAAAGGGTTTTGATGATAAGTCAACAGTTCCAAAATTTTCAAAGATGCTTCAATTGGTTCAAGGATCTCTTCTTGAAATGGAGACTGTCAGGAAGAAAAATCAAATGGATGAAGCTTTGGATACAGATTTAGATGCGGTATACGACGAGAGACGAGTCTTTGATTTATATGATCCAGAGGGTTACCTAGAGAGTTATGAGCTGGAAACCAAGTTAAGAGAGATACCTGAAGAGTTAATGGTTAGATCTTTTGAGCAATTAGTGAGTGCAGATTTGAAGGAGCAGATTCAAGAGGTTACCAAAGCCTGTAATGAAAACTGGGAATACTTCAAAGAAGCTCTTTGTACAAGTAAGTTATGAGCAGTATGCAAGCTATCAAGAACACAGTCCAAGTCTACCAAACTACGCAGATATTTGAGGACAAGTACAATCAAAATTAGAAGCTATGATTGATGAGTGTATTGTACAAGATGCTACCTTCTTACAAGCTAATGATGAAGACATAGTTAAAGTTGTGTATGAAAAGTTGGGTTTTACAGATTCCTTGCATGAGGTAGAAGTCTTTGAGGATGAGGCTTGACAGCCTCAAAATACACAGGGTGAATTTTGCAAAGAGCTTATACAGGCAGTACAGGAGGAAAAGAAACCAGGGGATCAAAACAATGAATTGGCTAAATCTCAAGAAGAAAATGTATAGGTGAATGAGTGCATCCATATTCAAGTAGACATGCAAGAAGATTCGGTTACAGCTGATACTTTTGCTACTGACTCAGAATCAGAGCAAATTTTTTTTGGTACGGATTCCACCATAGAGTTGATTGATGATATTGGTACGGATTCTCCCATAGAGTTGATTGATGATACATTTGTTATAGGTCAAAGCAAGGTTGCTACTGTTGAGAGCAACATGATTATGGATTTGGGTATACCAAATTTACCAAATTTGGATGTACCAGATTTTGAGGACTTGGTTAAGCAAGAGAGTGTGTTTAACGATTTGCAAAATGATGATTCAAAGGGGGTGCTAACTCCTTCATTGACAAGTTATTGTGAAGCCAAGCTACCAAAGTGGAAAATTGGTCTTGAATGTGATGATGATGATTGAGAGGGGGTACAAACTCCTTCTTTGACAAGTTTCTGTGACCTAGAGCTACCAATGTGGCAAACTGATCCTGAATTTGCTGATGATTTAGAAGGGGATCAAACGTCTTCTCTATCAAGAATTTGTGATATAGAGCTCACACTATGGCAGAATGATCATGAACTTGATGATGTTGATTCAGAGGGGGTGTATAGTGAAGTGCAATCTCTTGGTGTTGAATATGATTGGTTTCATTGTACCAATGATAGAGACAGGACAGTAGATGAAATTTTCAATGTGCATGCTGAACTTTGTGCTATAGAAGTGCAAAGATATTTGGATGAGGGTAAAATACTTGAAGAGCAGTTTATAGCAGATGTATTTAGTATGCATGCCACATGTGGGAATCTTAGTTTACAGCACCCTTAGATGTGCAAGATGGAGGAACCTTTTGAAGCGGTGGACCTAGATCTTATGTGTTTTTTAGACGAAGCTTCAGAAGGATTCTCAAATACAGATGATAAGGATACCAATCAATCTATATTCATGCATGAGCAAGTTTGTCTAGATGCAGTTGATGATGAACTTATGCAGTTTTTGGATGATGCTCTACTTGATTTTAAGCCTCTACAAGATAGAGAATTGTTTTCAGATGCATCTTGCAAGCCTAATGAAGAGAGTTTTGTCGGAGACTTGATGTATTCAGATATGCATGATTGGGATTCCAATACTAGTGACAATGAAGGTGCATTGCCAATGCTTTTACTTGTGATTGATGATGGACAATTGGATGAGCCGGTTGCACATGGGATATGGAAATATCTAGTGATACCTGATGCTATATGGGATCTCATGTTACCCTATGATGTAGGGGATTTTGAGCTAGCTTTTGACCCAGGAGGTGACATATATATGCATGGTCCGGGGAGATTGACTTATATGCCATATGATCTAGGTGGTTTTCATGAAAATTTGTGGGTTAATATACGTTTATGCTCTATTGATTGGAAATTATTGTATTTTACCTATGATCCTGGAGGATGGTGCAAATTTTGAAAGGAATGCGCACAGTGGGGCAAATGATTGGTTTTCCGTTTGATCCTGGGGGCTACTAAAGTGCAAAGTTGCAGATTGGAAGAGTACCAGTTATCTGTTGTACCACGTTTCATGGTACAAGGTTTTGGTTTCTAGATTATGCTAATACAGAAGAGTTTTTGGTTATGCGTTCAATCAGATTACATGGCTGGATTCCAGTTGACTTCTTTGGACAACTAATGAAGTATCTTCACATCTTATGAGTTGGTTATGCTAACAGAACTTAAAGTAAATGACTTGACGGCCATTCCATGTGCAGACAGAGTAATGCATACTTGAGATTGACAGGGTTCCCTAAAGTGAGGTTGATGGTCAAGAAGTATGCATCATTAACTGGACCACTTGACTCTGGTGGGGTCCTCTAAACAAGTTTCAATAATCGAATGCTTTGAAGATAATAAATATTTGGTTTAGATATTTTTGATGGGAAGCTACCTAATGCTTAAGATAGAACATTGATGATAGGGTATAAGCCTTATTTTATTTTTCATATGTTTACCAGTTACGTGAGTCTGATGATGGCAAAGAGCTTAAGATACCTATAGCAGATGTAGAATTGAAGTGCAGTTGGCACAGACCGGAGGCTGTGCAGGTTTAGAGTGGGTGGATGTCATGCAGCTCCACTCCCATGCTAAGAAAGATGCCATAAAAATGCACATTGAGCTTATTTGAAGCTTACCTGATTAATGATCAGTGTTCAGGGCTTGGTAATAAGATATTTTTATGGTTAATGTATGCCAGATGCGGGTTTAAAGGGCCAAAAAATTCCTTAATGATGCTAAAAAATAGTATTATTGATGTGAGCACATATAGGATTTTATGATCTAGAATTATAGTGCTTGAAGTGCTCTACCAGCCTGTCTTTACGGGTTATCAATTGGAGCTACGGTGAAGAAGTTATGGCAGTTTGAAGTTTAAGCTGATGCAGATCCGTACCGGATTGGGAAACTACTACTGAGGTGACAGAAATGAAATGGATGCATGGGCCTGAAGTGCTCACTTTGTGGAGCGCATGGGTATTTTTAGATCAATGATTGGAGTTCCGATTGCCATGATATTGGCCATTAAAGACTCACCGAGGGCCGGTTCCGTACCATGGTCCGCTCGGTTGGTGTGCCATCTGGGAACTTTAAGCTTCAATCGGGGGGTGTAGGAAACCAATGCCACACATGGCAATTCTTGAGTTAAGTTGCATGCCAGACGGCTAATGGACACACATGCTTTCAAAGTTAAATATGCTTAATGTGGTGCCCGTACGGAAGCACATAAGATATCTGAACAGCTTTGTGTCCGGAATGTCATCTCTTGGAATGCAATGATCGCGGGATATAGCCAACAAGGCAGGATGAGCAAGCTGGCTATTTTGAGCAGATGCAAAGAGAGGAAAGCTCTTCGAATGCAATCACTTATACTTGCATATTAAAGGTGTATGGCACTGTTGAAAAAGTAATGCGGGCATCATAATTCATGAAGATATTGTTAGTCAAGGACTAATTGAGAAATATGTTGTGCTTGCCACTACTTGGCAATGCTTAAATCGATATGTATGCCAAATGGGGTGACCTTGAGGGGGACTGGCCGCCCACTATGGTGATCGCTCGCTATGGGATATCAATGGCCGCCCACTTGATAAATTAAGGGGTTTTAGTGTGTAAACAAGAAAAAGGAAAGGAAGAGCCATGGCATTCAGAAGCGGGGACGAGTGAAGGGTAAGAAAAAAGTGGTCACACACGCCAGACTGATGATCGATGGTGGCAAGCACGAAGTGGAATTTTCTCAGCATGCCAAGGTTCACTTTTGCGGATCTTGTCCCAACGGATTCCATGTTGTTTGGCCCTTTGCCTACCACATCATCGAGTCCCATTCCCATGCCACGTCACTCACGGTGCCGTGACTGCATGTTGGGGCAAAAATTGGGGGGCTATTATTGGAGGGCATCAACGTGTTGGAGAAGGGAGAGGAAGGGAATTTGAAGGGCATCAACAAAAAGAGGGAACGCAGGGGTTCTTAGGGGCTCAATGGAGAAGAAGCAAGAGGAGAATCTCTCTCTCTCTCTCTCTCTCTCTCTCTCTCTCTCTCTCTCTCTCTCTCTCTCTCTCTCTCTCTCTCTCTCTCTCTCTCTCTCTCTCTCTCTCTCTCTCGTGTTGGAGACGAAAACAAAGGGCTCTCTCTTGCTCTTGTGCTTAAGAAGCGAAGCAAGAGAACGGCTCTTTCTCTCGTGCTGGGAAATCCACGGAAAAAAGGGCTTGCATGATGCATGGGAGGAACGAGAAAGAGAAGGGGAGATTTTGCAGATCTCTCTCATTATTTCTCTCAATTAAGCATGAGGCGTACAACAGAGGCGATAAGAGAATTCTACAGAAAGTTAGTTTGTAGATCCCATAAGGAAAAATTGAAGCAGGAAGTTGCAGAACTGTTGGAAATAATTGAAGCATGATGATTTTCACAAAGAACTTAAATTAAAGTTTGCAGAATCCAAGGGCAATTTAAATAGATAAAGCAAAAAGAGAGAATTAACATCATCGCCATCAGCTAGAAATTGATTAATCATCCTTTTAAGTCCCGGTGTCGTTAACGGCCCGATTAATTTTGTAAAAAGGGAACTTAAATTCCTAATTGTCAGCTGATTTGATTGAGGGTGCTACTAATAGCCTACCTTGGCTATCGATTATGTTGTACCTACAGATTTATTCAATTATTTGATGATTACGGTGACTGCCAGAGCTTTCAGTGTCTGCTGTTCTCTCTCTTTCACACCTCCCACATCTAGAGGTCCGACGCCTTCCCGGCTCACGTTTTGAACACATATCCGCTGACACCAACGTTACTACTCCTCTTCCAATCCCCTTACCCTTGCCTCGTACTCCCCTCGTGCTCCTTTTTGCCCCAGCCCATCAATCATGACTTTATGACTGATGTGGCATGTGAATTTAGGTGATGATATGGCAATCGACCTTTGACCTGCACCAAATGCAGGAAAACGAGAGCCAAACAGTGGTGTCATGAGCTGCTGAGCATTTGTGTCTTCTTGCTTGGCCTCATTGGAGCAGCACAGATCAAGCCGTCGCGAGCTCTTCCCTCTCTCCCCTGTACCCTTCGCTGCCTCGCACCCTCCTTCCCCTTCTTTTCTTTCATTTTGTTCACACTCATTAACCCTCCTCATTTCCCCATTACTTAGGCTTTTGGGAGGCCATTATTTGGCTCAATTGGGTGGCCATTGCAAGGTTTCTAGGTGCAATAGCATTTGTAAGGAGGCCCTCTAAATTCCCATCAGGTTAAAACTACCCATAGTTCTCTGCATCCATGGCTCGGTTCTGGGCATGGACTTATTTGTAATTTTTTTGGCTTTAATACAATATTACCCACATAATGTGGGTTTTGCTCTTTAAAAAAAACAAACTACCCATAGTTCCTTGCCATAGCCATGTTGGGAATTTACCATAACCAATGTGCTCCAAAAGACGATCTTTTGAACTAAAATCTCATCAAGAATTTTATGTGCTTTCTTAAAGGCACCACATTTGACATACATAATGACCAAAGCAGCACTAAGCACGACACCCATCTCCAAGATCCTTGAATATACTCCAAGTGATCATTTGGAACAGGAAGCTCATCAAGAAAGTTATGTGCTTTCGTACGGACACCGCATTTGGCATACATCTCAACCAAGTTATTGCAACAAGTTCAATCATTACCAACCAAGCATCATCGTAATTGTCCATAACTGCAACGAGAATTAAATCGGCCATAATTTGAGCATTCATTGCTCGATTGGAGCTTTGTTAAGCACATGCAGCAACCCTTTTTGAGCTCTATTAATTAAACCCGAGGTAAGCTCAATTGAACTTTCTCGACACACATCTCAAGGAGGGTCCAAACACTAATAGAAGTGGACCTCGAGAATAATAAACTGGCCATAACTTCTCCATCCGGAGTCCAATCAGCGAGTCACAAAGACAAGCATGAACAACATTCAGAGTACTACAGTTCCAACACATAAACTCCCATTTTATCATCTTGGAGCATATCCACTTCTAGAATCATAAACACAATTGATGGCCCTTAAAAGCCAAATTTACCATACATTTACCTATCATCATGCCTTGATCATTGCGCAACTATCATGTGTGCCTAATATATACATAATCTGCATCCTTTAATCTTGTTTCTCACTATGGAAGTGGAGCACCACAATAACGCTATGCACCTTCACCCATAAAAGTGCTAGAGAATGAGACCTATTCACATATTTAACAGCCCTTGGCCTTGAAAAGTAGTTACATGCAAAGCATTCAAATTCAAAAGCATATGGCCTTTAAAGATGACGCTAAAAACTGACGTATAGGCTGCCACATCAGTAGGTCAACACAAAGTGCGGGCTCCATATGATTTCCACATCATTAGGTCTTTACACACACGTGTGTGCCAACTTTACTTTAATGTCTTTATGTCCCCTAGGCCCCATTGGATGGGGTCCCATAAGTTGGTGGGAACTCCTCTTTAAACATAGGCCACTCAGCAAGACTTTGCAAATTGGTTAAACAACTTATGTTGCTTCTGATTCTTCACTTAGGGTTTAGGCCCCTCGATTAGGATTTGCAAGTTGGCTTCGCTCTTCCATGGATTGACACGTTGATAGACCGCTTTTGGCGTGTACAAAGTAGCGTTTTTATGCATGGTCATATGTACAAAAAGATGTAAATACATGCATTTGGGAGATTTGAAAAGTGGTTTCAAGTTCAAAAAAAAGATGCAACGTGTACACATTGTGAATAGTCAGGTTCGTGCGCTAGCAATCGAACACATCTACATGCCCGTATAGGGTATCGGGGCCTTGGATATGGTTTCAGGTGGCTTATTTTGGTTCTAGATGCCAAGAACGCTATAGGAAGAAAAGAGCCGCAAGGCAAGCGAGAGAGAACCCGATGCCCAGAATAAAAGGTAAAACTCACTATTTGATGCTTGTAAAAGCAGAGGATTGTGTGAAAGATCAAATATCAGGGAAATTCTCAGAAAATCGAAAAGAACGAACGCGAGAAGAATAAAACAGGAAAGAAAAGCTAGGGCTGAAACAAAATCACAAAAATCTGAAAAAAAAGAGAACCAACAAAAGACCAAGAGTGGACCAAACTGGAGCGTAAACAGAAATACCAAAAACTGAAACGGTCTTTGAGAGAGATATGAACTACTGAAGAGGATAGTGATGGTAAAGGGGAGTGAGAAAAGGGCAACATGAACGTACCACCTCACTATAGGAAATTTACTATCCAAGATAGAAAGATCATCATGACACCACCAATCAGGGAGAGAACCAACCAAGAATCTTACGATGGGTCTGAAAATGCAAAAAGAATAGACCTCGCAAAACCAGGTGAAAATCCTCAGCCGGTCTATATAGCTAACGACTTAGAGCCTGAGGAGGAAGCACAGCTAACACAACTTCTCACGAAGTATAAAGATGTGTTCGCTTGTTCCTATAAAGACCTCAAGGGAGTTGATCCATTGATATGCCAACATACAATTCCTTTAAAATCAGATGCAAAACCTAGCAAACAACGTCCTTATACATATAATGACACATTTGTCAAACGAATCAAAGAAGAGATTGATAAGCTGATGGAAGCAGAGTTCATCTATGAAATTGAACATACAGATTGGGTTTCGCCCATTGTTCCTTTCTGGATGGGTTTTTAGGATACAACCAACTGGCAATAGCAAGGGAGGATCAACACAAAATAGCTTTTGCCACAGAATGGGGGACTTATGCATATCAAGTTATGCCATTTGGCTTAACAAATGCACCAGCCACTTTCCAAAGGTTAATGACTCACGCTTTCAGGGAATACCTAAGAATATTCTTAGAAATTTACATGGATGACCTGTGTGTGCACTCTCTTCTGCGAGAGGAACATATGGACCATTTGCAAAAGGTCTTTGAAAAGTACAGAACATATCGAATCTATCTAAACCCGGAAAAGTGTGTATTTATGGTTAAGCAAGGACAAATCTTAGGACATATTGTCACAAGAAATGGCATAACCACAGACCTAGACAAAGTCAAAGTCATTGTAGACCTACCCAGGCCTACTAATGCGAAACAAGTGCAATCCTTCATGGGGCACTGTGGATATTATTGAAGATTCATATACATGTATGCGGTTATCGCACAACCTCTGTATCGTTTGCTAGTCAATTTCGAATGGACCAGCGAGTGTGAAAGCTCATTCCAAAGGCTGAAGGAAAACCTTATATCCGCACCTGTGCTAAAGGCACCAGATTGGGACAAGATATTCCATGTGCACATTGATGCTTCAGCATATGCCATTGGAAGCATTCTAGCTCAACCTGGAGACAGAACAATGGATTTTCCAGTTTGCTATGCGAGCCGACAGTTAAATAATGCACAAAAGAACTACACAACCACCGAGAGGGAAGGGTTAGGAATGATTTATGCTGTAAAGAAATTTCCGCATTATTTGCTTGCAAACAAATTTGTGTTCTTAACGGATCATCAAGCTCTGTTGTACCTAGTAAATAAACCTTGCAACGCTGGTTTATTATATTGCTAGAATTTGACTTCACAGGGGTGGTCAAAAAGGGGAAAACCCATTTGCGAGATGATCATATTTCAAGAATACACAACGGGGAAGCCCCTCAAGGGGTAGATGATGACATACCAGATGCTTATCTTTTCAACATTGAAATGGTACCCAAATGGTCTCAGGAAATAGTTAGCATTCTTTCCTTTGGAAGTGAGTTTGATAATACAGAATGTAGATCCAAACAGCGAACAATTCGATAAACAAAAAACTTCCAGTTGATAGCAGGACGGCTGTATCATCTTGAATCTGATCTAATCCTACGATTATGTATAAATCCGGAAGAATTCGAGTGCTACCTTGAAGAGGCACATGTCCAGGGTTGTGCATTTCATTGTTCGACAGTAAAAACACACCAGAGACTGAAACAATTAGGAGTTTATTGGCCAATGATGTATGCGGATACACATTCTTATGTTACCAATTGTACAGTATGTAGTGCCAAACGACTAGTGGATCACGCAACTTTGTTTCGGGTGAACATAGCACCTGCATGGAGTCAATATATCATTGACTTCCTAACCACCAGAACGTTCCCTGAGAACACTACAAGAGCATGGGAGAAAGCTATAGAGCTGGAAGCTCGTGACTTTCAGCTAATTGGAAATCAACTCTATAAACGGGGAAAGGACAACCAACTTAGAATCTGTGCAAGTGAAAGGGAATACCTGCTGATTCTAGAACTTGCACATAGTGGAGTAAGTGGAGGCCATTTTTTGGGCGATAAGACGGCAAAAATTGTCTTAACCGCAAGAATTTGGTGGCCTACATTGCACATGGATGCCGAAGAGTTTGTAAAGCGTTGTGATGCATGTCAACGCACCAAGGTACCAATCAAAAGAGATGAGATGCCATTAAGGCCAATGATGGGGGCAAGGGCATTTGCAAAATGGGGCATTGATTTTGTGGGACCTATATCACCCCCTTCATATCGCACCCATACCCAATATATCATTGTGGCTACGGACTATCTCACAAAATGGGTCGAAGCCAAAGCAACACAAAAAGCTGATACACGCACCACGACTCAATTTTTGTATGAGCATGTTTTTGTACGTTATGGGTTACCAATAGAAATTGTCAGTGACCGTGGAACAAACTTCCTCAATGATGTCATTGAATATCTACTAGAGGATTTCATGGTCATACATAGGAAATCAGCACCATACCATCCACAGACCAATGGGCAAGCTGAGGCCACAATAAAACACTATGCACGGTTCTCACTAAAATAGTGTCAGAATCAAGAACCGATTGGGATCAGCAGCTACACTCAACACTATGGACATACAGGGTAGCTTACAAAACCTCCATAGGAACAACACCATACAACATGGTGTTTGGGCTAAATGCTATACTACCCATAGAGTTTTTAATCCCAACTCTACGAGTAGCAACCAGCCTGGAATGGACTGGACATGAACTCTCTTCAAGAATTAATGATCTTGAAAAGCTAGATGAACTCCGCTTACGAGCTGTCGCTTCAATCTATGCTAAAAAGAGAAGACCAAAGGAATTTTTTGACAAACATGTGCGTACCAAAGAGTTTAAAACAGGTGATTACGTACTTGTTTATACCTTGAAGCAACATGCCAAGAAACTTAAAAAGCGAGGGATGGGACCATTTGTGATTCATGACATATCACAAAGTGGGGCTGTCAAGATTTCTACATTAGCAGGTGAAGAAATGCCAAACTGGATTAGTGGGTGTCGACTAAGGAGATATCACCTACCACTCACACAGGAGATGCTACAACAAATTCATCAAGGAAAGCAAAGAATGAAGGAAAAAGAGAGAATACGAGAGGAAGCTCAAACCAAAGCACAAGAACGCATTTCAAAAAGACGGCTTCTACGACAACAACAATAGAGTAAACCACCATTGAGAATCAATGCCATTCGACCGACGAACTTGGAGGACAAAACATTAGAGCCAATAATTACAGTCAAGGTGGGCAACAATCAAGTTGAATCAACAGCTTTGCTCGATTCGGGTGCTCAAGCAAATTTGATCTCTTATGGATTATACCAATAGCTCCAAGTCACATATCAACTTCATCCCACTCCCCAAGTGCTGGAAAGTATCACATCACATCCATTGAAAATATTAGGATGGACTATATTGCATGTACAACTACATCAATATATTTACCCACACCAGTTCTATGTGGTAACAGATGAGAGCATACAACACCCAATAATGCTCGGGCAACCTTGTAAAAAAGCATACAATGTACAGATAGACTGGAAATCACAGGCGGTCAAAATCCAGCACGAACACGAACAACAGGTGATAGCTTTTGCTCAAAAGGACCATCGGGATCAACAGCAAGCCATGCAATCACTGGCAACAAAGACAAAAGAACGAATACCATCAAAGAACGACATGGACAACGAGATAAACAACTAGGTAAAAGCCAACCAAGCTAATCACAGACAGCTGAAGTCACCGGCTAAACTGCAAACATTTGGGCTACCAAAACAAGGTAAACAAGTATGGATGCGGAAGGATATAAAGGCCATGGCGGGAAAGACACAATGTCACAACCTGATTCCAACAAAGCAGACGTTGCAACCCAAAACCAAGGTAACCAAGCAGATATGGATCCCAAAGAAAATGATTAGACAAAACCCAAATGTCACTCACATTTGGATACCAAATCAAAAGACAAAGGACATACATACGATACAAGCAACAATGGAAAGCATACATCTGCAGGTCAACAAGGAAAACCGATATATGTGGATGCAGAAGACAGACAAACCAGTGGCAAACAAGAAAGTGCCAAAACCTCTACAAAAGTTGGCAGCACCAAACTACCAATGGAAAGCCAAGGCCATAAGGCCCATCGCTATCACATCCCAGCCGATTCCATCCTCAGAAACAGCTACGACTCCATCAACAGCGTCGGCAAAGCAGTTACCACTTGCCAAAAAGACAATTAAACAAAGAGCAGTAGAGCTACAACTGCTACTTGCAAAGAAATCAGGAAGCCTCGACAGCGAATGCCAATAAGCATCTTGCTTATTCCCTTCTCTTGCACAGCATTAATTTTTCCATGCATTGACCGAGTATGCATAAAATAGGGCTACATTAATTGGCCACGCATTAGCAGGACTTTTTCAACCTATGCACGACACATACTTCGAGGCGAAACCTTGTCATCCGGGAGGACTCCGACTAGGAGGGGGGGAGGCACTCTCAATGCGGAACCAATAACAGAAACAACAAAAAAGGGCATGATTTTCGACTATTTTAAGGGTTGGCGTTTGATTGCGAAATTTTTAGGAGTAACCCAAGTATATATTCCCTTATACAGCATGAAGCTACAGGTATATGGGGCCAAACGCCAAATCAAGCCCCTATGTGTGTGTATATAAGTAGAAATAGCCATTTTTTCAGGCAAAATACTGGTAAAACGGAGAAATCCGGCCATAAAAATTGCATGTGAGTGTATATAATGTGTTGTGGTGATGTTTGTAATCTATTATGAGTTTTGGGGATTTTCTGGGTTTGATTTGCTATTTTCCTTTTAATTTTGCTAATTTTCGGCAGAAAAACTTCAAAAATACAAAAAGTAGATGAAAAACAGTTGTAATGAGAAACAAAAAATATGGGGATGACCAATGACTAAAGAAAAACCTATAGTACAGTGGGGGTGCAATTATGAGATTGGAGCGGAAAGCGTGTTTTGGCCAGGTTTTGACCGAAATGACAAATTTTTGGTAAACAGAGCAAATGGAGTCCAAATCAAGAAATTTTTGAGCCTAAACCGCATCTTGCAGAAAGATAGGAACAGATGTCAAATTTCATGAAAAAGGGTTCGGGGACTTCCATTATACGAATTTTTCACCCCATTTTTAGCTCATTCTCACTATTGACATTGTGGAGAGAGCTTCTGCCACCTTGAGCGGATCGATCTTCCAGTAGCTTCTACGATGCGCACGTCTACCCGACCAACTCCAGACATGAGAGGTAGGCTCACCACCTTGAGCTTTTCGCGCATGTTTGTCATTCTGTCGCGAGAACTAGCGTAGAGGTCACACACAAAGCGAGCGGTAGAGACCTGCAAGTAGAAACGGCGGCCTAACGGCTAACCCAAAAGCAACAAGACTTCATTGGCAGCTTACCCTAGTCTAGGAGACCAGTCCTGGATAGCCAAAGGCAGTGGGAAACCATCGGGAAAAACCCTAATTCCCAGAAACCTGCAAGAGGCCACCAAATGGGAAATCGGCGAAACGGCGACCAAATGCTACCAAAATTTATGGGTTGGAGCATATCGACATGCTCGACAAGTCCATATGACCCGCATGACCAAAAAATGACCCGAAGCGGCACTAAACCTCAGAAACGGCATCAGACAGACAAAGCGTCAAAATGCACTTGCGGCCAAATCGCAAGTCCGTTTTCCACCAAACTTCACGAGCGGCTTTCCTAGACCATCAACAACCATGTCCTATGGTGGTGGACTACCACAAATCATCAAAGGTATGTAAACGCAGCCACGGGTGCTTCTAGAGCGACAAATTGCCAAATGGAGCTCTGGTAAGGCCAAAGTCGACAAAAACCATACGGCAAGGATCCCCAAGGGATTGGGAAGCTATGGAGACCAACATCGAGGAATTTCATCGCCAAAAAGCACTCCAAAAGTCAGAAACAGGCTCGGAGGCTCTGAAGTCCACACAGGGAGTTATACTGTATCCATTTGACTTTTTTTTTGAAATTAGGCTCAAAAGGGACTTAGGGGGGCAAAGGGCAAGCACTGGGAGCACTAACAAAGGAAAAATCACCAGGAGACATCCTACGCGTAGGATGTCTCAAGGGTATTTTTTGGCACAAAACCCAACAATTCTTGTCATGCACATGTTCTAAATGACATTTACAAGCCCTACACCAAGTTTCATCACATTTGGATGAGATTGGACCTCATATGCATGGAAAAATGCAAAGTTAGGGCATAAAGGCACTAATGGGCCATTGACCTACCAAATCTTGTCCAAATCTCATGAAACTTGCACAACACATTCACATACACATCATCTAACTTTCTGTGTGGTCTGGGAGTAAAAATGAGGACTTAGACATCCTATGCGTAGGATGTCTAATGGACCTTCTTGGCATGAAGGAGAAGTTTTTTCATTTCAAAATTAATTACCTCATCAGCAAGAGCCCATATGTCAAGCTTGAAGCCCTTCTAATCACTTTTGACCCCCAACACCTTCAAGATACACTTTTTGAGCCCAAAAGCACCTCACAGAGCCCTACAGGCATCAAATATTATCCAAATGAAAATCCAAGAACATGGCTATGTTTCATAGGCCAAGGACAACCCACAGATCAAGTTTCATGCAATTTTGATGAAAAAGACATCCGACGCGTAGAATATCTTAAGCTTAGATTTAGCCTTCTGTGCAAGAAATGACATCATAGGAGCTAATACCATGATGCATTGAGCCCATATACCAAGTTTCAACCCATTTTGACATCAATTGCTACCCATGATGGACAATCTACCCAAATTGTGACCGAAAGCCTAAATCAGCCCAAAAATCCACTTTTTGACATCCAAATTCAAATCCAAGCTTATAACCATGTTCCATGAGCCTTACACTACCTACATGTCAAGTATGAACTAGTTCTGAAGAAAAAGACATCCTACGCGTAGCATGTCTAGATGGATTTTTTGGTCATATTTGTACTGTGAGCACATGCATAGCTTCACAAGTTCCTTTTAAGCTATAATTTCAATTTTCAAGTCATTTGGATAAGTAAAACTCAGTTTAGCAGCTGATATGGAAAAAACGGTAACTTTGGATTGCTGAGTGCAACAGGATCTATGGCAGCCTCGAAGTCACCGGCAAAGAAGAGGAGAATGACAATCAAAGACCATCTGGACGAGGTGGAACCATTTGTCATTCCAAAGGGAACATTAAAGCCCACAAGCACCTGGATACAGGAAGATTTACTAGAGTCAAACGACCTAAAGATCTACCAGGGGGTGTTCAAAGACAATGACGGCGATGTAATAGAGCTGCCAATGCTGCCAAGAGCGCTCAATGAATTTGTCCGAAGCAAAATGGCCGGCTAATTGGAGAAAATTGACCTCCATAACTATTTCGAAGCAATACCAGCAGGGGTGGACGTCAAAAGAGTATGGGAGTTTGTAACTAGCATCAAAGAGGATGGAGTGGCCAAGGTGACAGATTTGCACGGCAGACCCGATACAGAGATCATTATCACGGAGCGAGATGTAGCCCACGCACTAGATCTCTCCAATCAGAGAGACAGTGTGACAAAAAGAAGGGATGAAGTCAAGGTGTACAAAGAGAAGAAGGATAATTACACTTTTGAAGACATCGCCAACCCAAAGGTGGCGATCATGAGCCAATTGTACAACCAGTACTTCCACATGTGCACGAAGAGGCCGCAGAAGTACAGGATGCCGCCAGGTGCAATTGCCACAACATTTACTTGGGCAATGACAAAAGGCACCCCAAAGATAATCAACTATGCGACGTACATACATGACAGCCTAGTGAAAATGGGAAACAAAAATCCAACCTACATAGTGCCAGGAGAGATGATAACCAAGGTAGTTTATGCAGCACTACACACCAAGGGAATGTGGCCTGACCCCCCATCTCAGAATGATTGGCTCAGGGTAAAGGAAGACGAGCCACAACGAGCACCAAGGGTGGCTACAAGGTTGAAGAGATGGCTAGAGCCAGTTGTAGAGGAGCAACCTCAGTAGAAGAAAGGAAACAAGGAATCTGCTCAAGTGCCGGCCAAAGAGACTCGATCACAAAAAGCGGCTAGACTCGAGAGGCTGATGGAGAATTTCCGAGCAGAAAGAGCCCTCAAGGGCGATTTAAACGAACTATGGAAGCCATCCCTCGAGTCTATGTCTGGATCCTCAAGAAGAGTGCAGAGAGACCGCTTTGAAGACTACATCAAGAAGTTTGAGATTCTTGATGCTGCGGCAGAAAACATTCCCCATGTCCCTTTCACCGAGGAAGAAGTGGAGCAGATACGGCAGACATTGATAGATGAACAAGAAAACCATGAAAGGGAAAGAAAAACGAAAGAAGATAGAGATATTAAGGGCAAACCTATAGCTTTACCAGATAGCCCTAAACCTAGCCCACAGCCATCACCACCTCCTAGCAGCCCTCCACCAGAAGATAAGGAGGCCGGAGACAATCAAGAAGAACACCAAGATGAAGAGAAAGAGCAAAAGCCAGAACCTGATCCCAAAGAAGAGGCCAAGCCTGCATCTGAGAAAAAAGAGCTTGAGGAAGCATATTATGCATTTTTGGACCTGCTAGCTGCAGGCTATACAAGGGAAGAAGCCGCCACAGTCGCATTCGACTTGGCAAGGACAGGACATAAATAACAGATGCCAGGCATCGGGCTAATTGAGCTAAAGGAAATATCTACCGACACGGTAGACCTACACCCGCCCTCGAATGATTGGGAGTGTTGAGATGTCGAGCTCTACACCTTGAGCTGGCATCCACTACGGGTCTTGGCCGCTTACGGCATTTACTCACTAGCGCGTTAGGTGACCGACACGGAGGATCTCTGCCAGTGATTCTACAGCTGGACTACACTTATAGTTCCAGCCTAGTACGCTTCTAGCGAGTTCACACTTAGTGACCGCATGTACATATGTGCTACTTTTCAGCTTTAGCACTTAGTCATTTTGTACTCTCTTTTCTGTGAAGAAGAAGAAGAAGCTTTCCATCTCTGTGTGCTTTGTGCTTGTCTTGTGTAGCTCTCTTGCATCCTCATTCTTTACATGGTATCAGAGCCTGGTGCAAGCAAGAGAGGCTAAGAGACCAAGAGCATCACAATCCCTTCGTTCGCAATCCACGACCAGATGCCGAAGGCGCCTCGCGCAGCGAAAAACATTTTAGGGGTTTTTCGCACAAGTTTCTGAACAGGTCTCCAAAGTGCAGTATACAGAGATTTACTGTACAAGTACAGTGGTTGTATGTACGCTTGATTGTGGACACTCGTTGAGTGTAGAAAGCGTTACAGGAACCACGATAGCAGGTTCAGCAGATTTGCAGGTTTTTGCAGATTGCAACTATTTTGTCTTAGTGCTTCAAGATGTCTAACGGTTTCAGTCAGATTGTTACTGAGAAGCTTGAGAAAAATAACTACCCTGCATGGAAGTTCAGAATAACAAATTTCCTAAAAGGAAAAGGTTATTGGGACTATGTAGAAGGAGACAATGAAAAGGAACCAGAGATTCCCGAGGCAAATGCTACAGCAGAACAAAGGAAAGCTTTGAGGGACTGGCAACAAGGCCAGAGCAAAGTGATGTATTGGCTTTCTATGAGCATCACAGATGGCATGATGGGCTATCTACAGGATGCTGAAACCCCCGCCATTGCATGGAAAAACTTAGGCAGAGTGTTTGAGGTGAACACCAAGGCCAGGAAGCTTCAACTAAAGTCGGAGCTAAATCAGGTTAAGAGGAACAACCTCTTGGATCTATTAAAGTCTCAGTGGAAGACGATGACATTGTCCGTGCATGCTTGGATGGTCTAGGAGATGAGTATGTACATTTTAGGTCTTCCATGAATACAAGAGACGACATCCCCGTGTTCCAAGATTTGATTTCTATGCTTATTCTTGAGGAGAAGAACCTTGACACATCTTCTTCTCATGGCAGAAATAATTCTGAACAGGCCTTCTATTCTAACTCCAACAGAGGTAGAGGTAGAGGTCGTGGTCGAGGCCCAAGGGGTTGCAGGGGCCAATTTCTGGAAGGTCAATCAAATCAAAACAATACAGGTGGCAGGGGAAACCAGTCTCAAGGTAGGGGGAGTCAAAGAGGTCGTGGTGCAGGATCAAGCAGGCAGCAACATACTCCAGATAGTAGAGAATGTTGGACTTGTGGTGAAAGAGGTCACATGTCACGTGACTGTCCAAAGGGAAAAGCAAGTAGAAAGAGAGAACAGGAAAACTATGCATCTACTAGCAGAGATGCAGATGACAGCAAAAACGAGCGCATGTTTGTTATGCAACATGTAATGAATACAATGACTGCAGAGAATTCCACCCAAGATGAGGTTTGGTATGTGGATTCAGGTGCCTCTAATCACATGACGTCTCGTGGAGAGTGGTTTAGAGATATGCGCAAACCAGATGTGCCAGGCTATGTGCAGACAGGAGATGACACAGCTCACCCCATTGCTCATGTAGGGGACATACCTCTAAATACGAAGAGTGGGAAATCAAAGTACTTAGCAGATGTACTTCATGTCCCAAACATTACAAAGAATCTTGTTTCTGTTGGACAAATGGTTGAGCAGGGTTTGCAGGTTCGCTTCAATCCAAATGGCTGTTATGTAGAAGATTTCCAGAATGGCTGTAAGCTGATCACAGAGGGCAAATGTGTGGGCAGAATGTTTACGCTGAATGTAGACATGCTTGAGGTAAAAGATGCATTATTTGCACAGGGCACAGGTGTTGTGGCTGATGTTGACATTTGGCACAAACGCATTGGCCATGTCAATGAGCAGAGATTGCGCAGCATGCAATCAAAACAGATTGTAAAAGGTTTGCCCAAATTCAAGGTGGATGGTATGCATAAAGTGTGTGCAGCATGCCAGTTTGGAAAACAGTCAAAGGGCTCATTTCCACATGAGCGCAATGTATGTAAAAAGCCACTTGAGGTGGTGCACACAGATGTTTGGGGTCCAATCGATACTGCAAGTATACATGGTTGCAGGTATTATGTCTCTTTCATTGATGACCATACAAGGAAAGTATGGGTCTACTTCATGCGTAACAAAAGTGAAGTGTTTGGTCACTTTCAAGACTTCAAAGTCATGATTGAGAAGGAGACAGATATGCAAATCAAGACATTGAGGTCAGATGGAGGGGGAGAGTACTTCTCCAATGATTTTTCAGATTTTCTGCGAATGCATGGTATACACAGGCAGTTTACATGCAGATATACTCCACAGCAGAATGGGGTCGCAGAAAGGAAAAACAGGCACATTGCAGAGGTTGCACGTGCATTGATGAATGAGAAGAACATGCCTCATCATTTCTGGGCTGAAGCTGTAAATACAGCTGTGTACATTAGGAACAGGACACCTACAGCTGCGGTGCATGATGTAACACCTGAGGAAAAGTTTACAGGTACAAAGCCTGATTTGGCACACTTGAAAGTGTTTGGCTGCATAGCTTACGTGCATGTACCAGATGAGTTGCGTAGGAAATTGGATCCTAAAGCAGAGAAATGTATTCTTGTGGGATATTCCCTTGAACAAAAGGGGTACAGGTGCTACAATCCTACTACACGAGAATTACGAGTGAGCAGAGATGTAGTCTTTGATGAGATGAGCAGCTGGTACAGTAATGCACATGGAACTATTGGGGCTGATGTAAAAGATGATGTGGTTGTACAAAATGTGAGGCCACAGTCACAGGTTTTGAGTGGACCACAAGAGTCCTCTTCTCGTGGCTCTGTTGAGAAACCATGGAATGGTAGACTACGTACGCAGGTTACTCCACCAACAGGTACAGGGAATGTATCACGAAAAGGAAAGGAAAAGGTTGATGAACCTCCCTTTATGGTTGATGCATCATCAGGTTTTTCACATGTAGACATGGATTCAGATGGTTCTGAACAAAGTCTTGATGAGGAATTTGGAATTCCGGCTATCAAGACACCTGGTGTAAGGAAAGTACAAGAAGATGCTAGAGGGCAAAGGAGTGACCCAGGACCGCGCAGATCTAATAGAGTTAGAAATCCAGTTCAGAAATTGACTTATGATGGGTATCTAGCGCATCACCAAGCCTACATGGCTAAGGTGATACAGGATGTGGAGCCCACATGTTTTGAGGATGCAGTTGGAAATGTGCATTGGGATGATGCAATGAATGAAGAGATGGCTGCATTGGAAGCAAATGACACATGGGAGTTGGTGCCATTGCCAAGTGGCAAGAAAGCTATTGGCTGTAAATGGGTGTATAAAACCAAGCATAAGGCTGATGGTAACATTGAGCGTCACAAGGCAAGGCTGGTCGCAAAGGGTTATGCACAGACGTATGGCATAGACTATGAGGAGACCTTTGCTCCAGTGGCAAAGATGACGACAGTGAGAGATGTCATAGCAGTGGCTGCATCTAGAGGATGGATTATGCATCAAATGGATGTAAAGAATGCCTTCTTGAATGGTGAGTTGCAAGAGGAAGTGTATATGGATCAGCCACCTGGTTATGTCGATCCAGGTTACCCAGATTATGTATGCAGACTTCTCAAAGCTTTGTATGGTTTGAAGCAGGGCTCTAGAGCATGGTATGACAGGATTGCCAAGTATCTTGCCAGTATTGGTTTTAGGAGAGCTCATGCTGATCATTCACTCTATGTACGTGAGAGTGATGTGGGGATTGTGGTCATTACCATATATGTAGATGACCTTATTATTGTTGGTGACAATGCTATGGAGATTGACCATGTGAAGGGTCTTCTCAAACAGGAGTTTGAAATGAAAGATTTAGGCGAGTTGCGCTACTTTCTTGGCATTGAAGTGATCAGGACTCCAGAGGGTGTATGGCTATCACAGAGACAGTATGCTTTGTACATGTTGTCAAAGTATGGTATGGCTGATCGTAAGCCAATTTCTATTCCCTTGGATGTGAATGCAAAGCTGAGTGCAGAGAAGGGTGATGTTGTTGAGGATGTCAACATGTACAGGAAGATTGTGGGTAGTCTAATCTACTTGACTATCACGAGGCCAGACTTGAGCTACACAGTAGGCTTCGAGAGTCAGTTCATGCAACTTTCGAGGAAGCCACATTTGGATGGAGTACAACGCACACTTAGGTATGTGCAAGGTACTCTTGACTACGCATTGTTCTATGCAGCAGATGCACCATTAGCATTGTATGGGTATACAGATGCAGATTGGGCAGGTAGCATTGTTGATAGGAGATCTACGAGTGGCTTCATGTTCTCTTTTGGGAGTGCTGCTGTTACTTGGAGCAGCAAAAAGCAGCCTACGGTTGCTTTATCGAGCACAGAGGCCGAGTACAGAGGTGCAGCAGTTGCGGCGTGCGAGGTAGCTTGGCTACGCACATTACTTGAGGACTTGGGAGTGCAGGTGGACCAGCAGATTTTCATCCATTGTGACAACCTCAGCAGCATGCAGTTGGCTAGGAACCCAGTGTTCCATGCCAGGACCAAACACATAGAGGTCCATTACCACTACGTTCGAGAGCGAGTGTTGGCGGGCGACATCGACTTGGTCTACGTCAGCACAGAGGAGCAGATAGCGGATATCTTTACCAAGGCCCTCGGAGCTGAGAAGCTTCGACGTTTCCGGACTATGCTTGGACTCTGCGACATGCAGAGCTCGAGGGGGAGTGTTGAGATGTCGAGCTCTACACCTTGAGCTGGCATCCACTACGGGTCTTGGCCGCTTACGGCATTTACTCACTGGTGCGTTAGGTGACTGACACGGAGGATCTCTGCCAGTGATTCTACAGCTGGATTACACTTATAGTGCCAGCCTAGTACGCTTCTAGCGAGTTCACACTTAGTGACCGCATGTACATATGTGCTACTTTTCAGCTTTAGCACTTAGTCATTTTGTACTCTCTTTTCTGTGAAGAAGAAGAAGAAGCTTTCCATCTCTGTGTGCTTTGTGCTTGTCTTGTGTAGCTCTCTTGCATCCTCATTCTTTACATGGGACGTGGTGATGACAATGCTAGCCGGAATAAGGGCACAATCTGTGGCATCAGACGATGAATTGATAACTCTAAAGGCCACTGAAGTAAAGACCAAGATGGAAAGAGATATGCTGCAGGCACAAAGACAAGAACAAAAAGAAAGAGAAGCTAACCTCCAGGCCAGCTTGGCCACTGCTCTACAAAACTGCAAGCAAAGGAAGAAGCAAATGAGGCAGCGGCAAAAAGATTGCAAGAAGCTGAAAAAGAGTGTCTGCAACTCATCAAGTCATTGCGAGATGCAGAAAAAGAACGGGATAATCTGATACTCCAGCTAGAAGAGGAAACTAAAGAGGTAGAGGCCATGAGGAATGCTAAGGAAAAGGCGGAGATAGAAGAAGAAGCAAGCCTGGATGAAGTCCTTGAGCTCAAGGACCAATTAAAGGTAAAATATCAAACCATCCAGAGGCTGAGAGCATCACCTGCTAGAGTTAGAGCTGCGAGCTCGACTCAAATCATTTTAGAGAGTCAAATATATGAGGAGTAGAGGCAAGAACTCCAGAAGGAGTTGAATCTCAAGAAGAAGCAAAGGTTGATGATGGCTGAAGGTTCTATAGCAATGCAAACCAGATTGGAGGGCAGCCAAAAGGCCCTACAAGAAGAGTTGGATAGCATAAAGATAAAGCTTGAGGAGGCTGAAAAGGTAAATGCTGAACTCAATGACCTCCTTGTGAATATGGGCGGAGAAGCCGAAGCGGAAAAATAGACGCTCCTCAAGAAAATTGAGGAGTTGAAAGTCCGACAACAAGCAGAAGCAAAGAGCTCAGGGTCAGCTGCCAATGAGGGCATCGACCTCGACAATGTGTCAGATCCTGTGGACACACCCATGCCAGAGGAAAGCATAGGAGGATCCTCTCAAGAGCCCCAGGATCTAACACAAGAAGAGGAGGAAAAATTGCGAAAAGCAATAGAGGCAGAGCTCAGCGAAAGCACAAAAGAAGCCTTGGAATGGGAAGAGAGGGTTTTCAAATCAATGACAATTTAGAAAATCGACGCCAGCAATCTCAGGCATGAATGGCTACAACCCTCTCTCCCATATCCATTGCTGAAGTATGAGGCAACAACAATAAACAAGCGAATCAGAGAAGAGACAACAGTCCCTCTCTACAACGCAGACACCTCGAGGCCAGAAGGAGTAAAGCTGATAGTGGATTCTCAGCCCAAGTGGAGAAAGTCCTGGCTTACCAAGTACCCGTGGTACCTAATACACTTGGTAGAAGCACCTAAACACATCAGAGACAACCTCAGCTTCTGTCCTCTACCAAGGGTTAGGACGTGGAGAGCACACAAAATCTTAGAGAGAAGGCAACCCACTTGGCTGAACTACCCAAAGATGCCAGGCGTGAAGACAAGTGAGAGAATAAGTGTACAATACATGGTGAAAACCCTAACGGGCGCCATAAAGTTGTTCACTGGCTCACCTGACCTTACATGCATCATGATGAGAAAGATCTGCAGAACCATCCTAGCAGTGTTTGAAACCTTCAAGCCAAGACAGGTGACTGACACCATATTATTCTTCCAGGACACATACAGATCTGCTTATGATATGTCAGGTCAGCCTTCCAAGGAGGTGATACATGCGTTGTATCAAAGAATCATGTTTCTCCCATCTTATCACCTCCACGCATTTGAAGTAGCGTTCTACACGGGGTTCTTTACCATGCATACAGACATATTTGGACCAACAATGCTAAATCTACATGCACGGTACGAATCACTGCTAAAGATACGGGAGACCATAAGGTGAAGCAAAAGATCAAGGCCATGTCGGGGACGACATGAACAAGGAGGGGGGGGATGTTAGAAGCTGGACACACACCACGTCATCTAACTACTTGGCGGATTATTATTTTTTGTAATTATTCATTCATTGAAGAAAACTTGAATTTTCACCTTGTAAATATTGGGACTTACAGAAGTTTCCAGATTGTATCCTAGTTTTGATAGTTAGATGGAGTAGATGGATGATTTTGGAGCTTTAGGGTTTTAAAGTTGTAAGGTGTATATATCCCTTTTTGACCTTAATGAAAAAACCTTTTGTCATTTTAAAACAAGTTTAAGTCTGTGAGTGAGCGTACTGTGTACGTGAGAGAGAGTGTCAGCTTTGTCTTGAAGCTACGTGTGCTACGGTGGTCGGAATCGAGTGCAGAGAAGTGCAGCGTGTTGCCCCCGGCTAGAGCTACGAGCCGATACCCACATTGCGCGCGTACGGTCCGGCTTTGGGAGCTCCTTCTACGAGCTTCATCGGTTGTTTGGGTGAGCATATGTTATCTGATTTCACATTGCAGTATATCCACGCGTTCACATTGAGTAGAGCTACGCATTAGGCACTTCAGATTTCGGAAATGAAGACCTGAAGATTTCGGCCAGACATCCTACGTGTTTCTGCACCGGGTGTTTTGGGTCGTGATTTTGGTTCATAGACCTTAGGGAGAGTGGCCTATAGGTAGTAGTAGGGTCTCCTTCAAGTTTTATGGTGTTTCGAAAGTGTTTGATGGGTGTTCGGCTCTAGCAAGCGTTGTAGGAAGCATCCTCTTTTATTCTCTTGAAGACTGTGACTTAGACAATTGGTAGGGATCTCTGTAGGAATTAGTTAGGAGTCGGTCGAGTGTAGGTTGACACCTTATGCTTGCTTCCACGCGCCTGCGGGTCGAGTTTCGTTCTTAGATGACATTACTTGTCAGGTGAGTTCTCGCTGTGCTGACGTCCGTCGCGGCGTACCCGTCTAACATTGATCATAGAGGATTTCATACTAGCATAGAGGCTACCTTGTGGCCCTAGGTCCGTAGGGTGAAAACATAGAGAATAGAGGATTTCTTACTATCATATAGGGTACCTTGTGGCCCTAGGTCCATAGGGTGCAAACATAGCGCATAGAGGATTTGTTACTAGCATAGAGGGCACCCTATGGCCCAAAGGACATAGAGTGACAACATGTAGCATAAAGGGTTTCTTACTAGCATTTAGAGGCAGACCTTGTGGCCCTCGGGTCATAGGGTGCCGACATAAAGCATATATGGTTTCTTACTAGTGCTCATAGAGGGCATCTTGTGGCCCTATGACAACCCATGGCCTTAGGGTGACACATAATTAAAGTACCATATGGCTTTGAATCCATAAATCTATTTATATGTTGAGACCTCCCAACAATCCTGACCATATGGCCTTGAGGCCATAAAGAGACATATATTGGATTATCTTAAAGTCATAGAGATATCTACAAAGAGAACCGTATGGCCTGAAGGCCATAAGAAACTTAGTCAAGGAAATCATCCAATGCAAGAAGATCATGGAAATAGAAAATGAGAATTCTGCTCTAGAGCTTAACGGCATAAATGTTTCTCCAAGTATACTTCTAGGCGCCACCATCATGGACAAAGAACTAATGTAGCTAGATAAAGATTAGGAATCTCTAGACAATAAGGAGCATAAAAATAAATTCATTGTAGATGTGTTGTCAGTTAGTAAATTTGCTATTTACGATTAGTTTTTTCTAAGAGTGTGACAAAAAAGAGTTATCAAAATGTAGATACTTTGGAATCTAAAATTAGGTGTTCTTTAAACTTGCAGTCCTTCACCAAGATATTGCGGCTGACAAAGTTTTACTCGAGATTGTTGGTATAGAGGATGCTAATTCCATTGACCCTACTGAGAAAGATTCTATCAATCTCCATGTCAACCAAAGGGTTTCTGACGAAGATGACAAGAATGTACAAGTCCTTGAAGGTCAATCGCTACAACGGCTGGATATAAATTTAAAGAGTAATCCAATGGAAGAAGAGAGTGAAAGTTCTAGAACATGTGCAAGGGAAGAAAAAGAATCTAATGAAAATATTCTAGTAGCCCAAGCGTTGGGAATTTGATTGCATGACACCACAATGGAAGTAGAAGGTTTTTTTTTTTTTGAAAAGCTCTTTCAATTTTGGAGTATTAACTTACACATTTTTCTAGCATAGAGGACACCCTATGGCCCTAGGACCATAGGATGCCATCATATCCCATGTACAATTTCTCTTTTACCATAGAGGACATCTTATGGATCTAAGGTCATAAGACGCCAACATAGTGCATAAATGGCTTCATATAAGTATACACGTAAACATAGTGATATAGAGGGAATTTAACTAGCATAAAGATCGCCCTATGGCCTTGGGGCCATAGGGTTCCAACATAGAGCATAGAGAGCTTTTTATTAGCACCTTGTTACCCTTGGGACACACATGATACCTTGGTCACTATCTGGCCCTTGGACCATATGATAGTAGCATAGAGGACACCCTATAGCCCTAGGGTTTCCTTCTATCCCTAGGGCCATACACTGCCAACATATAGTATACATGGTTTCTTCATAGAGAAAACCTTTTAGCCCTACGCAATAGAGTGGAAACCTAGACCATATAATGTATCCCACTAGCATAGAAGGCACCCTATGACCCTAAGGCCAAAGAGTACCAATTTAGGGCATAAAGGGTCTCTTCCTAGGTTGAAGGGCACCTTTTGGCCCTAGGGAGCACCCTATGGCCCCAGGGCCATAGGGTGTCAACATAGTCAAATGGGGTGTAAACTTCGAGCATAGAGGGTTTCTTACTATCATGGAGGACACCCTGTGTCCTTGGTGCCATAGGGTGCAAGCATATAGCATGGAGGGTTTCTTCATGGCATAGAGAGCACCCTATGGACTTGGGGCCATATGATTCCAACAAAGAGCATAAACGGTTTTTTGATAGCATAGAGGATAGCTTATTTCCCTGGGGCAGAACGATACAAAAATAAAAGAGTCTTAAGAAGGGAACCTAGGCCACTAAATCACCGTGGGGCCATAAGGTGTTCTTTGTGGGGAATGCTCCTAAAGGGTTCCTTGGCTATCCTATGGCCTTTGGCTACCAACATAGAGTTTAGATGGTTTCTTACTAGAGCTCATCTTGTGGCCTACGGTCTTTAGATGCTAATATAGAGTTTTAATGGTTTCATACTAGGCGTAAAGGGCACCCTATGGCCTTGGGGCCATAGAGTGACAATGTAGAGCGCAGAGGTTTCCTTTCTAGCATAGAGGGCACCATGTGGCCTAGGAGACATTTGATGCACCCTATGGCTCGAGGACTGTAGGTTGCCAATGTAGACCGTAGAGGTTTTCTTTCTAGCATAGAGGGAACCTTGTGGCCTAGGGGCTATTTGGTGCTCCCCTAGAGCATACAAGGTTTCTTAGTACCATTATAAAGGGTACCTTGTGGCCCTCAAGTCTCCATAGGGTGCCAACATAGAGCATAGAGGGTTTTTCTTACTAGCATAGAGGACATCCTATGGCCTTGGGGCCATAGCGTTTCAATATTGAGCATACAGGATTTCTTACTAGCATAGAGGCTACCTTGTGGCCCTAGGTCCACCCTGGGTCCACAAGGTGCAAACATAGAGAATAGAGGATTTCTTACTATCATAGAGGGTACCTTGTGGCCCTAGGTCCATAGGGTGCAAACATAGCGCATAGAGGATTTGTTACTAGCACATAGGGCACCCTATGGCCCAAACGCCATATAGTGATAACACGTAGCATAAAGGGTTTCTTACAAGCATAAAAGGCATACCTTGTCGCCCTCGGGTCATAGGGTGCCGACATAAAGCATATATGGTTTCTTACTAGTGCTCATAGAGGGCATCTTGTGGCCCTATGACAACCCATGGCCTTAGGGTGACACATAATTAAAGTACCATATGGCTTTGAATCCATAAATCTATTTATATGTTGAGACCTCCCAACAATCCTGACCATATGGCCTTGAGGCCATAAAGAGACATATATTGGATTATCTTAAAGTCATAGAGATATCTACAAAGAGAACCGTATGGCCTGAAGGCCATAAGAAACTTAGTCAAGGAAATCATCCAATGCAAGAAGATCATGGAAATAGAAAATGAGACTTCTTCTCTAGAGCTTAAAGGCATAAATGTTTCTCCAAGTATACTTCTAGGCGCCACCATCATGGACAAAGACTAATGTAGCTAGATAAAGATTAGAAATCTGTAGACAATAAGGAGCATAAAAATAAATTCATTGTAGATGTGTTGTCAGTTAGTAAATTTGCTATTTGCGATTATTTTTTTCTAAGAGTGTGACAAAAAAGAGTTATCAAAATGTAGATACTTTGGAATCTAAAATTAGGTGTTCTTTAAACTTGCAGTCCTTCAACAAGATATTGCGGCTGACAAAGTTTTACTCGAGATTGTTGGTATAGAGGATGCTAATGCCATTGACCCTACTGAGAAAGATTCTATCAATCTCCATGTCAACCAAAGAGTTTCTAACGAAGATTACAAGAATCTACAAGTCTTTGAAGGTCAACTGCTACAACAACTGGAGATAAATTTAAAGAGTAATCCAATGGAAGAAGACAGTGAGAGTTCCAGAACATGTGCAAGGGAAGAAGAAGAATCCAATGAAAATATTCTAGTAGCCCAGAGTTGGGAATTGGATTGCATGACACCACAATGGAAGCTCTAGAACATGTGCAACGCTAGAAAAGAATCCAACACAAATATTTTAGCACCCCAGGATTTGGAAATAAGAAGTGCATGGTGAGTCAGACCTTCCATCCACCAACAAACCAATGCTGACTATAATAGTGAGCTTGTGTGGATTGTTCCTGAGGAGATGCTGGCAAAAGTCCAAGAAAATGAAGAGCTTAAATTTTGGACATGAGCATATTGTTCTTCATCCAGGATTTTGGACATGAGCTTAAATTTTGGACATGAGCATATTGTTCTTCATCCAGGATGCATTGAGTTTTTAAAGGCTCTATTTAGATTTCAATGTACGTAGGGATATGGTTAGCTGCTAATGTTATGCATGTTGTGGACATCATCAAGATTTTAGAAAAGGAAGCTAAAGAAAAATTTCCATTCTTTATGATCTGGGGGCAAAGCCAATGTCAACCATGCGTAGAATCAAGGATCACTCGCTTAGATAATCCAGGAGTAGAAGCACTTTTCAAACCGTTGGCTATTGCATCATCAAAATTTGGGCTTGATGCAAGAAGATTGCTTCTTATAGATGATGAACCATTAAAGGGATGTGTGAATCCTGCAGTGAATTGTATTTTTCCACCATCATTTAATGTTGATGATGAGGAGGATAATATCCTCCTTGGGGAGCTGCTACCATATATCAAAGCTCTCAATCATGTTAATGACATTCGCACAGTTACAGGGTCTCATTTATATGGACAAGCATCCATTGCTCAAAGTCATGAGCTTTATAACCGTATACACAAGGTTGTTGCAGAGTGGGAGGAGAGAAATCTAATTTTTCTAGGAAAAATCTACTCCACGGGAAGGCTACCAGAAGTTTCTCGTCTTCTTCACGATGAGAAAGTTACAACATCTAACACTAGTGGAATGTCCACTCGAAGTCAAGACAAGAAACTTTCAGCACGTGATCGAGAAAAAGTAAGGGTCTTAAAGAATATCAAATCATTATCAGCCTTGAAAGGTACAGAAGCAATCATGCTTTCCCAAAAACTGGGATACAAGGAGCCTGTGATCAAAGTACATGAAGCCAGGAATTATATAAAGCATTTAAAAATTCAGTATGATCTCAAATAGCCCTATATCAAGAAATGATGGAGCAATGTTTTGTAACATTTTGTCATTTACAAAGATCTTTATGTACTCAAAGACTTTGTTAGAGTGCTTAGGGTTTCAAGATATATGAAGATGTAAATGATGAATAGTTTTTTAAATTGTCTTTCAATACTATAAGTAACTTCTGAGTTTCATGTGCCAAATGCTCTTTTTTTTAAAAGCTTTTATAGTTGTTTGCTTTGAAATTTGAGTTCACTGTGCCATCAAGGACAATCTACATGCTCATAAGGTCAAATCTTGCTCTATAACCTTGGGGGAATTTCACTTTATGGTCTCAACACCCTATGAATCTAAGGCCATAGGGTCATAGTTTGGCACGTGTTCTTGCATAGGACTTACTAAGTGTAACCACAAATTAGCACCCTATGTCCCTAAGGTCTTCAACACACTTAAGATCTCTATATTAACTTTTTTTTTAATCATTTTAGGGATTCTAAGAAAAAAATGTTTTTCTATTAGATTATCACAAAATAGAGGATCTCCCTTTCATATTACATCAAATATCACATTCAAACCAAGAGCAATGGTTTCATTATCTACCAACATCTTTCAAATAGAACAAAAGAAAGCTTATCTTGGATTTAGAGGGTGTGCTTCTTGCAACATTTGAACTTCAATCAAGGCCAACTTGGACCAAGTACATGTGCATTGTACAAGATAACAATGAGGTGTATGCGGTGCGTCCAGATGCAGAGTATTTCTTAAGATTTTGCTTTGAGTTCTTTGAGGTTTGGATTTGGAGCTGCCATCATTTACAAAAAGCTCAATACATAGTCAAGACCTGTTTTCCTACACAAAGTCACAAATTCAAGATGATTATGGATAACCGGTGCTGCCAAAATTCAACTTTCATGATCGGCTACAAAAGAGCCTATCACAAAAATCTTTCAACCATATGAAAGCTATTTGATTATTTAGATGGGGGCAACACTATAATATTTGATGATAGTCCATATCGAGTGATGTGGAATATGCAAGGAACGTATATGATTTTTCCAAAGTTTTGGAACCAACCTACTCAATTGCTTCAAAGTTTTTTAAAAGATGAAATTGTTCCATGGTTATGTGGATGGTTGTATGCTAAATACAAGAGAGACTATACCATAAGAAATTTTGTAATGTTCCATCCTAATCCTGAGACTCACTATGTAATGCAATGTTATATGTCTCAAAGGACTCAAAATCTCAAGAGAAGGAGGCCATTTTAAGTGTACTAGTTAAGTATTCTAAATACCATCTACCAAGTATTGGCAATGTGTACTTTTCATAAGAAGAGAGAGTATTGGCAATGTGTACTTTTCATAAGTATTGGCAATACAAGAGAGACTATACCATAAGAAATTTTGTAATGTTCCATCCTAATCCTGAGACTAGTTAAGTATTCTAAATACCATCTACCAAGTATTGGCAATGTGTACTTTTCATAAGAAGAGAGAGTATTGGCAATGTGTACTTTTCATAAGTATTGGCAATACAAGAGAGACTATACCATAAGAAATTTTGTAATGTTCCATCCTAATCCTGAGACTCACTATGTAATGCAATGTTATATGTCTCAAAGGACTCAAAATCTCAAGAGAAGGAGGCCATTTTAAGTGTACTAGTTAAGTATTCTAAATACCATCTACCAAGTATTGGCAATGTGTACTTTTCAAAATTTAAACCTGATGGAATGTTGTGGGATATCTTGAAACATCTTTAAATTGTTTTTTTAATTAAGTGCATCCTATTGTCCTGAGACTTCTCTCATTCAAGTTCTTTGGTTTCATTGTTTAATGCTTCTATGGTATTGTTAACTTTTTCTTCTTATTAATTGTCTTTATTAAGTGATCCAAACAATTAGAATGTTCTTGACATTTGGTAGTGTTACAAAACGGTTTTTTTTTAACACCCTCAATCTTGGAGATATCATACTCTTTCTAGTTAGTACTTTATTGTACATGCGATGAAGACCATCATTTTTATGAAACTATCAAGTTAGTGGTAATCTTTATGTTTATACTTTATACTATTTTGACATAATCAATGTATACAATTCATATTATTCACATCAAATGGTGTTTTTAAACACCTCCTTTTTTTGAGACACCATCTCTAAAACCTTTGAGTGAAGTTTTAAAGCATGTACTTGATGTAAAAATTCTTCATCTTAACATTGATTCTTTGACACAAACTTATATTAGGAGTTTTTATATCGTAGTTTTATGTTAAGAAATAATTTGAAAGTTAGAATTATGATAGTTTATCTAAGTAAGTGCCTCATCTAACTTTGTATAGTTAAATAAAATACCAAATGGAATTATAGGTGCAATAGATGACATCTTATGGTCTTAGGGCCATAGGATACTCTATAGTATTGTTTAGATTTTTTAATTGTTTGTGAACATAGATCATAGAGGGTTTTTCTCACTACCATAGAGGATATCCTATGGCTTTGGGGCCACATGGTCTCAATATTGAGCATAGAGTATTTCTTACTAGCATAGAGGGTACCTTGTGGCCCTAGGTCCATAGGGTGCAAACACAGAGTATAGAGGATTTCTTACTAGCATAGAGGGCACCCTATGGTCTAAGGCCATATGGTGACAACATATAGAATAAAGGATTTCTAACTAGCATACGAGGTACACCTTGTGCGCCTGGGGACATAGAGTGCCAACATAGAGGATAGAAGGGTTTCTTATTGGCATAAAAAAAACCACTGGGGCCCTAAGACAACCTACAGCCTTAAGGACATAGGGTGTCACATAAATAAAGTCCCATATGGCATTGAAGGACTGGATCTCTTTATACGTTGGGACGAACTAACAATCCTAACCCTATGGCCTTGAGGTCATAAAGAGACATATTAAAGTCATAGACATGTCTACAAACAGCACCATATGGCCTTAAGGCCATAGGTGCAATAGATGGCATCTCATGGTCTTATAGCCATAGAATACTATATAGTATTGTTTTGAATTTTTAAGTGTGAAATATTAGTTGAACGTTGTTTAACACTAGGTTGGTAATGGGACACTTTTATGTCCTGTTAAGTGACCATTTTCCTTGAATTATGTCAAGAGTTTCAAAATGGATTTTGAGGTGCTATCTGTCTAGAAAGTTGTCTCATGAGCTGAAAAAAACTCGACATTTTTTTGGAATATCAATTCCATCTTTAACCTTGTCCTTGCACAACATTTCACAACCTAAACTGTGTCAAAAAACAGGTCCTGTTTTTGGCTTTTTTCAACTTTTTGCAACTATACCACTCTAGAATTCATGTTTGTGAGGTCTATAATGCTAGAGAAATATCTTTAGTAGTCCTCAACATGTCCTGATGCTTCTAGGGAGAAATATATGTTAAAGTTGTAAGTTATGACCAAATTACAAAAATTGTCAAATCCTGTTTTTTAGCCAATTTTAGCACTTCTATGATTTTTTTGGTGGCTTTCATGATATCGAAATGCAGTTTTGATTTTCTATGTCGCATATTGTAACATAAAGCTAATATTCGTTGAGTTCTGGGGACCTAATACCCTATTTTTCATAGTAGACAACGATGGTTGATTTTTTCAATTATAGAAGAAAACGAAACATTCTATTATATCAAGTATAGCTTTTTCAATATTGTTAGTTTCTTGTGAAGACTACATGCATTTTGTAGGTAGTAACCATATCTAGTCATAAGGATCAAATTTGGCTAGATATTGAATAGTTTCTATGGGATTCTACAACTCATAATGTTGAACCCAGTTTTTTCATGTTTGCTGTATTTAGCACTTCATCTTTGTCTCCAAGATTCCCCTTGGTAAGAGATGTATTATTCTTTTGACATGCTTCATGGCTCCTTATGAACCTAAAGGACAATATGGAACTAAGAAAACATGCATATATTATTTGTATTGAACGTGGCTATAGAAACTTTGATGATAGGTTTGCAGAATGGTAAAAATTCAACTTTTCTGTACCTATTTCTTTTGGCAAAACAAAAAATAGTGAGTCAGAAGCAATCATATGTTCTGATCACCAACCCATTGAAGTTAACTAGGGAATTTATCTCAAGTCCTACAAAAATCCCTAATCTTATTTTTATGCAACAAAACTTAAGAAATGACTGTTTTGATGAAAATGTACTGGTCTATCAACTTTGGAGGCTTTGTGTCACCAAAAGATGAGAAATTTTACAAGTTTCTTATTTTTTCCATGTGTAGTAGTCCTTGAACTATAACCTCATGAAAGGAGTATACAAAATGAGTGGATCTACTATGGTTTTGGATGTTTTTTTCAAAACCCTGAAAGGACACTTTTATGTCCTGTTAGGTCACCAACCTAGTGTTAAAGTATCGTGTATTTAAAACTTGATAGCATGCTACAAAACCATGACCAAGTATTTTGTTATACATGGATTAAGGTCACCAAATCATGACAAGAGTGTTTAATAGTATTTGCCTTTACATATTATCTTTTTTAATTGCTTTATCAATTGGTTTTTTTGACACCTCATTTTTTGAGAAGCTACTTCTAGAAGCATTTGTTGAATTTTGAAAAGCACTGATGTCATACAAATCCTCTTTCCAAAAACTATATTGGAGGTTTATTCTTAAATTTTATAGTAGAGAAATTAAAATAGACTCATACAATCATGATAATTTACCTAAATTAAAGGCAACTAGAGCTTAAAAATCATTAAATATCACAATCCTAGCATACACATTAAGAATTTGGGAAACGGGATTTTCCCAAATTATCTAAAATGATGTTCCAATGTATTACGACTTGGGAGAAATCCGGTGGGTCACACTTCATACATTACACCACCCATATTGCCCCCAGCTACAAAACCACGTTCTTCACTGAAAGTAGAAACCGTACTCACACTTAGATGCTTGAGCCTATAACCTTGTCTGTGATACACACTATTGCAGCCATTTGTCTTAGCTCCCATTTCCTTCGATGCGAGATAGAGTGTTGGGGCAATGGAGAAGAGTCAAATCAACTGTGCACATTATTCTCATTGCAAGTTCACGATTTTGAGTACCACACACTACTAGAGTGCTCAGCTTTTGGTCACATCTGAACTTGCTTCTCTCACATTTTCATCCATAACCTAGACCTACACAATTTCTCTCTGAGCCATAGTGTGATCTCCCCATTGCGACTCTCATCACCACAATTTTGGAGCATCGAGAGTCACTCATCAACCATACACATACTACATCACATGTAACTTTGGTCACGTAGATCATATTTGACCTCCGAGGACGATAATAAAATCTCTCTCTCTCTCTCTCTCTCTCTCTCTCTCCATGTGTCTCCCTCCCTCTCTTCCCCTCCTCAATTCTTCCTCATTCTATCCGTGATGTACACACACACACACACACTCTATCTCCCTCTTTCCCTCCCCATCTTCCTCTAGTATTTGTTTTGTCTAGGTGGACAAATTAGTCAAATTGTTTCTCTCTACTCTCTTTACATGAGTGAATCCCTTTCTCTGCCCCCCCCCCTCTTTATCTCTCTCTCTCTCTCTCTCTATAACCCTCACTTTGTCCACCTGGCCAAATATCTGATGAGGATGCTTGCCCTCACTCTCCCTATGTAAGTGAGCTTGGTCCCCCCCCCCTCTCTCATCTCTTCATCCTTGATTTTTGTGTACATGATCAAAATCTCAATCACAATGTTGCTCCTGGCTCTCCCTTATTGATTGATTTTGGTCTTCTCTCTCAATTTCTTAGTATTGTCTACCCTGTCAAATCTTGAGTGAGGATGTTTCTCCTCTCTCCTCAAGTTTTGTCCAACTCTCAGTTTAGTCCACCCAGTGAAATCTCTAGTGACAATGTTTCCCTTCACTCTCTCTAAGTGAGTGAGCTTGGTGTATATCTTTCTATCAATCTATCAATCTATCTATTTCTCTCTCTCTCTATCTCTCTCTCTCTCTCTCTCTCTCTCTCTCTCTCTCTCTCTCTCTCTCTCTTCCCCTCCTCAATTCTTCCTCATTCTACCCGTGATGCGCGCACACACACACACGTGCACACACACACACACACACACTATCTGCCTCTTTCCCTCCCCATCTTCCTCTACTCTCTATTTTGTCCACATGAACAAACTAGTCAAATCGTTTCTCTGTACTCTCTTTAAGTGAGTGAATCCCTCTCTCTCTCTCTCTCTCACCTCCCCTTCCTCATTCTTCTCTAACACAATCTCTCTCCCCTCTCTCTCACTCTCTCTTTGTCTCTCACCCCACACCCCTCCGTTGTCTCCACTTTGTCAAGTATTTCATGTGAATGTTTCTCCTATCTTCCTAAATGAATGAGCTTAATTTTCTCTCTATGCCTCTCTCTATCTCCCCCCCTCTCTCTCTAGCTATAAATTACAAATCCATTTTTTTTGCCAATTTTTGCAACCTTTCACATCCTTGAACCCATCCCATTGAGTGAAACTTCCAGCATCACCTCTATTTGTCTTAGCTCCCACTCTTTACGATGCGACACAAGGTGTTGGGCACCGAGGAGGCAATCTCTCTCTCTCTCTCTCTCTCTCTCTCTCTATATATATATATATATATATATGTGTGTGTGTGTGTGTCTATCTTGGTTTCTTAAAATGAATAGGATATGAGTTTGAGAATCTTGTACTTGGATTTATGTCTTTGAGCTTATGTTTACGAGAAAAAAATGTACTTTTAAGCAATAAAAATATTGGTTTAAGAAAAACACATATATAAAAAAATTTGACCATTGACACATTGTTGGGCGGTTACGCCGCTAGCGGATGTTGTAATAGCGAGAACTCAACCAACAAACAAGAATGTCAGACGAGGAAGCTGCTTGACCGGCAGGCGCATGAAAACAAATAGATGGGTGTCAATCACCTACTCGACCTTCTAGAGACAATCACTACTAAGGAAATAAAATCTAAGTTCTAAAAACGCAAATGACTGAAATCCGTCCTACGAGCAAACGCTATCCGAAACATGATCAAAAGTCATCGATTGAGCTTCAAACTCAAAGGGGAGTCTATACACCACGTAAGGACAGTACCCTATGAATTTACACTCTAATCTCAACCTGCAAACACTCCGTGAGGTAATCGCATATGAAGACATGCCAGAAATTATAGGTCACCGAATCTCGACTTCGATGGTTCTAATGTGTAGTTCTACTCGCTGCGGTTCTATCGATATATAGCACGCTGTATTCCGACACACAGATCAAGAGAAAACTCACAAAGAAGCTTGTGGGAGTTCGCCTCGCATAGAAGCCGAATGCACGCACGCTTGGTATTGGTGCATAGCCCTTGCCATCGCTATCGCAATGGTGGTGTCGCTTCTTGAATGGCTGCTCCGTAGCTCGTGTAGGCAGAGGATAAGACTCTCTCTCTCTTACTCTCTCTCAGACACAGTCATCGCGCTAAAAAATGCAACTTTTGATTAATGATAAGTCTCCCTTAGGTTTACAAAAGTTGTCTTTTATACCTCAACCTTGGAGGTGTGAAATCATCTCTACTTACAAATGCGGACACAACTATCTTGCCTACTTGAATGGAATAAAATCTGGAAACTCAATCGAGTCCCGCTAATTACAAATGATTGGCTCAATGAAAAATAATGTCGGCAAGACATTTATTACAATGAATAGTTGCAAAAGTGTGGTTGTGTTGTCCTTCGGCTCAACACTCCCCCCCTCCGCGTTCATGTCGTTCCTGACATGACGTCTTTGAGCTTTGCTTCAGTGGAATCCCGATGGCTCTTTGGTTGCCGATGGTTAGGATCTCTGAATGTCCCTTGATAAACCTTGATTCCTTGCTCTTCAAGGATTGGCTCTTCCATCCATGTCTTCGTAGGCTTCGGTGTTGGGTTCTGTTTCTGCTATTTTGTCCTTGAGTATGGTTCTTTTCCGCTTTGTAGGTGACTTTCCTGTATCCATAGCTTCTGTAACTCCAATTTCAAAGGTTAGCGTCCTTTTCATATTGATTGCCGAAACTAAGCTTTTAACTATCCAAATGACTTCAAAATTGAAACATAAGCTATTCAGGGCCTAAGGATGCAATGCATATGGAAAAATATGAATTTTGGGTGCATTTTCATGCTAGAGACATCATATGGGTATGATGTCGAAGTGCTCAAAATCACTTGATATTTGATATGGATATAGTTGATAGCATGTACATCATAGATATATGCCTGATTTTGCAATTAAATCTCATTTGATCAAGTTATGGCCACTTTAGTCCTAATCAGGCTTTTGTTGAGATATTGAGTGAGGATTGGAATTTGGGGTCCAAATGGGAAAAAACTTTGTAGATGGCTCTCATATCACATGTTGAACAATTCTATATGGTCAAAATTGCTCTGAAATGTACCAAAGTGCCTTGGAGACATCATACCTATATGATGTCCATATGGCCCAATTTGGCTCATTTTGGTTTTCTAGCTTGGATTTGGCTTTATAATGGCTTCTGCAATCATCTTATGGAATTTGAAAAGAATTTGGGTCAAAATTGCTCCATGAGACATCATATGGGTATAATGTCTTTTGTGGATTTTTTGCATAATTTTGGTTCTGTGCGCTCCTTACATGGTGGTAAAGTACTGTTTGTACTCAAATCATCATATGAAGTTGAATATGATTAAGTTTGAATAAAAATAGGATTTAGGTCGGGAATTTTCCGCTAAGTGGACTAATGTGGCCATATACTTGTCCAAATGGTACCAAAATTGTTGTGTGGCTTATATTCTATGCGTATAATGAGAATATGATGAAAAACATTAAGTTCTAGCCCAAAATGAGTGAAAAGACATCATATGGGTATGATGTCTTTTTTGGCCAAATTGCACTTTTGATATCCAGATGGAATGTGCATGTTATTTACACCACTCCTACAAAGTTTCACTTGATTTGGAGCTATTTTTACAAGTCTAGGGTCATATGTCGGTTTTATGCCCTTCTTTGCGTTTTTTGGGTTTGCAATTGATTAACTAGCTCCAAATCTCCTGTAACTTTGTATTTTGGATGGTCTTAGCATGTATATAGTGAATATGAACTCAGAAGTGGAGTGTTATGTGCAAAAATGTTGTGAGACATCATATGGGTATGATGTATGATTTGTCAAAAATGCTTTTTTCATGCAAGGCTTGTGTTGTGCGTGTGCCCTAAGCCCTTGTAGCTAGTTTTCAACTTTAAAAATCACAAGTTTAGCTAAAAGCCCCCTTTGTAGGCATTTCATTCTTCGAGTCCGTCTTTTGGTTTCGATGTAGACTTTTCTTGATCTTAGTCCTTGAGAGTTGTATTTCGAGCTTGTGTGAGTTGTTGGGAAGTCATCTATATGGTTCAGGTTGACCTGGATTGTTTTTACACCACTTTTTGCCAAAGTTTCCTGTGAAACCTGTGAGAGAAGCTGTATCTATGTGTTTCAAACAACCGTGTCTCTCAAGAGATCAGTGTTGGTGTGTATACGTCTCCGTGATTCTTTGCCCAAATCTACCACAAAATCTCAAACCACAAGCTCTGCGGAAGCTGAAATCACATTTTCATCTCATAATTTTTGCACTTAATTTTGAGCACCTCTTGCTTCCAAAAGTGCATCAAACTCCGATACTGCGCCAAAGCGGAAAACCTGAAATTTTCTGAGCTGAATATCAGAAAATCAGTGAGGAATTTGCAAAAAGTTTCTTCTGCAAAGTTGTAGATCTCGCAAAAACAGTCGGGACGTTTGGGAATCGACCTAAATCGCCACCTTTTACTAGCTGAAAACAGACCTGTCCGGAAGTCAAAATCGGGCACTTTTTGCCATTTAGTTTCCGGAAAGCGTCTTTTTCCACATTGGTAAGTGAAATGTCATTGCCTTGGATTTTGGTTGTAGAAATTTTTCATTGATGGTCATTCAAAGCTTTTTGAAAAGTTTTGTGGCGAATGGTTGCCAAATTTGGTCGTTATACCAAAATGATGCTTTGTGTGTCTGCCGACGAATCGGATGTTTAGACCCACTTTTGGTTGTCCAAACCTGGAGATACTCCATGGTTGCTTTGATCTCTATAAGGTTAAACTTCTTGTGAAGTTCCGTTGCATTCCGAGTCATCATCCTGTTTTTTTCTAAGTGCATGGGTGGAACACCAAAGAGTGTCTGATGCATAGGTCCAATGTTAGGACATATATATGCTTGCACAGAGTTATGCATGTTAAACAAGATGCTCTGTCAGAGAAGAGTATTGCGGGGTTCTTCTTAGAGCAAGTGTAGCAAAACCTATCACTTTGCACAAGAAGGGTTTTTGTTGACGAGGTTTCTCCACTCTTCCTTCCTACATCAAGTGCGTGAGTGTTTTTGGACTACTCCGTTTTCTCCACCGTGTAAAATAATAGACTTCGACTCTTATGCTCACCTCTTCCAGCATGAGCGACATGACTTTATGTATGCTCAACTCTCAAGCTTGAGTTTATATCTATTAGCTAGACTCATAGACCACAGAGAAAATATTAGACATGGGTCTGACACTTTGTAAGTGCATGGCTGGAACAGCAAAGAGTGTCTGATGCATAGGTCCAATGTGAGGACATATATATGCTTGCACAGAGTTATGCATGTTAAACAAGATGTGGTGTCAGAGAAGAGTATTGAGGGGTTCTTCTTAGAGCAAGTGTAGCAAAACCTATCACTTCGCACAAGAAGGGTTTTTGTTGACGAGGTTTCTCCACTCTTCCTTCCTACATCAAGTGCGTGAGTGTTTTTGGACTACTCCGTTTTCTCCACCGTGTAAACTAATAGACTTCGACTCTTATGCTCACCTCTTCCAGCATGAGCGACATGACTTTATGTATGCTCAACTCTCTAGCTTGAGCTTATATCTATTAGCTAGACTCATAGACCACAGAGAAAATATTAGACTTGAAGCTTGGGTCTGACACTTTGCTTATTTAGTGGCTCAGCTGCCCGACTCTAGACTCTTATGCCATGTATTTTTAATGGCGACTTGGACTTACCTGATCACGTCCTGAAATCCAATTCCATGTGTTATTGAGGTTTAGGCCATTCTCTTTGGTTTGGTTTTGTGATGCCAGTTTGTCAAATACATTGACAATTACCTGCTCTTCATGCTTTGGTAGCACACTGATGTTGCGTGGTGAGACAGGTTTTGAGGTTGAAGAAATGGTTGATGAAGTCTTCTTCCAGACTGTGTTCTTTAAAACTATGACTTCTTCTTGTATCCTTACTTTAGCTTTGTTGAGAAGAGGCTGTAGACTAGTTATGGGTCTCTATTGTTGAGTTCCGGCTATAGGTTTTGGAATCCAAGTTGTCCTTGGTCCTTGTGTGACCTGCTTTTCCACTTGCCTTGTTGCTTGTTCGACATGATGGTCCTTTGGCTTCAGTGTCCAAATATTGTTGTTACCTTTGTAAAAGCCTTGCTCCTGTAGTAAATGACGAGGGATCCACCTTGGAGTTGTAGCACTCATGGTTGTGTAGTTGGGTTGTCGTTGTTGGGCACGTTGTGCTACATGAGTTTTCTTCATGATCTCAGGGGAAGCTTTAATCTTTGGCAACAAAATTTGAGTGTTACCTGTATAGTATCCTTGTGCTTCCAGTAGCTTGACTGGGATCATTCATTGCACTGCTTGCTATGTGACCTTAGCTTGACTTTGTGGGGTATTTTCATCGCAGAACTCTGACTTTGGTATCCAAAACTACTTCAATGTTTTTTGCTTGGAAGGTCTTTGCTTCTTCTTCCTGTACGTGTTTTTACTCCCGTATGAACAGTTAGACCTGCGCTTGATGCCTTGTTGATCTTGTTGTGAAGAGATACCACATGCTGGGTATGTCCAAGCTGTTACCTTTTGGTTTTTTGACCAATACTTTGATGTTCTCTTCATAGTAGCCTTGAGCAATGATTGAACTGTTTGATGCTATCCAACCTGTGACTTTTGCTTGTAGTGATTCTTTTGATGCTGGTACCCAAATTGGATCTTTGTCCTTGATGTACTCCTTGGATAATAACACTTGACCTGTTTCTTTCTTTTGTGGAGTCTTTGTTGCGATGGAAACTTTGGTTGATAGACTTTGCGCTTTGGTTTCCATTGTGTTGTCGAGGCATTGGATTTTGATGTAGAGACTTCTTCGTGTACGTGAATCGGCTGGGCTAAAGACTTTGACTGAAGTGAAGGATTTTGGTTGTAGAACACTGTTTCACTTGCTTTAGCTTTTCCTTCGTCGATAGTGGCCAAAGATCTTTGAGTTGTCGTAGGCTTGACCACTGTTGAAGATTCAGGTGCTTCTTCAAACATTTTCGCCCATTGCTTGGACAAAATCAAGTTTGTACTCATTTTTTGAGAGTCCACCACTAGAAATTTGTCTTTTACTTCTTTGGACTGTAGTTTAAGGGTCGCCTCTACAATCCCCAAACTTATGACTTCTATTCCCGGTGACATAAAAACCTTTACTTGAATTTCATAAAGCTCCGGTTTACCTAAAAGTAACCACATGCCATATGACATAACATTCGTCGTGGCAATGTGATCAATCTCTGCTGTGAAATTTAGCTTGACTCCTTCATGCGTACTTATCAAGAATTTGATCTTCTTGTTCACTACCAGGTCTTTCATGTCCTCCTTGCATGCTTTAGTAATCTTTCATTCTTGTGCCTTGAATCTTGTGTCAGCTTCTTGTAAATTAAGCTTCTATGCCATTTCACTGAGTTTAGCAGATTATGCGCACTTGCTAAAGCTTTGTGTAAGCATCACTTCTTGAACTTCTTGCTGGTCCTTGACTTCGTCGATAGCTCCGGTCACTGACACCTTGATTGTTTCCTCTTGTGCACTAGAGTTGTCTGGGGACTCCTTGTCTGCGTCATTTTCCCAATCTAGACAATCCGAAATGTCGTCAAACATATCCTCTTCATTGATCTTTTCTCGTTCATCATTTTTTGCTCGTGTATCACTCTAATCTGTTTCTTTATCAATCACTACTCCCATCATGAAATACGAAACTACATCGTATCCGTCTTTGTCGCAAACTTTATTGTGGGACCATGTGGAATCGCACAGACATCTAGTGTGGCAAGAATGTGTGTCCATTCTAATGATTCAAGAACTTCCTCTGGCAAGGGTTCACCAATGTAAGTTTCATCCTCAATCGCTCTTTCTAAGACACATTCCTCGCATTTCAGGCTTCCACAATTTGAATCTCCACACATCCATAGCTCTTTGGGTTTACCTAGCCAAGCTGGAAGTTCTGTTCCTGCTAATGTAGCTGAATCAAAATCCTCCACAGGTGTTCCATTCACATCCTTGTAACTATGGTCTTTCAAGTTTACTCGTGTCGTGGTTTCCTTGTGTCTTAGGTATATGTGGTCGTAACACTAATCCTGGACCATTTTCAGCTATCTCATGAATGGTCTTCCCAGTATGAGATGATAGTTACTCTCCTTGCCAAAATCAACAATGGAAAATGTATGCTCATACTCAGTCCCGCAAGAAGTCACTTTGACTTTCTCTAAGAGTTCCAAAGGTTTCTGCATATGTCTATCAGCTAGTTGGAGTTTCAACCTTGTTTTCCTGATTGCCGGTTTTCCCATTTCTTCCATATTTCTTTTGTGGCAATGGCCAACCCTGCTCTGCTGTCAAGTATTGCCATCGTTTTTAATCCCTGGAATGCAACTGGTAAAGTTGTATTCCCATTCTCTCCTTCACAATACTCTCCAACCTTGTTCAAAGGTACCGATTTTGCGTTTTTTTGCGGCTTATTCATCTCTCGTATCCCTTCTTGCATCTTTGAAGTTGGGTCTTTTACGCCAAATTTTTCTAAGAATTTTCCTATCATTGCCCACATATTTGGTCGTAGTCTTAAAAGATCAGCTAGGGTGATAGTGCATGTCACTCGTGTTGACAAAATCTCTATCAATCCTTGCGAGTCCACAACTTTTTCTGAAGAGATTCCTCATGAGGGAAGCGCTCTAATCTTAGATTTTGCTTCGTATTCTCCTAAGTATGAAGGTAAGGTCTTCAGTGAATGAGTTTTAGTCTCTACTGTTCTAACAAAGCCTCTATCTCCCTAGTATGAGTGCAAATCTAGGTCTATCTGAGATCCTGCCTAAAATTCCTCGATGGGTGGGTTTTTGATATCCTTTTCCCCATTTGTCTGATTAGCTTGAAAACTTAGCTCATTTGCTAAGTTTGCCTCTCTCACTTGTTTTCAAAACTCATCATAATCTTCGTCTCTTTTATAAGACCTTTGTATCAGAGGATGAAAACTTTCCATCTCCTGATCAGTTGAGTTCATGACTATGTATTCATCCCTATTTGTTCTCTTATCTTTTTGTGCATTTTTAGCGGTTTCAGCCATCTGTTCAAGTGGTGAAGGGATAGCATTTATTTGAGTTGGGTTTCCTGTCTCATGCTCTAGTTTTTCTCTCGGCTGTTCTAATAGAGCTTGTGCCGTCTTGATCATTTTCTGACACATCTCTAGTCTCTGCTTTTCGAGTTCTGCGTTCGGATATATCAACCAACATTGTTCCTGGGTTTGAGTGTTCTTTACTCTTGCTTCGTAAGCTCTCATCAGTGCATTCAATGGTTTGTGTACCTTTTCAACTAACCCCGACCCTTCCAAGCTCACACTTGTTGGTTTCGTTGCCGTTTTTTGTCTTCTCCTTTTCAAAGTCATCTTCTTGAATTTTGTTTTGACTCTCTAATTTCTCTAATCTTTATCTCGTTTGTCTTAACTCTTCTGCTAGGATTGCTTCCTCACATTCTTTTCTCACTTTCATCCTTGCCTTCCTAGCTTTCCATGTATTACGTTGTCTTCGTGTCGCGCTTGGAATATCCGTTTTAGGCTCTTCACTTGACGGGGTTTCAACATCTTTTTGCATTTTTTATCTCGTCATGGCTTTAACAGGCACAACATTATCGTGTTCGAAGCTACTAGGTAACTGTACGATAGGCTCGGTATTTTTTGCAGCCTTTGCTACCCTATTTGGGTTCAGTGGACAATCACAAATGAAATGATCTGTGGCACAACTACGGCAATAAACATTGATTGGCACAACTTCTGTGTGTGGACAATCGTTTATCAAATGGTTACCACTACATTTATTACAGCCTAACCTCATTTGTAGGGCTTCTGGCTTTTCTTGGTGGTTGTAAGCAGGTTGCCACCCTGCCATACCTCTCTCTTCAATGAATCTCAACGTTTTTTTGTCCATGTTATACCTTTCCTCTATTGGTTGAGCCGTAGGCGGTATTGGTTGTTTTGGCCTTACCATTCCTTGTGCTCCATATCCCGTTTGTGCTCCTAAAGGATAGTATCTCCTAGGCTCATTGTAAAACATTGAGGTCATTACTAGTGGTTGCATCCTCGGTTGTCCCACCATTGTTGTGTTTCTTAGTCCTATAGGTTTGACCTTTGACATAAGTTGTGGTTGTCCCCGGACGACTGGTGTTACTCTCTCAAAACCTGGGGGTACTAGCAATTTCGTGTGTGCATACCTTGGTGCTTGTATTGGTGCTAGTGGTCGTTCATAGGTTCTATCTCGCACAGACCCTGTGTAGTAGCACTCCTCTATTGTGTGATTGGTCCAATTATGATCTTTCTCATACCACAGGGGTTCCCTAAACTTTGGCTTAACAATAGGACCAAGTCTTTGAGCCAACTCCTCTATTAGCTTTTCTTGATCTAGATCAAATCCTGTAGTTGGCTTAGCGTGGACTCTGTTGTTTGTGATGAATCACTGTACTGAGAGAACAAGTCTGCCTCATGTATGTAGTCTCCTAAGCGGTAGCATTTGTTCTCCACGACCTTTTATAGCTTCTTGTCTAAGAGTTGCTAATGGATTTATCTCCATATATACAATCTCCTAACGAGACGTGTTCCCTTAATCTTTGTTGGTTGTTCTGGAGATATCTGTCAGATCTGGAATACTTTACTCCTTCTCGAGGAGTCCGACTTTTCAATCTTGGCAGTTTGTTATTCCTAATTTCTGTGGACAAACATGATCCAAACTGAATGACACTTGGTTAATGGGATTGTTTGATCAGATGGAAGACTTCTGTCAACTTCACTGAGAAATCTGTTCCAGATTTGCCAAAAAATACTATATATGCATATAATGTCCTTTTTCACAAATTATGGAGATTTTTGTTCTGTTGATTCTCTGTGTCACCCTAACCCTCTACCAAATCACGAAAATCAATTTGACCATTGTTTGTGCAAGCTAAGGTCAGATTAGGCTTTTCTTGTCAATTTCCGACTTTTGACTTTTTTGGGTCAAATGTGCTCCAAATGATATGAAATTTGAAACACAGGTTCTAAACAACAAGTCAAAAGGATTTGTGTTAGCAAAAATTCAAAATTTTCCCTAGATTTAGGGTTGAGACATCATACGCTGTGAGCGGGATGAAAACACAAACAGCGCCTCTATATCGAGCCGACACACACTCTTGGGAAGATACGCACACACACTATGGGGCACCACTCGGCTTACACAACACACCTGGCCGAGACAGGGAACACACCTCTGGAGTGAGAGGAGAGAGACTATCCACTTGCCCACTCCACAGACACACACAGACACCCAAAAAACTCAGCTCAAAAGAGGAGAATTTCTGATGTTTAGATACAATTGAGCTTGGGACAACACCAATGGGACAAATAGCTCACACAATATGGGTAAAATATGCCAGATACAATCACGAATTGGAGCAGAAGCTTCGCTCATAGGAGAAACTCACACAGCAAAAACAGCAGAAAAAGAGTGAGGAATTTGGAAAAATGGACAGCACCATCGCGTCGGGAACGGCCCAAAACCCTAGTCTACAATGTCAAAGTGTTCAAATTCGACCTCGGATGAGCAGTTTATGGCCAAAACAGGCTCCAAAAACCCCAAAAACACACCTGCGGCTGTTCCTCCTCTCTTCTCCACGTTTTTTCTGGTCTTCTCTCTGTTTTTTCAGTTCCCACACTTAGATTTTTTACTTGGGCACCCTTGGCCTTTTAGATGACCTCAAACGGACCCCGAACAGGCCAAAAACTGACCTCGCAATGCATAGTTGTCACCTTTTTGCATCATTCGCACACCTGGCACTCAGCTTTTTTCCAATAATGCATCCCGCCACCACGTGAAGTGGCCCCAAAAAGTGGTCCAAATGATGACCTTTCTGCATAACTCTCACCAATAAACACCCACGTTGTGTCCGTCCTCATCCGCGTGCAAATATTGACCTCGTTCGCCCTCCTGACGCCACTAGATTCCATCTGACGCACCTGCTGACCTCACGTCGTCGGCCCGCGGATAGCTTCCTCGAGAAGTTTTACGCGCTACCAACTCCTCCTTATTGTAGAAAAAACACACTAGTATTGATAATAGTGAAAATCGCTGCACTATGTACATGCTGTCCTACCTGTACACATGTGGGCCCCACGTAACCACCTGGCTCTGGAAAATGGGCAATTCTTTATTTGATGCACCATGCATTTGTGTGTACATATGCGCAATCCCTTGCTCAAAAAAACTCCTGACATAATTTGCCCATCCCCTAGCGTGCTAGATCATTCATGATCAGCAGCAGCAAAGAGAGATATGAGACTCGCCGCATCACAGGTCTCCTCATCCTTCACCAACATTGCTTGCTCCACAGACAGCTCATCTTGCTCCACCATCATCAATCTAGCATGATACAATTTAAGACGCAATCCATTTACCCTTGACTTATGTAGAACACCATCCAGGTTAGCCAGCTGATATGTGCCATTTGGAAAACACTCCACTACCTTGAAAGGGCCTTCCCACTTAATTTGAAACTTCTTTTGGAAGGTGTTGTCCAGCTTATTGTTGTAGCGCAAAACCAAGTCATGTTTCTTGATACCCTTACTTTTAACCTTTTCATTTATCTTTGCCAAAGCCTTATCCTGCATCTGCCCATAATGCTCCAATGCGCTCATCCTATCCAACTGGACATCTTGTAACTGCAAGAGCCTCTCTTTGAATGCATCACTAGGCGACCCAAGCAACTTCTCTAACATCTTGACCGCAGGCAACTCTACCTCCACAGGCAATAGTGCTTCCTTTCCATACACCAAATGAAATGGAGTAAACCCTGTACCTGTCTTCACCTAAGTACGGTAAGCCCATAATGCACTAGGCAATTCCAAATCCCCATTCTTTCCTTGGTGCTCTATCACTTTAGAAAGAATTTGTACCAACTCACCATTGAATCTTTCATTTAAGCCATTACACTGCGGGTAATAAGGAGTGGTATGCTGGTGCCTAATCTTCATCTTTGTGCATAAGAAGTCTAGTAGTTTAGCTCTAAATCCTGGCCCCTTATCTGAAAGTAGCTCTAATGGAACCCCAAACTTGCAACATATTTCATCATACACAAATTTTGCCACATCCTTTGCAGTGATCTGTTTTACTGCTATAGCCTCTGCCCATCTACAGAGATAGTCCATTGCCGTCAAGATATAGCTTTTGCCCCTGCTTGTGATAGGTAACGGGCCTATTGCATCAATCCCCCACTTTTCAAATACATCAAACGCCATAATGGTTTTTCGTAGCTCTGGCTTCAACACTCTCTTCCCAAATGCTTGACACCTATTGCAAGACCTACACCAATGGTGAACATCCTTGTGCAAACTAGGCCATACATACCCCTCTTGCAAAATCTTATGCAAGGTGATCTTTAGAGCAAAATGGCCACCACATGCGCCTTCATGATTCTCTTCCAACACTCTGTAAAGCTCCTCCCGCCAAGGTACACGTCTCAACACGAGATCAACCCCTTTCATGTATAAGACATCACCAATCAATTTGTACCTGTATGCTCTACGCACAAAGCCATACTTCTTAGACTTCTGAATCTCCTTTGGAATGATTCCTGTTAGCAAAAACTCCTCTTCTTGAGCCAAACTCTCCCGGCCATGATAAAGAGGTAAATTGGTCCTCAACACGAATAGCTCCCCAATCATGCCTTGAGCTGCTTCATGTGCCTCTCCATTTAGAGCACGTTCAATGTGTTTGATGCTCCATGCTTCAAACTTTTTTAACAGGCCTTTAATTCTGAAGCACATTTCCTTCAATGAGGTGTTCTTGCTCTTCCACACACCCAGCACTTGCTTCACCACTAACAAGGCATCACCTAAGTAGTAACACGAACCACTGGTTCATGATGAACCCCTGACATGCGCCCTTGTAAAGACTCTATAGGCTGAAATTCAGACCTCATTGGCAAAGACTCCACCCCTAACTGGCTCATTTTCCTCAACTTCCACTCTTTGTTCCTTGATACCTCTAGTGCATCTTCATATGTCCTAGGCTTCTTTAGCTCCACTCTCCAACGTATATTCTCCCAAAGACTAGCCAAGAACCTGTCCTTCTTCATCATGTCAGGCGGGGGTACCTGTGTTCTAAAGCCTTGCACATTCGCTCCCATGCCAATGAAAACTTAGTATGTACGCATTACTAGCTCACCTTCCTTCTACAACAAACCTTGTACTTCTTGCCACACTTGGTCAGGATCTTCTATCTTCACAAACTCCACTTCCAACCCATGTCGTAGATTGTCCCAACTCAACCTTACAGATGGATCAGCCACATGCAACTCCTCTTCAAATGCTTTAGACCAAACTCGTGCATCACTCTTCAAACAAATTTGCGTAGGGTCATGAATATGGTTGCTAATGCAGACAACCTCCATCTTTTCCAAAAATTCTTCCACATCTTCATCACTTCTTCCATGAAACTCCGGATAAGAGAAAGCCATGGCTACCCAAATTATGATGCTTTGAGAACCCCTTCGAACACACGTGCAAGAACCCAAAACTTTTCACTACCCAATACCCAGAAACTTCAACGGAGCTCATCTTTAGATAAGGACAAACACATGCACATCAAATGAGTTTTCATAGTTAATCATCGGAATGACAACAGGCAAAGGACATTCCAGGATCTCTCTCAATCTTCTTGGCCCAAACATAAAGACTATGCGCTGCTGGAAAAAGATCTTCCTGGACACATGAACATTTATCTGGATTCTTTGAGTTAAATGAAATGGAGTGAATTGAGGGCCATTTTGATCATCCATTAAAGCCAACCATGAAGCTCCCAAGAAGGCACACCTGACTTAACCTCTGATTTTGCCAAAATTTCAGCAACATAATAGCATAAATGGCTCAAAAGACCAAAAAACCAGCCATCATAACTTGGAAAAATTTTGGCAGAGTTTCCCCAGAAATAGAGCAATGACAACCCAAAATATAGGCTGTATCAGTATGCATAAACCGCCAACAATAGAACCCGAGCATCAAATAGGACTCACTAGTACATAGCCTATGGCGAGGTCACAAAAAGGGTGCTCCAGCTACCTGTATCACCGAAAGGATCTCCACATTTGAGAATCCCCCAGCTCAATAAAAACCTCACGCTATCGACCCTCACACGAAGGATAATGCAAATCGCGTATAGTCAAGTCTCAGAAATGACTATCTTCCAGACCAAGTCTCAGAAATGGTTGGGACTGCCAAATACAACCAAGTATGGCTCCACAAATGCGTACAATGGCAGTTTCCACAAGTAACGTACAATTCAGCAGACAATGTGCTCAAATAGGCGCCAAGTGATGCATACCCACAACAACTGCAAGTGACATCACTACTATTATATCACTGTACTCCAGCTACTTGTACCTGTGTTAATCACCTCTACCTGTACCTGTAACCTGTAACCTGTAACCTGTAGTCTGCAACCTGCAACCTGTAATCCCGAATCTCGAAGCTTGAAGCTCGAAGCAGAAAGTACTCCAAGAAGATCCTCAGTGGGGGCACCAAAAGAATGTGAGCGGGATGAAAACACACACAGCGCCTCTATATCGAGCCGACACACACTCTTGGGAAGATACACACACACACTATGGGGCACCACTCGGCTTACACAACACACCTGGCCGAGACAGGGAACACACCTCTGGAGTGAGAGGAGAGAGACTATCCACTTGCCCACTCCACACACACACACAGACACCCAAAAAACTCAGCTCAAAAGAGGAGAATTTCTGATGTTTAGATACAATTGAGCTTGGGACAACACCAATGGGACAAATAGCTCACACAATATGGGTAAAATATGCCAGATACAATCACGAATTGGAGCAGAAGCTTCGCTCATAGGAGAAACTTACACAGCAAAAACAACAGAAAAAGAGTGAGGAATTTGGAAAAATGGACAGCACCATCGCGTCCGGAACGGCCCAAAACCCTAGTCTACAATGTCAAAGTGCTCAAATTCGACCTCGGATGAGAAGTTTATGGCCAAAACAGGCTCCAAAAACCCCAAAAACACACCTGCGGCTGTTCCTCCTCTCTTCTCCACGTTTTTTCTGGTATTCTCTCTTTTTTTTCAGTTCCCACACTTAGATTTCTTACTTGGGCACCCTTGGCCTTTTAGATGACCTCAAACGGACCCCGAACAGGCCAAAAACTGACCTCGCAGTGCATAGTTGTCACCTTTTTGCATCATTCGCACACCTGGCACTCAGCTTTTTTCCAATAATGCATCTCGCCACCACGTGAAGTGGCCCCAAAAAGTGGTCCTAATGATGACCTTTCTGTATAACTGTCACCAATAAACACCCACATTGTGTCCGTCCTCATCCGCGTGCAAATATTGACCTCGTTCGCCCTCCTGACGCCACTAGATGCCATCTGACGCACCTGCTGACCTCACGTCGTCAGCCCACGGATAGCTTCCTCGAGAAGTTTTACGCGCTACCAACTCCTCCTTATTGTAGAAAAAACACACTAGTATTGATAATAGTGAAAATCGCTGCACTATGTACATGTTGTCCTACCTGTACACATGTGGGCCCCACGTAACCACCTGGCTCTTGAAAATGGGCAATTCTTTATTTTATGCACCATGCATTTGTATGTACATATGCGCAATCCCTTGCTCAAAAAAACTCCTGACAACGCATATGATGTCACTTTGCCCAATTTTGGTCAAAAGTTGATATGTAAGATGTGCACTATGTTTGCAAGAAACTTGTCAAGTCAAAATTTGAAAATCACCCCCAGAGTTGCCAAAAGACATCATACGTGTATGTTGTCTTTTTTTGTTTTGTTTTTTGGGCTCAAAATTACCTTTGAGACATCATACGCCTATGATGTCTAAGTGCTCAATTTTGATCCAAACTTGATATTTGAGATGTGGACTATGTTTACAAGCTACTAGTCAAGTCAGAAACTAAAAATCACCTCCAGATTTGAAAAAGACATCATATGTGTATGATGTCTACTGGTCCAGATTTTAGATCTGTTTCTGTCAAGTGTTCACATTGTCTAGAGTATCAAATATATGTGGTTAAAACAAAATTTGAAACTCTGTTTTGCTTTAAAACTCAGGTTTTTGGTTTTTAGTCTCCTAGGTTCAAATCACCCGTTTTCTCTCAAGTTAATTGTCGAAACTCTTCCAATCTTTCTATGGGTGATTGAAACAGTATGTTGTATCAGCTTGCAAGGTCAAACGTCAAAATTTTCTCACAAATACTCAAGTGGTCATCATATGCGTATTCTTAGCATTTTTTCTCCTCTCTGACTTGGTCTTTTAGGTTTCAAGGTGTGTTATAGCCTTATCTCAAGTCTAAAGCAACTCAGAAGAATGATTCCAAAACCACCACCGCATTTTTATATGAGTATGTGCTCACAAGATATGGACTACCAATAGAAATAGTCAGTGATAAGGGAACTCATTTCCTCAATGAGGTAATCGAGTATCTTCTTAATGAATTTATGGTCATCCATAACAGATTAGCTCTCTATTATCGACAAGAAAATGTACAAGCTGAGCATACAAATAAAATTTGTTAGCTCGGTATTGACTAAAGTGGTTAGTTCAGGAAGGACAGACTAGGAAATGAATCTCCATGTTTCTCTATGGGCTTATCGAGTTTCATTCAAAATAACTTTAAATGAAACATTCTTAAACCTTGTTTATGGTCTTGATGCCATACTGCCAATAGAATCTCTATTGCCAACACTAAGGGTAGCTAAGGATCTTGAGTGGACTGGACATGAATTTTCAGAGAGACTTGAAGATTTAAAAAATCTAGATGAGCAAAGGCTAACTACTGTAGCTCACATTATGCACAAAAGCAAAAACAAAAACAATTTTTTGATTCCCATCTAATTAAAAAAAATCTTCAAAAAAGGGAATTAGTTATAATATATTCCCTTAAGCAACACATTCCCAAGTTTAAGAAAAAGGAAAATGGACCGTTTATCATTGAAGATGTATCTCCAAGTGGAGCAATTAAGTTGTACACCCTAGATGGTGAACCAATGGCTAATTGGATTAGTGGATGTCATTTGAAGAAGTACAATTTTCCACTAACCAATGAATTGCTAGAAAGAATGCATGCAACTAAACAAAGAAAGATAAAATGACAGTAGGTTATTGATGAAGCTCAAGAGGAAGCTCGACTTTGGGTACTCAAAAGGAAAGTTTCTCTTAAGAATCAACAAATACCTATTCCCATCAACACTTTGAAATCAGATGAACAACAATGGGAATTACAGAGAGATGCAGTGTCAACAGATGATGAATGGTTAGATGGAATGGACTTTCGCATCAAAGTACAACTGAACAATCATAGCACAAATGCATTTGTCAACACAGGATATTGAGTAAATGCAATCAATTATTTCACGTACAAGAAAGCAACAATCTAGTCTTTGACAGTAAGAATAGCGACTATCAAAGAATGCAGCAAAAGAACCCAACACCAACATTGGGAGTAGTCAATCTAAATGTGATAGTACACAGATTTTAATGCCCTCATCAGTTTGTATTCTTACAAGGTGAACACATGAATGAGATAATGATTCTTGAAATCTCATGATCCGGATGTACAAGGAAATACCAGATTGCGATACCAATTAGCTCAAACTATCACCTAAAGGCGGACAACTCATTGTTCCAACTGGACCAAGCAAGGAGGAATGGAAAAGAGGTTACCAACAGAGCAACCCACAAATCCATCAACCTTTTTCATCCTATCGACAAGCATTTGCTACAAGTAGCATGCAAGGAGTCAGGAAAATTTGGTACCAAAAGCACAGCTTAAGGACAAGCCGATTCAAATCTGGGTGCCTCTACTGTACAGAAGATGGTTCCAAGGTTCATAACACAGAGAAGAACATCTCCGAGAAAGAAACATAACACAAAATGGATTTGGAAGAAAAAGAAGCACTTATCTTCTATGCAAACTGTAAAATCGATCAAGCAATGGAGGGTTAAGTCTCAGAATACTCAACCACACCATTCTGACCAAGACAAACCAAGATATCAATGGCAGGTAAAAGCTCGACAACAGTCACTAGTGATACCAACAACTCAAGAAATCAGCATTTTAAAGCATCCTCACAGTACAATCAAGCAAAGAGCACACAAGCTACAAGATTTTCTCTTTGGAAGACAGCATCAGAAAACCTCGACATCAGAAACCCTTGAGTTAATTACTCACGACCCAACCCTTGCACAGCATAATGGTTTTAATTGCATTGATATTCAAAGCACAGTAGAGCCAACCAAGGCTATACATAGACACGATTGTTCAACCCATGCACACTGTCATCCCGGAGTACACCATCTAGGAGGGGTGGAAGGGAACTAAGTCATTAAGGGCAATGTTTGAAGAGGGAGGAATTTTTTTTTGATGCTAACGTGTGATTTTTTGCAAAATTACCTAACACTGACCTTATAAATCATCCACAGGGGAATTTAACTAGCAATATCTCCCCGATGAGTGAAAATAGTGTATAAACTATGCAAAAATCATCAAAAAATAGTCCTTTTTGGTCATTTTTCATCATTTTTCTTGATGTTGAGACCTAAAAATGAAAAAACAAACAAAAAACAATAAAAGCTGTGTTTTGTAATGGATTTTTCTAATTATTGGATTTTCAGTTTTCTTTTTTAGCGCATTTTGTTATTTTCTTTGATTTTTTCAATAAACAAGTCAAAAATTAAGAATAAGTAGTAAATGATCTCAGAAGGGAAAATGAAAGATACACTAATGATCAGATGTAAAAGACAAACAGACACAAAAAATTTCAATCAAATCGGCAGACGAAAGCGGGAAGCCTAAATTAGGCGGTTAGACCTACTTTACAAAATGCTTGCAGAATGAGCTATAGGAATCCGATTGGGGATTTTTTTGAGTCTAACACAGATTTCATGGCCTAGTAGGACTAACAGGGGAATTTGGGGAAAAAATGATTCGGGAAGTCCGAGTATAGATACCTAAGTTAGGCTAAAATCACATCATTTTCACTTGTCGCCTTTGGAGAGAGAGCTGTTCGACCTTCTTCGTGCGCATTTTCTGGAGTCCAGAGTTGTTTGTTTACAATGCCATCTCACACGAGACATGAGGGATAATTCTATACTTATCAATGATCCATTATGTATGGCACGGAGACCTACGACCAAAAATCAACCATAGCGGGCCATCAGCTCATCCAAATCAGAGGAGACTTGAACTACAGCATTCCCCAACATAATAGAACACTTCTATATCACCAGCTGACCATTAGGTAGAGGTCGAGGGGGATCCCAAGTAGAAAAGCTATGTTTTTGATAGATGCCAGAATTGGATTCTGACTCCACGGACAACTTATAAACTAGGTCTATACACATTATTGTATATGGTTGGTTTCAAAAAATCAATCAAGGCAAGCTCGTAGAAAACCGCTCGAAGGCTACAAAGCGTCAAATTTGACAAGAGAAGTCAAACTGACTCCAAATGGGCCAAAAAGGATGAGTTGCTTCAGGACTATGTAGCGGACAAGTCCACAGCCTCAAAAGTGACTAACAAACTCCATGGGCCATGTAGTCACAAAAATCAGTGATTTCAAAGTCGACAAAGCACGAAGTGATGTCCGCAAGACGAAACTTTACCAAATTCAATTTAGGACTTGTTTTAGGTGTATAGAATATGTTTAGGTCAAAATTTTCAAGTTTTACAAAAAAAAAGTTGATTGCTGTAAATAACTGCGATTATTTAGTTTTTTAAATTTTGGCTTGAAAATGGTACCATCACCTCACCTATCACTTGTACACACTTATTAAATGCCACATTTCAAGTATGAGTCAAAATGATCAAGGATAACTTGGTAAAGTATCAAAAAGTGCAAATAAGTCCTTTCAAACCAATTTCTGAGTTATCAATCATAGTTTTTGATCCAAATCACCTCATATCTCATACACAGGGTCTAGATCATGCCTAGAACCAAGTTGCACCAAAAAATGTTCATTTGATGAAAAAGTTAATAATCATACTTTTTTGCCAAGATGGGAAGAAATTTCAACTTTGCCTTCATGGGACCAAAGCACATGATGTCCTAAGCCCATTGACCAAGTTTGAACAAATTTGGAGCTCAAAATTTCAAAATTCCTTCATATCTACTGTTTCAGAAGACTGAAAGCCTAAATCTGACACCATTCTCACCCTATGCACTCACACGAGCCCACACTTCACTCAAAGTATCTAATTGATATATATTTCAAGCCCATGATGCCAGAATTGCAAATTGTTGAAAAATTTATCAGTTGTAAATAATCGTGATTATTTACTTTTGTTACAAATTTTTGTTTGGACTTCATGATTTTGACCTTACATGTTTTTATGCATCTATGCATGTTCAAAAATTGATTTGAAGCAAATTGTACTCAATTTGTCAGCAATTTAGACTGCAGGACATTTCAGAGCAGAATCTGCCAAAGTTTCTAACTTTGACACTCTATTCACTTAACAGGAGCCATGAAAGCTGTGGAAAAGGCCAAGAAGAGGGTATCCCAAAAAGAGAAGCTGCAAGAGTTGCCACCATACCAACTGGACCCTAGTTCAGTAAAGACAGCCAAGGCGACATATCTATTACAAGAACAACTTGAGGAGAACCACATGGAAAGGCTGAGGGGAGACTGAATGTCAGATCCTCCTTCCAACCAACCTATTATAGGAGGTCCATTGGCCCTTTTCCCTAAGAAGATCTCCTATCCACACCTTCAGTCCGGCCCTTGGCCTAAGTCCTTGACTCCCCGGGCCCTCCCCTGTAGCCCTTGGCCTGAAATTACTCCCCCCTTGGAGAAGCCTTTCCGTCCTCGAAAACAAAAGTGATAGGATCTTCATAAAAACACTAATGTTTTTCACAGTGGTATCCCTCATGGATCCAACTATTTGTTTGATCGAAACATGGTGTAGTAGGAGGTCCAATATAATCAAGAATAACATCATGATTTTTCACATTGTTGTCCATTTGCAACCATCTTGTTTACTTGTTCCAATCCAATCATAGTGTGTAGACTCCATTTAGAACGCACATGAGAATGCTAAACAAGATATCCCAACAAAGATGTACCTGAAAGTGCACCACTTTTCCCTTTTCATGAAGGTAACTTGCTGACATAACACATCAGCCAAGTGTTAGTCCTTTACTTGTTCTCAATTTTCACCAGTAAACAACCCCACCATAACTAGTGTTCAAGGTTGAGAACCTAACTTTTACGTGAAGAGACTAAACGTAATTGCCAACATGATTTATCTTATGGTAAGCAAAATCCAAGTAGAGCAATAAATACTAATTAATTGGACTGCTTAGTGCTAATGTACGCACTTTGCACATCCTTTAGCACAAGATTGTACTTTGTAATCTTCCTATCCCCTTGGATAACTGATAGTACTGAGGTGTGTTTCCCCCACAAATTACAGATAGTCTTCCCAGATGACTGGTAAACGGGGATCACAATATCATACAACATTGCTGAGGAATGAACAATGTGCGGAATAACCATCGTGGTTAACACAAAAAATCCACAAGTACCCAAACTGATCCATGACCTCTATTGGTGATTGGTAGACCCAAAAGTAATCTTATCGAGATACTGCACATAGAGTGCAAAATGATTCATAAGCAACAACTTGATGAATATGCATGCCATTCCAAATCATCTTTTGTTAAACACTAGGGCCCATAACACCTAGTGTGCATGCATTTAGTAAAAAATAGATCCAGACCTGTATATCCATGATCATTCTTGCCAATACTCATGGCAAATGTGATGTGTGTAGCACAGAGTAAAGAGGATTGTAAATAGTTATAAAAAGAAACAAAATACTTTCAGTTGCAATCATTTTCAAGCCTTGCTGAATTGTTTGAACCATAATAGAAGGTGAAACACTAATCACTTCGAGGGACAAACAATGAAACTTTTTCATTAACAACTCAGAGCCTTACTATATGTATAAACAACCATCTATAATGTTTTTTAGCAGTACTTGTACCTGAACAAGTCATTCTAAGTATCCAACAATTTTTGGCCACCGAAATTGCTCCTAATACGTCATGCTAAAAATGGTCTAGAAAACAAATTTGACCAGGACCTAGGGACCTTGTCGTGACACATACTTGAAATATTGGGCACAAGTGTTAGTCCCAGAGACTCATATTCGCCACATGTGGAATATGTCTCAACTAAGGATGTCTGAGAAAAGAACATCCTACAAGTACAAGATGCACTTGTGTGTGGAGGTAACTGCAAACACTCTACGGCGGGAGTGAGAGGGACCCTCATTAGCTTTGCTCCACACTAGCTAAACCGAACTCCTTGAGTTCCTAGAACATGTTGCATCCCATGTGCCAAATAAACCCTCCAAGTGGGTCTATAACTGCATAATGCAAAAACGTATTTTGGACACTACGGCCCTAAAATCTTGGCTCTTACATGACCTTGTCATCTCGTTGAAGAGAAACAAATGGATAACAACACCTTTTATGCATCCTACATAGAAAAAGCAAACCAAAAAACATAGTGTTCACTTATTTGTAGGCATCTGTCCAAATTTTCCACTTGCAAAGACCTAGGAGCACTAATTGAAACTTAGTAAAATGCAAGTAGTATTGCACATGATTGCACATGTAACCTTGCCAGTGCAATCTAGACCCCTTGGTTAAAGCAACATTGTCAAACCCCTTGGTTAAATGTTGCAGGAAAATTTCTCAACAAACAGCTTCGTGGCCTTTGTCCATGACCCCCCTTGGGTTTTCTCGTGGCATTTCATTACTTTGGAAGGTGAAATATTCCCACTACCCCTTGGCAGTTTGTGGACTTATTTCCGTAAAAATGCAAGTGTTAAGGTTCCAATAATGGACCATCAAACCTTACTAAGTGATTAATAATCATGCTCTAGGTCTTACCCCAATTTGTACTCATATAGGCACTCTTAGTGCAAATAGGAGCTCCATCAAAATTGGACACCCAAAAATCCATAATTGTGGTTTTGTGTGAACAATCGTGCTGTCAAAATTATGGCTTCATCCATACACCTTGGTAGAGATAAGCCCTTACGAGTTTGAGACGGTCAGAAATCAACTTGACTGTCACACGTAAAGTGTGTAATGCTAAAATAATGCCAAAAGAATATGTAATGGCAAGACCCTTTCTTGTCCATGATAAGTGATGGCTACTCTACTTAATAGAGTTGGTCAATCTTGAAAGCAATCACTGATGATTTACAAAAAGATGTTTCTTAGCCATTCCAAAATAAGTGGCAATAGATGGTGCTTAGCCCTTACTGGTACCGTGTTCACATAAAAAGATTTTAGTTAATTCATGCCTAGTTTCAATTTTCCCGGAGAGAAGTGGGAAAGAGAGAGAGAGAGAGAGAGAGAGAGAGAGAGAGAGAGAGAGAGAATGCTGGGCTGAGGAAATCCCCATATTTTAATTTTGTATGTCCTTGTCAAATGCTCTAGTGTAGACCGTGACTTTGTCATAGCTTATCCTATAAGTGTACATCAATGTAATTGTACTATGACCTTGTAGTTAGAGAGAGGTACCAAAAGGCATATCTTGACCCACTTACCTTGTATGTGATCATGATTTTATCAGGGTGGAGATGTATTGCATGTTTCCTATGAATAAACATAAAAGTAACATGTCTAAAAACAACAACAACTGAGCTCGTCCTTGACAGAGTAGCTAGTGCTATAGTGAAAGAGTATGCAATGATGGGTGTTGTGCATCCATCATACTAGTATGCCATGTAGACATATCAAAAAATAGAATGATAAGCCCTTAGCTTCAATGAAACTCTCAACCATGTGAACCTCTAGTATACGTGCCTGGCACGAGTATACTGGCATGGATACATAAAAATGCACCGTTGCATAGACTATGAGCTTATATCCATGTAGTACTGAAGATGTGGGCCATTATCATTCATCCAAAGTCCATCTGTAAGACTATGGCACATAAGAGAATCCGTGCTTCACATGAAGATAGGTAAAGTGCTTTGGTTGTGCAATTGCTTCGGATGGAGTCTACCCAAGCACTTTGCTTTTCACTACAGAGAGATCTTTTCCAAAAGAAAAATTAAAACATAGATAAGAACAAACATAACTTGAAACGTACTAACCTTGTTGCCCACTTATGGCGAGGTTTATGGTAGTCCGCTCAAAGCGGGCTCATAGCCATATGTGTTTCTTGAGTGAGATAGCTACGTACCCATGTGATTTAAAAACCTACAGACATCTTGGGAAGTTTCCCTAAGCTTGTATGCTATTAGCATATTCCAAATTGTGGGAACCGCTATGCCAAATGTCAAAAGGGAAGCCGTGTTCCATAGAAGTACTCATGCAATGTTATGGTGTTCATAACGAACACATACTCTTGCCAATTTACAATGGCATAACAAGAGAAGTTAACCTTGTTGAGCATTTACAAATAATCGACCTTGTCGAGTTGAACACTGTGTTGAAAAATAGAAAAATAGTGCAATAAAAGTGCCACATACCTGCTTGACTTGAATACTATTGTCCTTGACCATTCATACACGTCCATGGCATACCATAGTTATCAAGTACATGCTCAAGAAAAAAAAAGGAAATTGTGTACCTCATGAACGGCGCCTGCCAATGGACCTTTCCATCAGAAAAATGGAATGAGTTGCCAACAAGAATAAAACCAAGAAATGCTTTGCTGAATACCGTTGCCGTTTCTTGGCCTGTGACTTCATGCTCAACATCCTGGCTTATTGAGAAAGCCCTACCCGAACTTGCGATGAGTGGTAGGAAACTCTAACTTTGTAGGTTTTGAAGATCCCTGAAGATGGTATCGGGATCTGTATTCGCTATACTGAAGCCTTTCCATGACACCGGGTCCATGCCTTGCATGCATTCGATTTGTCACATGCATTGACAAACATCAAAAAATGAATCGTACAAGTCCGCTCTGAATGGTGAGAACATGTCGTTGTAGCCGCAATGCAACATCTGTCATGTTGTATGACCATCCATACCAAGCACCTTGTGAAGAAAAGCGGACTTGCAACCATGGAGCGTTGCCTTGTTGATGCGCAAATCATGATCAAGTGGCTAAGAGCTGTTGTAGCCAACCCAAAATTTTCAAATAATCAAAAAATTTATGTTGTACTATTATGACCTGCAACCCGTGTCGGCTTGTACCGCTCAACAAGACCTCGAGGGCTTGTTAAGATAGTATAGATATGGGGTGGGGTGGGAAAGCCTCCTTGGAAAGGGTGCCCAAATTTGGAACCCCAATGAAAAAAAACATGGCATGACGATGGCACGGTGTAGGGGCATAGCGAGAAGAAAAAAGGCATGCACGGTCCCGTTCATGGCGAACCCGAGCTCTACCTTGTGTCAAAAGCCACTAGCTGGGGCCTTGCAATCCTGACCAGTCCAACCCCTCTCGTTTGCATGCACCTCAACCTGCCCGCCTCCTCGGCACTAGCGGTCGTGCACACACCCTTCATTGTGATCCTCTTGCTTAGCTGCCTTGCACACCACGCCCCGCATGAGCATGCTAGACATGCAGGTCCTGCTCTTGCAAAACCTGAGAGAGAGAGAGAGAGAGAGAGAGAGAGAGAGAGAGAGAGAGAGAGAGAGAGAGAGAGAGAGAGAGAGAGAGAGAGAGAGAGAGAGAGAGAGAGAGAGAGGAAGAATCCCAAGAGAAGGAGGCCATGCCTCATCCTGAGATCAAGAGAGAAACTCAAAGAGTCCATTCTCTTCCATGTCTGCTCTCCTCCATGCTCTAATACCAGTGAAAGGCCGAGGGGAGATTCAATGTCGGATCCTCCTCCTAGCCAAACTATTATAGGAGGGCCCATGGCCCTTTTCCCTAACTGGATCTTCTGTCCACACCTTTAGTCCAGCCTTTGGCCTAAGTCCCTGACTCCCCTAGGGCGGGCCTTGCCCTAAGCCCTTGGCATGACACACAGAATGGTTTTTACAGGCAGGTTGAAAAGTGAAGAAGGACATTAGGTAGAACTATAGTCGTTGCCAAAAGAGGTCTATGATATCGCGGTAAAGCCCGAAATAGAATAAGCCAACAAAAGACTTGGACTCAAAGAATTCTATGACCAATAACCATGTGGTGTAGACTTTCAAAAATCCTATAAGCTCCTCTCTACAATCAAGGAAGACGGATGAGCCCAGATTACTCACCAGCAAGGGCAAAAGGTAGAAGTGGTAATTATGAAAGAGATAGTGGCCGAGGCTCTCAAATTGCCAAGAGATGGGATGACCATGAGGACTAGAGACAAAAAAGAGTAGGCACTTTCACCAAAGAGATTACTACGGCAACATTTGTTGATCTCATCCAAAAGCAAGTGGAAGAACCAACACGTCTATATCACCAACACTTCAACTTTATAACCAAAATACCACCAAGGTACACAACCCTCAATCATGCACTTGCAACTACATTCACACAAGTGTTAAAGTCAACAACCAAGCAACCCATTGATCGTGCACAGTATGTGCTATCCACGCTAAGGGTACCAAGAAAGAGGCTAGATAACCTATCTGGGAGCACCCAAGGTACTTACAGGAATAGCATACCATGCTCTCGACATGGCATACAATTTTTTTCTTGCCCCAGATGAGAATGCATGGATTGTGTCTGCACAGCCATCCCCTCAAGCCACAAGGTGCACAAAAAGAGTTTACAAATTTGATGAAGAGTCTATTGAAAACTCACACGAAGTGCATAGCAATGAAAGCTCAGACAACAAGTAAATAAGAGCCCGGATTGCAAAGATGAAAAGAGAAGTAGTGGCTACACATCAGGAAGAACCTAAGCAAAAGAGGGCGAGGTTTGAAAGGGAAAAAGAGACCTACAAAATAAGCCGCCAAGTTGCAGGCGAGGACCCAGGATGGTGTATTCCAAGAGATATAAAAAGGCCCTAGACCAAGAATCCTACCAGGAGAGAATCATAAGATCCCAAGGATTCTCTTGAAAGAATGTACGCAGAAGGAGAAGCGTTAAAGGTAAAAGAAGTTCAAGAAGCTGAAAGAAAAGCTAGAGAAGAGGTAGCCGAGCAAGAAAGACAAGTTGAAGCAACACAACAAAGTGAAGCCCAACCCAAACAGGGTGAGATGTCTCGCAAACCAGCATCACCTGCTACGAAACAACAAGACCACCCCATGCCAAGCCCTCCACCTTCACCAACACTTAGATCCCTGAGGAAGAGCAAACCAACAAAAAGGAGCTCAAACCAAAAGAAGCAGCAGGATTTGAACAACTGGCAGTAACTACTTCCGAGCAAGCCAAAGCAAAAGAGACAGAATCGCAAAGGACAGTCCTGAACCACAAGAAGCTACTAGTTTTGAGTAACCAAAGGCACAAGATACAGAGGCCACCCCGTCTACCACCACCCAGAAAGAAACGGCCGAGGCATCCACAAAGCCTCAAGAAGACAAAGCATCCAAGGCAACCACATAGCCACAAACAGAGGTAAAGGCCCTGCCGCAACTAGTAATTGCCACAGCCCACCCATGGAGCAACAAGAGACTACTGAAACATCTAGGCAACTCAAATAATAAGAATACTAGTAGACAAATGATGAATTAATTCTCCAAGTAAATGAATATGCCAAACAAATGTAGGAAACGATAGAGAAGATGCGATCAGCAGCACTTAGCTACAGTGCTAAGGCTAGAGAGTTGGAGATAGTGATAGATGCTCTACAAGGAGAACTAGAGGACATGATGAATGTCATCACAAATCTATAGAGACAAGTCTAGGAGTTGAAAGATGAAGCTAAATAACACCAGCTGGCTAGAGAAAAGCAACAAAAGAAAATGAAAGAGCTAGGTGAATTTCTCATGAAGTTAACAGATGCCTGTAAGACCAAAGGCGAACAATGTATTGAGGTTACCAACAAACTCTTAACTACAACTCTGTCAGTTCAAAAGATCCAAGTGCACCTCGACGTGGAAAATGCTTCACTACAATATTTAGAGCAGAGGATCAACTAGCATGCAACCTTCTTGCGGCAGATAAGAGAAAATCCCACAGTTGCCTCGATCAAAGTTACAGACGAAGTGTATAAAGAACTGGAAAACAAGAATAAAGATCTTGAGCTCGAGCTAAAGCTAGAGCAATCACAATGCAGAGACCTTGCATTAATGCGGGTACAAAGAGAAGAAGAGCTGCTGAAGGAGATAGTAGAGCTCAAGAAAATCAATCAGCTGCTGTGAGATGGATAGCAAGAAACGCAAGAAGAAGCATGTACTACAGAATAACCCCACATTGAAATTCCCGCAGTCTCTTTCACTGAGATGGAGACACAACCGGCAGAAGGGTTAGGTGGAGAAGACGACTTTCAGGTACCAATAACAGAAGGCGATCAAGTGCCAACGGTCCAGCTATCAAAAGCTGAAGAAGATTCAGTTAAGTAGCAGGTTGCTCAAGAAACGGATGAGCAATGGAAAGAATCATTGAATTGGGATTTGAGAGTTCTCCATTCAGTCACTGTTACTCAACTCATTCCCAACCAAATCAATGCACAATGGCATCAACAATCAGTACCATATCCCTTGATCAAGGTAGAGCTGCTACAGGTTAAGGAACAACTATATAAAGACATGCAAGCAGAAGGTGCAGATGAAGTCCACTCCAAGTGGAGAAAGAGATTTTTGAACAAGAATCCCAGATACTTGATTCTGTTCACAAGAGCACATGCAACACTTCAGAAAGACCCAAATTTTTTTCCTGTACAAAGAGTAAGGTCCTGGCAAGCACATGAGGCAATGACAAAGAAGCGGTCTACGTGGCTGAATTATCCGAGATTTCCAGGTCCATAAAAGGGAACGCCGATAGAGGAATACATGGTGAAAACCCTAATGGGTTCCATGGCATTCTTCAAAAGTCTCCCTGATCTTTCATGTGCTATGATCTAAACAAAATTCCAAATGCTGCTTACACGCATTGAAGTTTTTCACGAGCCAAAGTAAGTAAGAGCACCATGGATGTCCTTCTTCGAGGAAAATAAGGATCTATGCTACGACCTAAGAGTCCAACCTTTTGAAGAAGTCCTTTATGGCTTCTACGCCCACTGCATGTTCTTGCCATGTCATAATATGTTGATGTTTGAGGAAGCATTCCACAGAGAGTTTTTCACTTGGAAAACAAAGATTTTTGGGCCAGTGATCAACAACCTAGCTTCCAGATTCGTAGGCTACTCAGCCATCGAGCTCGAGAGCAGAGTCACCATGCAATTTTTGCAGGTACCAGACAAATAAATAAATATCAAATATGAAAAAGCTTTGCATGAACTTAATGATTGCCATCCCAGCCGTCAACCCAAAGATTATTTCAGCCCATAAAGTTGTCTCAAGGAACAACACAGGCGAGGAGGGGGGGAATGTAGAAGTAAGGTAACTCAGATACCATTTTTTGGAGCTCTCATTGTTAAAACATTATTATTTTGATGAATCGGGAATATTGGAGCTCCTATTTTCCGGCTTAACTTTGTAATTGATGAGCGAGGGCTACAAGCTTCCAGATTGTATCAACCTGTCTTTACCTATCTTTAGTTAGAGCTCCCAGATTATTAGTTTTGACCACCAAAAACCATTGCTAAGGTATAAAAGCCAATTTTGTAAGTTTATCAAGTTTTGGATAATGAAATACATAGCGTGAGCTAACGGTGCTCACTTTTCTCCTTCTCACGCTTCATACTAGCTCCCTCCCCGGTTGTCACATTACAGTTGCGTCTGTTGCATTGCAACCGCAGGTAAGAGATCTACACATTGACGTAAGGATTTCATGATATTTTGTAGCTTTTGGCATTGCCAACTTGCAGCCTAATTTCATCATAAGAAGGAATTTACACTTCAAAATCAAAAACTAAGTATAGGCGGGGTATTGGGGCATCATTGTAAGCATTAAGATGCATTCGGGTTCGAAAATGACTAGGTTAAAAATCCACTGCTATTGATTATCGTGATTTTTACACTTGACCTAAAGTGAGATTTGAGAACATAAGCATGTGTGCTTAGGCTTATAAACATTTCCTAGAAGTTTTGTACATTTGGATGTCATGTGATGTTGTAACGGATGTGATTTGTTTGCCGATGAGAGATTAGCTTTTGGTGATTTCAGCCACTTGAGTGTAGCTTGAGTTAGATGCGAGTTGTTTGTTGTTTTTCAAGATTTTGACAACCTCTTGTAGCCTCTATTCTTGTAGCCTCTATGAACTAGTCAAGTCAGCTTCGTCCCATGGATTGACAATTTAATCGTAGTTCTTGCTACATCTGCAATAAGATAGGAGTGAGGTTAGACACCCGTCCCACAGAGTTGTATCAAGCTCAAGTGGATCAGAAATGAAACTAGTAGCTCCAATGAATACTGTAACGAGAGCACAAGCCCAGGAAGCAGCAAGGAATATACCTATGAGAGACAAAAACATGTCACCCAGCCAATCGAGATAGAGAATTTGTTGGTTAGGACCCCAAGAAATCCTGGAAGGCAAAAAGGGACAAGATGAAAGCCAGAAGGATAAAAGAAAAATCAGCCTTAAAAACTAGATTCTAGCAAACCGAAGAACATTTGAGAATAGAAAGGGACCATAAAGAAAATATTGTTGTAGCAAAACCATCAGGAATACCCTCTAAGGTTCGCTCTTGGTGGAAAAAGTCTTTGGGCCATTATAAATCTTTGTGTTCCTTGAAAAAACTCGTTGGTGCAATGACGATGGAAGCTTCATGCACCAAATTATTCTTGATAAACACACCTAGTGTCCCTAGCGTGAATCCCAAGACCTCACACACCTTCAAAAACGGTGAGAGCTAGAAGTGAATGAGGAAATATTGAGATGAAGAAGATGTATCTTACGAGAAAGAAATATTCTCCTCACATAATCACTCTAATGGCATAGCTTAGCTTAGTAATTAGCATGGTAGAGGAGATGAGCATGCCATTGAAGCTTGGATCTTGGTTGGATTTGCATTCCATAGCCAAGAGTTGTGGGTGTAGACCTCTACTTCTCAATGCTTGGAGAAGGAGATCGAGTTCTTGATCTCAACACATAAGTTGTGTGTGTGTGTAGCAAAGGGAGTTAGACTAAAAATGCCAACTCTCTCTCTCTCTCTCTCTCTCTCTCTCTCTCTCTCTCTCTCTCTCTCTCTCTCTCTCTCTCTCTCTCTCTCTCTCTCTCTCTCTCTCTCTCTCCCTCTCTCTCCTTAATCGATCCCTCTTGATTTTTTATCTTGCTGGCTTTCCATTGGCTCCTGCAAGGCTTAGCCAATAATAAATAAGGAGAATATTCAATAGCATTGTGACATGTGTCCCCCTTTCCCCTTTTGTGAGAGTTTTAGGTAATTAAATAATTTTTTAAACTCTTATTGGACCTTTTGGTCTTCTGGCCAATAAGAATCAAGGAAGCCATTAGGCTGATGGATGCTCATTGGACCCCTTGGTAGACTCTCCAATAGTCTTCTAGGGAGCTTAATTTCTATTGGTTCTTTTATCAAGTATATTTTAATTGATTAGACTAATTTTACTCTAGCTTGATTCTCATTGTTACACCTCTATGGCCATCCAATAGGATGTAAGTGGAGATTGGGGACAAATGGGATAGGAGCCTGTCATGTGTCCATTCTTAGCTTTGATGAGAGCTCGGGTGTGTGTGTGTGTGTGTGTTTTCTCTCTCATCCCCTACCATTAGGGCTTTCCCCCTCCTTCCTAGGGATGTGAGAAGACTTTTTAGTCTTTCCATAACCATCCAATATTTTCCACCTTTTGCCATTGGACTTCTTAGTTAATTTTTGGAAGCTTAGCCTATGGAAATCTTAATGGAGCTGAACCTTAGGTCTTTTAAGCCCCATTGGAGCACCCTAATATTTTGCAAAATTTCCCCCTTTGGATCCCTGTTTTCCTCCTCTGGATCCCTGCTAAGACTGGTCTAGTAGCCTTACCAGTATTCTAGCTTTTACTCCCCTGGTACTTCCCCATATTAAATGATCAATTTAACAAAAGAAAAATTATTTGGGGGAATTATCTATTAGCTTTTATGACATTACCTCTCTCTTGAAATCATAGGAATCCTCGACTATGAGGTAGAGAAGATAAATCCTAGTCATTATTCTGTTTGCTAGCGGGTAGAGGATCCCTATTTTACCCTACAACACCATTCCAAAATGGATGATTAGTCCATTTGGTGCTTGAGAGCCTTAGCTTCCGCAAGCATGTCTGCACATTAGTCTGTATCAATCTTCCATATTAGAGTGACAAAGTATACTTGGTGTTCGGGAGACGTCGATTCCACAAACATGATCCTAAGCATGCATACTTATTATGTTATAGAAATGATATTTTATGATTTATTGCAGATGACAGGTGGAAAAGACTAGACCGAGCTAGGCCTATGCGAATGGATATATATGTATATTGTACATTTTATTATTCAAGTGCTCTTTATGAGCTTTGGCCATTTATGACCGGCCGGCCAGTTTGTAACCAATTTGACCATTCAAGAAATCTATAAATGAAATACGTGCAAGAGGGAAATGGTCACTCTTGCACGGGGGGAGATTGAACCCAGTGCTCGTGTCTGTTCTTCTCTTCTCTTCTCTTATCTCTTGCCGTGGTAGCGTAGCACTCCACTCTAAGAGGTGTGCCTACACGTGCACTGTCTTACTCTTTGTCTCTCCCTGTTCGTGTATAGCTTGGATTATGCGCTGTGTGATTCGAGGTATGCATATTTGTTCATTTCATGGCTTGTAGTATATTGTTTTTGCTATATAGCAGGGCTCGCGATGCTTTCGTCTGTAGCAGTGGTATCAGAGCACAGACCATCGCTCTTGGCAAGATACGGATTGTAGGAAGGAAGAACGTCACAAATTTGGAGCTAAGTACTTTTTAATTACTCATTTTTATTAATAATGATTTGCATGCATGTATTAAGTAACTATTGCAATATGTATTTTACCTTGAGTGCTTACACGCATGTTGGAAAAGGTAGGTGTCTGAACATAAGAAATTTCCAAGTTGCAATAGGTTCGCATATAATTGCCAAGGTATGGAGATGTCAATAGAAGAAAGGGAAGAACATTATCATATTGTATGTAGGTATTAGATTAGATAGGAAAATTGCAATGTTCTATGATATCATCGAGCCATGAACACTCAGATTAGGAGCTGTATTAACATTAGCAGCATGGGAACAATACACCAAATAATAATTAAGGATTTCAAAGGATTACGAGGAATCAAATTAACACAAAAAAATTTCTGAAGAAAAAAAATATATGGATATAAGCCAGGGGAAACAATGGCACTGATTCGTGGGGTGGTGTCTGTGTCAAAGGACAGTAGTCGTGGGAAACTATCCAATAGTAGACTAGTGCTCCATCATTTACAAATTAGGTGGATCTTGGGTCTCATCAAACAGTTAATCGGTGGACGCTCTGTTGACAAAATGAGCAACGAGTCGAAGCATGGCGCTAATGATGGCAATCGAACATTAACGTTGGTCAATAGCAAATGAAAGCCAAACAGATTTTGCTCTAGGCAGCGGCGATTTAGTAACCTCATGAACTCACTATGCTCAAGCTTGAAGCATTAAGTGTTTGTGAGTACAGGCGAGCACTCTCTCTCTCTCTCTCTCTCTCGTGGCAGACCAAATCTTACTCCCTGACTCCAACTCCATGCAGCGGTTCTCTTTCTCTCTCTCTTTGGCCCACTAGCGGTCTCTCTAAACTCTCCCATGCCCATGCAAGCCACGAGCTCTCTCTCTCTTTGGATGGTCACTTGCTCACCAAGAGTGCTCATCACTTACGTGCGGCAGTGAATCTCTCTCTCTCCACTTCCTCAGTCTGCATGCAACTAAGGCCGCCAGAACACCAGTCAAAACTGAGACAATTAATTACAGCCAATGAAACTCTTTTACTGAGTTGCATGCAACCCGCCAACTCCAATCTCTCTTTTTCTCCCTAACTCCAGTCGCCATCCACCCTAGTCTTATACCGTTGTTGTTCTCTCCCTCCACTCCAACTTGACAGCCACTGTACTTGTCCATCCACTGTACTTGTCTCCCACTGTACTGGTTTCGTGACTCTCCCTCTCGTTCCTAGACCACCCAACCAACCCACCCATGCAGTCGTGAGCTGCCCACAATCATGACCACCTATCACATGATACGCATGCCCGTTCCCACACCCACACAACAACGGCCATCTCTCTGGTCTACCTCTCTGATTTGTCTCTCTCTCTCTTCAGCCCCACCAATCACCTTCTCTCTCTCTCTCGTCAACTGACAGCTACACAGCACATAACACCACTACACCCTCTCGAGTTTTGTTATTATCTTGAAATGGTATCTTCAAAGAGTTTTGGCCTTCCTCGACGATTTGAAAGGCTTCTTGACAACCAGCTTGAGGCTATGTTTCCTCCTAGAGTGCACCTTGCTCGGAGAACGATCAGACGAAGAGGAGCCCAATAGCCTCTCTGCATGGTATAGTGACGAGAATGCCCAACATATACTGCTAAGCAATCCTCTTCACCCTGCCCTTCATTGACACCATGCATGGTGGTCATCTACGCCTTCGTTTGCAGCGTTAATCCCTTGCCCTAGTGGGTGTAGTCCAAGGTGACAATGAACGTCGACGCAGCTCTCGGTAAGCCGGGGTTTGGGGAGCAAATGGCGGTGCTAGATCGACTTGAAGCACACTGGTGTAGCTTTGACTCCCTACTTCTAGATTTCCAATCCTACCTCCTCAGCAACCAGCAGCCAACAGGCTGCAATGACCCTCATCATCTCATCAAGCACCCATGGATCTTCCTGCGCTACCTAACATGGGATAACAACAATAAGGCCACTACTCCTATATCTGCTACATCTCTCTATCCCTGTTCTCAAGCCATGCCTGCAGAGAAATAATGACCCACCACTAGGGCTCTCAAAGCGAGGATGGGAATTGGTGCAAAGTAGGCCTGCAAAGGCTTCACAAAAGGTTAGGCAATGACATGATCACATTTTGCCCTTCGCCTATAATGTCGGAGGAGCATTCTATTACTGCTTGTGCGGTTGTAGCTCAAGCCTGTACCTCTAATATACACTATTTTTAGGGCTTGCTTTTCTTTGCATGGTTTTCTTCTCTTGTTATATCAGACGCATTGGCGTAGACGTCCACAAGACTATATAACCATTATCCCTTTATAAACTTTAAGCATTATTATTTAAAGGGCTTCCAAAAGATGAACCCTTCATTGTGTAGCATACAATAGCCTTTCGGACATCACCGGGCTGTCAAGCATATTCGGACATCGACAACGATCCTCAGTGACCAACTTCTTGTGATAAACGTCGCCTGCCAACCATCCCGGGCATTGAGATGATCATGATGATGACGATTTTAGTGTGATGTTTTCAGGTTTTTTCTTTTTTCATTTAAGTTTTTCACTTTCCTTGATTTTATTTTAGTACCCAAACATTGGTTTAGATCCACAAGGATTGTATCAGCTTGGACTCAGAGGAAATTTTGGCATTTTGAATCCTATTAATATAACATTTCATTTAATTTCTTTCTCTATCTCTCTCTCCACATTGATGATGCATAACAAATTACCCTCTCTCTTACCTACACGCCCACAAGCTTTGTACAAGACCCAATAATATACTCGTGTAGGTTTACGATCAATGCAATTTGACCATTGAAAAGCCTTCTTATCAATCATGTGTATGTGTTGCTAACAAAAGGTAGGAAAAATATCTGGTAGATTGACCCCATAAGGCAAGAAATCATGTTTCATTTGGTATCGCTTTGCAGATTACAATGAGACTTATCATGTCTCGTCTCGAGGGATACTCGACTTGTTATTCGACTATCCGTGCTCACCCAGATCTAACACAAATAATAATAAATCAATCTTATTAGTATGTCGTTGTTGTGATTTTGTTTTAGCTGTAATATTCAAGATTTCCTAGTGAATGTAGTCACAAATTGAACACCATTTTCTAGTCCTTGGTAAGTTCTAATTGTTTGTGCTAGTGAGTCTATGGTATATCACAACATATTTGCTGACCTTCAACCAAAAAAAAAAATTTGCAATGAAATAACGATCAAATATGACCATGGTAAGGCTTTACTAAAGCTTTTAAACGTAAAGTTATTATCTTTGATGGGCACAAATACTCATTTTCTATTACATTTTGTTACAAATGATAGTCCAAAACTTCTTATCATTGTTATATTTCTAAATTTCAATGGATTGCTTTGATAGAGCTTGCCAAAGTATACACAATTGTCATTATTTATTTCACGATTCAAAAGCTACAGGTAGTGACACTGCTAACTTTTCAACCTCAATCCTTGCCCAGTACCATAGACCACCCTCTCGAGCAAGATAAGTTCTTTCCTACTTTTATATGTCAAGGTCTACATTTGTACAGAAAGAACCAAGACTCGTGGACTTAGAAGGTTCATTGAATACTTCTTGGTTATTTGTAGGTGAAGTATTCAATGATTCAAAGTGGTGCTTTTACTCATGGCCCAGACTACTTGGTTATTTTGTGGGAGGAGTATTAAAAAGGAAATTGGAAATAAGTATTTACTTTTGGAACCTCCAAGGAATGCAGCCTGCATTTTGTGGAGCGTATGGTTGTACAAGGCCTCTTTATCTCATGGCCCATATCTTTTTAGGTTATTTGTGGGAGGAGTGATGAGGGAGTTGTTGAATACCTCATGGCTGGGACCTAGATGGTTATATGTGCGGGAGTGTTCATCGGCCACTTTATGTTTCTCTATCTTGCACCATGCATATGTAAGTGTCTGTGTTGCAACGTGATGTGCAATATTCCTACTTGCATGGGTATGCAACTTTAGTGCATCAAGACATCCGTTATAGAGCAATGCTATCTGTTTGGGATGGATAATTTTGCTACACCAAAATATCAAGAGCTTTGATATGGAAAACTGAATGACCCTCCGATATTTTTGAGCTAACTTGAGTTGTCCAGCAGTTATAATTGTGAACGATCTCTCTTCTTTCAAGAAGGGTGGATGTCACAAAGTGCTGACGTGTCAAGCCAGAGAAGTCTCGGAGGGTTAGGGCTCCCTGAGCCTAACCTTAGCCAACCTAGAGATCCTGGTCGAGGGGCCTAAAGTTGAGCAGAAGCAAAACAAGATGGATTCTTCACCAACTTATAGGTCCTCGTCGAGTGGCCTATTATTAAAACAGGGTTAGGATTAAAATCCTAAGCCCCAACAACTTATGGGACCCCTGTTGATGGGGCCTAAAAGTGAAGCATGCACACACACACACACACACACACACAATCTAACTTGATTAAAGGGATGGTGACATGGTAGTTGTTACAAGCTTGGACACTCCAAGTGAGAAATTAATAGCAACACACGAACAAAAACTTCAAAATCATTGAACTTTTCTAGAGAGAGAGTCGACACGGCATGCCAGAGTTCCACGCCCAGAAGCACTGGCCCCAAAGATTGATGCCCCTTTCAACATTTCTTTATTATTTCTCACATCAAGGTACAACTCTAGAGAGTCCTCTGTTCTCTTACTCTACGTCTACAGGGGAAGGCCCCTAGGGTCCTTATAGACAATACAAGGGATGCCCAAAAGCAAAGACCCAAAAGCAATCAGCCATTCAACCCCAAAAGCATTGCTCCCAAAATTAGCGTTGAAATCAGCTAGCACAATTTTCAAGACGGGCGTCTATCTTTGGGAGTTACTTGGTAGCTTTATGAGACATCATATAGAGAACTTGCCATAGTTCGTGGGCATTCCAAGGACATATCTATCTTTATCTCCCATTCGGCATTGCTCTAGCCAATCTTCTCACGTAGGGGCAGCATAGGCTAGCAAATTGTAATGGAAATGGCCTATGACCTTTGAGAATAGCGGAGTTAAGAGAATTAGAGTGAACATTTTTGTGAGATTACTTTGAGAACATAGCGGGTGAACTTAATTGATGGTAGCAACATAATCATAGTACTTAATTAACTTGGCATAATCAATAATTTTGCAAGAGAGAGAGTATTAAAGAACATGATAATTGTTGAGGACCAGATTTACTTGGAGCATGTCCCCCCAGAAGAATCATCCATAGGAAAAAGAAATAGTTCCTCATTTATCATCACTCTTCTTGCTTAGCATAGCATAATAGCATAATATTGAAGATGAAGAAGATGGAAAGCTTAAGCATTGAAGCATGGCTCTTGGTTGGATTTGCATTCCATAGCCAAGAGTGTTGGTGTAGGCTCTCAACTTCTCAACAAGCTTGGAGAAGGAGATGGAGCTATTGCACTTTTCACTTCACACAAGAGAGTGTGTGTGTGTGTGTGTGAGGGGGAGAGTATACCCCCTCTCATGCTTGGTCCACCTCTCTCTCTCTCTCTCCCTCTCTTTTGTATTAGTTAATTAAATCATTTGGACATGTGTCCTCTTTTTCCTCTTTGAGAGAAAGAACTCAATTATTTATTTTTATGCATCTAAATTCTCATTGGACCCCTCTAAAGTTAAGCCTATCCAAGATTCAAGCACATCATGAGGGCCAAATGGGGAGGATCTTGACATGTGTCTTTTATGCTTCGTAATATATCATGTTTGAATTGAACACTTCAAGCACTTTAGTCATTTAAGCATGAAAATCATTTATTCCTCTTGAGAGATCATGTTTGAATTGAACACTTCAAGAACCTTAGTGATTTAAGCATGAGAAGCAAATCACGCTTGGACAAGGTTTACACAAACACCTCAATCACCTTAGTTAGCACAACAAGCACTCATACTTGGGTAGGATTCCCACGTCAAGGTCAACTCTATCTTGCCTAAGGTCAAAGGAATTTTCAACACCAACTTTTGGAAGTCTTTAAAGAAGCTAACCCTAAGGTATTTAAGCTCCATTAGGTAGAATTTCTCTCTAACATACCATCTCTCATTTGGACCCTTTAACCTTGGCCCCATGTTGAGACAAATCCATAAGCACATGTCTATATTCTAACCCTTGTTTCCATTTATTCTCCCACATTAAATGATCAATTAAATATGAGAAAATAATTTGGGTTGGTTAGATATTAGATTTTATGATATTACCTCTCTCTTGAAATCATAGTCGTCCTCGACTATAAGGTAGAAGAGATAAAGTCTTAGTCATTAGTCTATGTTTCTTAGCGGCGGGTAGAGGATCCCTTTTCACCCTACAACATCATTCCAGAATGGATCACTAGTCCATTTGGTGCTTGGGAGACGTACCTGTCGCAAGCATATCTACTCTTTATTCCATATCATACTCCCCAAGTAAAGTGACAAATTATATTGGTGTTTGAGTGACGTCGTCATCACAAACATGATTCTAAGCATGCATACTATTTAAATTTGTACACAAAATAAGATTAGTCTTATAAGACAAAAACATTGTTCATTTAGAAAGCATTTACGTTTGCTTACTCTAGTGTAGCATTGTAAGCATTGAACCTTCATTGTAAGCATTGACAAGGTTCATACTATCCGTAAGATGTATTCGTTGCATCGATCTAGCATCTTTGAAAGGATAATTTTTGAACTTAATAAGATACCGTTGGATAATATTACCATGCCATAGTATATTGTTTTCATGCCAAAGGATAGCTTCGGGTTGTAGCACCTCTTCTTGGTGTTGATAGTGATGGGGGCTTTTCACAAGCCAAGCTCCCATACCCGTCTTCTCTCGTCCCCACCCCATGAAAACCCCCTCTTAGGGAGGGAGTGATAAAAGGCATTGGAAAAAAGTAAGAAAAAAAATAAAGTATGATTATGTAAATATATAAGAAAGGTAAAATAGGCCACCTCATGCCTGCGCGGCAGCCCATCCCCTCCTTTTTCTTCACTTTTGCCCCGCCGGGTGTTCCTTTTCCTCTCCTCCACTCAAAAGTTCAACCCCCTCTCTCTTCCCCTTGTCCTTTCTCATTTCTCTCTCCCCTCAAGCTACCCCACCTCTCACCAATAATGCATTATAACTCACCAATAATGCACCAACTCACATGCCACCTCTCTTATCTTCCAAAACAGTATACCCCACCCCCCTTTTCTCTCTCCTACACTCTCCCATGATCCAAATACCCCCCTCTCTCTCTAACATTCAAAATCTCTCTTGTCTTGTAGCCAGATGGCCTCCCCCACACTCACACACACTCAGTTTCACTGAAAAAGCTGCCCACAGACCCATCCCCACCCAGTGGTTACCTGATTTTCTTGTGTTCACACACATCTGCACACAGATTCACCTCTTAACACACTCCCCTCTCTCCCCTCTTGTAATTAATTTATTCTCCATGTCACCTCTCACTTTTTTCATCAACCCATCTCTCTCTCTTAGTCTCTCTCTCATGAGACTGCTGTTCTAGCATATATACACATAGCCAGACAAGTGGGGCCCAGAGTCACATGGTTTGTGTAGATAATGATTTCTTCATTTCTAAATTCTAGAATTTCTCCCCCCTCCTCCCCTATATAAAGAGGGGTCACCATCACACTAACAACACACACAACATCACCAAAGAACACACTATGCACTGGGTGTGCCTAGTGCACACACACACACCCACACCATCACCATCACCGCAATCACCATGCTTGTCTTGAGCATGACCTCTACACCCTTGGCTATGGAAGATGAAGGGCAACTAAATGAAGGATGATGCCCATAATCCTCGTGCGAGTCTTCGCCATCAACTCCCACCTATCCGCCATGTGCTCTACCACTCTCTCCCTTCTCATTCCCCTACCCTATGCTCCCCATTTCATCGCCTAATTCTCTAAATAAAGCTTGAGGTTTTGTGAGTATGTTTTCTTGCAATGTTTTGCCCATGTGAGGTGTGCGGAATCGCCACCTAGTCTTGTGTTTTAGAGTGATCTTGTGTATGTGTGAAGGGTGTGCGGATTCGCCATCCTTTTGTGGTGCCTAAGTACTAAGCCGCTGTACCCCCTCCCTCTCTCTCTCTCTCTCTCTCTCTCTCTCTCTCTCTCTCTCTCTCTCTCTCTCTCTCTCTCTCTCACTTGATCTCATTCCCTTTCCTCTCCATCATTACTCCCAAGCATCCATCTCTCTTGGATGAAAACTTTGTTATGGTGGTGTGTTGTTTGCGTCCTAGCCGCTGAAGCTAGGTGGTGCCCCCTGTTTGCTTTACCATGACAGGCTCGCGGCGCGCCATTCGGTCCCCGGTGTTTTAGAGGCCGTCGAGGTTCGGGGTTCGCTTTGCTCCCGTCATTTGGTGCCCCCACTGAGGATCTTTTCATGAAACCCTTCAGTTTACAAGACTAAAACCCCTAAACTATTGTGAATGGATGAATGGCTAGCAGGATTTGCTAATTGGACGACAGAAGAAGAAGAGCTCCAAGCACAACTAGACGAACTCCGCATCTCCATCAAAGCTCGAGTGCCAGGCATAATGGTAATCGATTTGCAGTGGGAGAGTCAACCAACACGCCAAACCTAGTGGATATACATAGGCCAAGTGCCAAGAAGAAGAAGGAGAAGGTCGAAACCATGTCCGCAACCTACAACCAACCCACAACAACAAAATGGAAGGAGCTCTACAAAATAGAGAATCAACACTATTCTACTTTGAGAATCGGGTAACTCAAGTCACTGAGGTAATTACCACAGTCAGTTTTCAAGTTGCACCTGATGCTGCAGCACAGATAACGAAAGCATTGGCTCACACTCTCACTAGAGAAACTAGGGATCTACTGAGTTTGTTTCAGGAAAGAACACCACCCTCTCCCACAATCTTGGACAGTGACTAAGCACCTCTAAGCTTCACATGAATCAGTACAACCTACCTCAAGACAGATCACACATACCAACACGTGTACGCTCAATCAAGGTAATACTGGATTTGAAGGCTCACTACGAGCACGTCATTGACACCATGCCGGGTGGGGAGCAGTTTTTGGAGGTTCTGGCATCAGATCAACCATTTGTCTTACCTTTGGTACAAGGCAATGTACCGTTTGAAGTTTTAATCTATGTCCTAGTATAAGAGGGTATACATGCCTCCTTGTAAAGAAGAAAAAACTTTTGCAAGTTAAGTAGTGTGTCTTTCTAGCTCTCTCTCAGTAATCATGGCAAGTGTAGCATTTCCAACATTTAAAGGAAAGAAGGGGGAGGATTTGGTAACAGACTTCCTAGATGACTTTGAAGTAGCATGTGCAGTGAGCAACAAAGATACGGATGAATCCCGGGTTAGAATCTTTAAGCATCTCATGAAGCTAGAAGCTAGATCATGGTACAATGCACTTCCACAAGCAACCAAGGATGACTCGGAACCCTTAAAAACCGCTTTTAAGAGGCGCTTTGGGGGAGGTACCACTTCAGAAAAGTTGTGGGACAAGTTGAGAGACTTGAAGCAGGAGGGTCTTTTAGAATATGCCACCTATGAGTCCAAATTTGTGGATTTGTGGGAACGGTGGGTTGAGTCACTGGCAAGGGGGAAAGCCGCACCCGATTTCCTAAAAAAAGATCGGTTCACGCATGGCTTATGGCCGCTTCTCAAGGAGAAGGTGAAAGGTAGATTCCCGGCTACGTACGAGTTAGCCGTTGAGATTGCTTGCCTTAAGGACAAGAAGCTGCGAATGAAAGCCAAGGAAACCGAATCAACAGAAGCAGGAACATCGCGTCGACCAGCAACTACGACAACCACCATACCACCACCACCGGCCCTTGGGGTAAGAGATGACCAGCAAGATATGTTGGCCCATATTACTTACCAACTTCATAATTTGTCTGTCCACTTAATACAACAAGGGAGGAGTCAAGAAAGAGATCAAGACCCTGGAAGAGCACGAGGACAAAACAGGGAGTATCATTGCTACAACTGCGGAGAAGACGGTCATGGTATGTACTACTGTCCCAAACCACAACAAAACTATAATAGAGAAGGTAGGAGGAACCAATTGTCACCCCCTAGAGAAAGAACACCCCCACCCCAAGCACCAGCCCCACCAACACAAATTCTACGTCCGCCACAATCATCTTACACCCACCACCAATTGGTACCCGCACACCAAGTATCATTGGTCTTGCAGAAGAGGTCAAGATGAGTGTAACGGAAGAAGAATCAAGTAAGAAGAATATTCAAAGAACTGAAGCAGTGGAACAAGAGGTTAAAGAATCAAAAGATGCTACCCAGGTAGGGGAGGTAAGCCAAGAAAATTGTGTTACAAATGTGAGTACATCTTTAACCTTGAATGAAATAGGCACCAAAGCGATCAATCGACAGCATTGGGCAGTAAGGGTAAGAAGGTGTAAAGTGTTGATTAGGCCTCGTCAGAGTAAGAGGAATGCAAAGGTCATGAAAGATACAAGAGAAGAGGAAAAACAGCCTGTTAGCAAGGCTTTGCAGAAGATGGACAACATATCAAGCAAAGGGGAGGGCTTTGAAAACGGAAGCCTGTGCACTAGCATGGACCCAGGATAGTATAGCAAGCTAAAGGAATCTTGCATCAAGGCAGTTTCACTAGAGGACCATAACAAAGAGGTAAGTATGACTGAAGATTTGGAGTTGGATATTTCTCCAGAGGCTTGGCAGCCAAGCAAGATTTTATTGTGTAGTGTTATAGACTTGGAGATGGATAATGCCTCTAATCTACTGAAAGATGTTATAAACTTGGAGATGGGTAATGCCTCCAGTTTATGTGAGGATGTTCATAGTAAGTTTGATGATCAATATGTGGCCAACCTTTTAAGGATGTTCCAAACTCCTCCACAACACAGCATTGTGTTTGCATGGGATGCATCAGACCTATGGCTATGGCTAGCTGCTATAACATATAGAGAGAAAATCAGCATGGAGATAAGAGCAAAGGAGCCATGGATAGACAAAAGGCTGATAGAATTCAAGAATGAAGACCTCATTCCCAATTTGGTACAATTTTTTACAATTAGTGCATCCTCTCTTTGGAGAAAGGTAAGTGAATTACGCTTGTATTTAAGCCGCAAGGTAGGTGGCTTGCTATTAGCATCAATAAAGGAAGCTGACATGTTTGAGCACACCCAAAAGAAGCATGATATGCTTGCAGTTTTTTCTAGTCATGGCAGTAAGCAGGACTCTGAAGACAACTTGAGCTCACCACACCAACAAGGCGGCCATATATGGTGGATTCTTGGTACACTCTTGGGAATCATAATTTTCGATTCTGTCTTTGCAGGAGCCAAGATGCTCGTTTCCCCTCTCGCTACTGGTGGTTACAAATTTGGCCCAATTTGGCATGCAAATTTTATTGTTTGGACACTGCAGACAATGATCCTATTTTTCACTTGGGATCCAGGAGGACACTGGCACAAAGTTCTGGAAGCCATGGGCTTCCCGTTTAATCAACCGACACTATTCCAAGGAACAGGCTATCACCCGGACCTGTTACAGGTTCATGAATATCCCAGAAATCTCACCAATGGCCAAATGGAATGAATAGTTCAGAAGGCAACTCGATATCAGATCCTACAGCTAAGCGGAAGAAGAAACAAATGAGCTAGAGTCATGAATGCCTCTAGCCAAAAGGGGAGGTCTAATGATGGGGGCTTTTCACAAGCCAAGCTCCCATACCCCTCTTCTCTCGTCCCCACCCCATGAAAACCACCTCTTAGGGAGGGAGTGATAAAAGGCATTGGAAAAAAGTAAGAAAAAAAATAAAGTATGATTATGTAAATATATAAGAAAGGTAAAATAGGCCACCTCATGCCTGCGGGGCAGCCCATCCCCACCTTGCCTCCTTTTTCTTCACTTTTGCCCCGCCAGGTGTCCCTTTTCCTCTCCTCCACTCAAAAGGTCAACCCCCTCTCTCTTCCCCTTGTCCTTTCTCCTTTCTCTCTCCCCTCAAGCTACCCCACCTCTCACCAATAATGCATTATAACTCACCAATAATGCACCAACTCACATGCCACCTCTCTTATCTTCCAAAATAGTATACCCCACCTCCCTTTTCTCTCTCCTACACTCTCCCATGATCCAAATACCCCCCTCTCTCTCTAAAATTCGAAATATCTCTTGTCTTGTAGCCAGATGTCCTCCCCCACACTCACACACACTCAGTTTCACTGAAAAAGGTGCCCACAGACCCATCCCCACCAAGTGGTTACCTGATTTTCTTGTGTTCACACACATCTGCACACAGATTCACCTCTTAACACACTCCCCTCTTGTAATTAGTTTATTCTCCATGTCACCTCTCACTTTTTTCATCAACCCATCTCTCTCTCTTAGTCTCTCTCTCATGAGACTGCTGTTCTGGCACATATACACACAGCCAGACAAGTGGGGCCCACAGTCACATGGTTTGTGTAGATAATGATTTCTTCATTTATAAATTCTAGAATTTCTCCCCCCTCCTCCCCTATATAAAGAGGGGTCACCATCACACTAACAACACACACAACATCACCAAAGAACACACTATGCACTGTGTGTGCCTAGTGCACACACACACACCCACACCATCACCATCACCGCAATCACCATGCTTGTCTTGAGCATGACCTCTACACCCTTGGCTATGGAAGATGAAGGGCAACTAAATGAAGGATGATGCCCATAATCCTCGTGCGAGTCTTCGCCATCAACTCCCACCTATCCGCCATGTGCTCTACCACTCTCTCCCTTCTCATTCCCCTACCCTATGCTCCCCATTTCATCACCTAATTCTCTAAATAAAGCTTGAGGTTTTGTGAGTATGTTTTCTTGCAATGTTTTGCCCATGTGAGGTGTGCGGAATCGCCACCTCGTCTTGTGTTTTGGAGTGAGCTTGTGTATGTGTGAAGGGTGTGTGGATTCGCCATCCTTTTGTGGTGCCTAAGTACTAAGCCGCTATACCCCCCCCCCCTCTCTCTCTCTCTCTCTCTCTCTCTCTCTCTCTCTCTCTCTCTCTCTCTCTCTCTCTCTCTCTCTCGATCTCATTCCGTTTCCTCTTCATCATTACTCCCAAGCATCCATCTCTCTTGGATGAAAACTTTGTTATGGTGGTGTGTTGTTTGCATCCTAGCCGCTGAAGCTAGGTGGTGCCCCCTGTTTGCTTTACCATGACAGGCTCGAGGCGCGCTATTCGGTCCCCGGTGTTTTAGAGGCCGTCGGGGTTCAGGGTTTGCTTTGCTCCCATCAACAAGCGCATCAATATGTCAGTGTAGTAGTCAATTAGATATGTTTTGCTGATTTGTCGGGTACGCTCTATCAGATTGTAATGAATTGGATTGTAGTCACTTGGATTGTGGTGAATTGGATATTTAATAGTTAGTTTGTATCAAGACTGAGGTTGTTATACCAGTTTCTGGTGAAGTAGTTTTAAGTGTGCTTTGTGCTCCGTGAAGGATCCATCTGTAAGGGAATGACTCTGTAGCTTATTCCTTGATGAATGCAGCATTTCTAACTTCTATTTTAAGTTACTTTTGGTCTCATCTCATATCTTCTTTGTAATACTTCACTATTTTTTAATGTAATTCTCACTTATGTGAGGTTAAGGATAGTATGATGATTCAGTTTTCTCTGTGTTGATGAATCACAACACATTTGGTGATCCTGCAGGTTATGTTCTCTTTTTGTGAGGATGCGATAAGAAATTGTCACGTATTCTTCTTCTAATTATGGATGTTTTTCTGGGATGATGAATGTCCAAGAGGTGTAGGAGACACTCTCAAATATATTATACAAGGGCTCAAGCGAGGGCAAGCAACATTGATCCATTTCATTATGATGAGGTCCCTGAAGATGATGGAATTGATCCACCACCTAAGGAATCACTGTTAACATCTGGTGAGGAGAGTTGTAGTGTAGCAGAGGGAAGGGAGTGAGGCAATTTGTTGGGGTGCTACTCTTGACAGGAGGACCTGCAAGAAGAAGAAGGCGACTCCACTTTGACCCACTGAGGGTTTCTAATAGGCAAAGACCTACAAGAATCCCAAATGCTATTTCCATGGCTTAGCCACCTCCTAACCCAAATATTAAATCAACAAAGTTCAGAGGGACGTCCAAAGAAGATGCAAATTGTCACGTGGCGCAATTTGAAACGAGATGGCGAGCTAGTGGATATCAGTTGATGTACACGGATCCTATCAAACTCTAGCAATTTGCAGCTACATTGGTTTAGCCAATATGGTATGGCTCATTTTCCTACTTATAATGCACTCAATATGTCCTTTTTACAAAGATTCAGAAAAGAGAAAACTCCTACAGATATTTTAAGAAAGCTGCATCATATCAAACAAGGTACAATGCTTGTAGAGGATTTTGCTTAAAAAATTAGGATTTTTGTTGAAAGATTACACGGTAATGAAAGACCCACTTATGAAATGTTAGTTGGTTATTTTCTAAAAGGCTTGAGAAGTGGTATTAAGAATGTTAAGACCAGTATTGATATTGCATGTGGTTTTAATAACCTGGTATAGGTTGCATCTAGAGTTGAGAAAAGGCTTGGCATGACCAAGTCTAACAAAAGAGGAAGCAAGGATTCTGAATCGAGCTCTGATTCAGGTACAACTTCTTCTCCTGAATCGGATTTAGAGAGTTCATCTAATGAGGAGGATAAGAAGAAGAAAAAGACTCCTGATAAGAAAAAGAAGGATAAGATGGGTGATGAGGTTGATTTGATTCAACAATTAAAGAGTATTAGATATTCGGTTATAGCTCCTAAAGACAAAAGGTTCTGTGAAATTTGTGAGAAGGATGGTCATACAACTGCTCAGTGTTGGTATAATCCAAAGCAAAGAAATAAACCACCTTCACGTACTCGTCGGGGTAGTGATTTAGCAGAGGTAAATGAGGTGGCTCCATTCCGAGGAAGACCACCTGGACATGGAAATCAGAGAGGACCTGGGAGAAACCAAGATAACAATCAAAGAAGACCCCAAGGGGTAATGCCTTGTGTTTATTGTGGTGACCCTAATCATTGGGTTGGTCTCCGTTGTGCGTTATGGGTAAAACATAGAGAAGAAAGAGGTATTGCAATTGTTCCTTTTAATCAAGAGAACCAACAAGCAGGTCCTCCACAACCTCCTCAAAATCAACCACAGGCACAAGCCAATGTCATTATCATTGATATTCTGATTTATCAAGGACTAGATACTGTATCAGCAACAATAGTTTAGAAGAGGAGCATGAAGAGGAGGAAATTGATTGCAATAATCCAGAGCAGCTGGAACAAGTGATTGATGTGTTGGTTGTAACAAGGTCTAAGGCCAAGGGTCCTATTGACTGGGAGCAGCAGAAAGGAGTAAGATATCGGGTGCATAAACATGTTCAAAAGGAGCAATAGCATCAGGTTTTAGGGGATAATTTTGATTCCTCCGATGAACCACTAAAACAGTAAAAGAATGTTGAGGTGTTTGAACCTGATTGGTTTGAGGTACTCATTAATTCTCCTTTACATTTATCTTTGGATCAAATGCTTTCTATAATACTAGCCTTTAAAGAAAGTCTATTGCATAAATTGTTGGGTAAGCACTATGAAATTCCGACTCAGCAAAAGGGGGAACCTGGTGTTAACACAATTCATCCTTTTGATGTGTATTTTATGGTCCCAGTGATTTAAGTTACTTTACAAGGTAGGATATTTGATGAGGTATTGTTGGATGGAGGATCTAGAGTTAATATTCTACCTGAGTCAAGTGTATCTTACAATGGGCTTAGGAAAGTTGGAACCAGCACCTTTCTAGGTCAAAATGGCAGATCAGAGAAGGGTCCATCCTGAAGGAATTTTGAGGAACACTTCCATTTAGATTGCAGGTATGTAGTTTACAGTGAATTTTATAGTACTCAAGATGAAGGAAGGAGATGCTTCATATGAAATGTTATTGGGGAGGCCTTGGTTTAGGCTAGCCAAGGTAAAACAGGATTGGGGTGAGAATCAGGTGGTTCTTACCAAGGGTAAATAGGTAATCACTATTCCTATGTTGGGAAGAAAGCATATTCCTTGCAAAGAAAGGCCATTGTTTGCTTAATCAATTAATCTTGTTGAAGAAGTAGAAGCTGATGAGGAGGAAGCCTTTTTGCAGGCTAATCCAACTATCGTTCCAGTATTTGAGGTGGATATTGTAGGTATCTTGCAAAAGGAACAGGAACCTGAAAAGATTGTTGTTGAACCTACCATGGGTCAAGAAATTCAGGGATCCGACATACTAAAGTTGATGAATCAAACTTTCTCTTCTAGCTCTAAAGAAGAAGTTCAGTAGGAGGAAAAGGATGCCAGAGACATGGTGGAGAAGATCTATAACAAAAGGTTTGGTGGCTCTAAAAGAGTTCAACAGGATGAATTGAAGGAGTTGAATTTAGGGACTAAGGATGATCCAAAGATGGTCAAGGTCAGTATTTATGTGGATAAAGAATTTCTACAGGATTTGTTACAGTTGTTGCTGGAATATAAGGATGTGTTTTCTTCGGATTACTTAGATGTCAAAGGAATTGATCCAATGTTGCATCAACATCATATTAATATGAGAGAAGATACAGTTTTGATTGTGCAACAAAGATATAGGATGAACCCTAATTTTGCACAGCAGGTCAAGCAGGAAATTGACAATTTATTGGTAGTTGGGTTTATCACACCTATTCATGAGGTTACATGGTTATCTCCAATCATTGTGGTACCAAAGAAAAATGAAAAGATTAGAGTATGTGTTGACTACAGGAAGTTAAATGCAACTACTATCACTGATCCTTTTCAAATGTCCTTTTGTGATGCCATATTGGATGCAATAGCAAGAAAGTAGATGTATAGTTCTTTGGATGGTTTTTCAGGGTATAATTAGATTAAAGTTGTTGAGGAGGATCAACACAAAACAGCCTTCATAACAGATTGGGGAGATTTTGCATCTATAATCATGAATTTTGGTCTCAAGAATGGACCACCATCATTCAATTTTATAGCTTATAAAACATTTGAGCCTTATTTGTAGGATTTTATGAGAGTCTTTGTGGATGACTTCTCAGTTTTTGGTAAAAGGGATTTACACCTTCAGCATCTGAAGTTTTTTTTTGAAAGGTGTTGGATGTTCAGATTATCCTTAAATCCTTACAAAAGTGTAATGGTTGTCAGAAGTGGTGTTTTGTTAGGCTATGTGGTATCTCGGGAAGGGATGTCCATTGATGTAAAGAAGATTGAGGTGATTCAATCAGCTCAAGCACCTAGCAATGTCAAAGAATTGATCAAGTTTGTGGGGCAGGTCCAATGGCATAGCAGGTACATCAAATATTTGGCCAATGTATGCATGCCTCTTACCCACTTAACCAAAAAACATGTAGACTTTGTATGGTCTGAACCTCAAGAAAACTCATTTCAGATGTTAAAGAAAATGTTGTCAGTTGCTCCTATATTACAACCTCCTGATTGGGTATTACCATTCCATGTCTATGGTTATTCCTCGGATGTAGCTATTGGAGTTGTTTTGATGCACGAAATGACCCAAGGGTGGTTCCGACCTGTATATTATGCAAGCAAAGTGTTAACCTCTGCTGAGAGGAATGATCCAGTTGTCAAGAGAGAAGCTTTAAGGATGGTTTATGATTTGAATAAGTTCAGTCATTACCTTTTATGCAATCGGGCTATATTTCTTGCTGACCATCAAGATTTGCTATACCTTATCAAGAAGCCTTTACTTCTAGGAAGGTTGGCAAGGTGGATGTTGTTGTTATAGGAGTTTGACTTTGTAATTGTTCATACACCTGGAAAAGAGCATGCCATAGCTGACTATCTAAGTCGGATTGAGACAGGAGAACAACCTCTATGTGTTCAAGATGATCTTCCAGATGTAGAATTATTTGAAGTTCAGAGTTCTATTACTGATTCATGGTATGATCAAATGCTGATTTTCTTAAGCAATGGCATCATGCCAACTGAGTTTTCTACAAACGAAAGGAGGAAATTTGCTCTTACTAGCATACCTTTTTTGGTTATTATTGGAGCCTTGTATAGAAAAGTAATTGATCAAGTAATTAGGAGATGTGTATCTGATTTTGAGCAATCAGCTATTTTGCAAGAAGCTCATTTTGGGACAGTAGGAGGTCATTTTTCAGGAGATATTAAAGGTAAAAAGATTTTACAAGCTGGTTTATGGTGGCCTACTGTATTGAAGGATGCTCATTTCTATGCAAAAATTTGTGTGGTATGTCAATCGTTTGGTCAGCCTGATCCTAGGGACAGGATGACAGATTATCCTATTTTACCATTGGAACCATTTCAGAAATGGGGTATGGACTTTGTTGAACCTGTAAAGCCTACAGCTAGTAAGGGGTGCAAATATATTTTAGTTGCCACTGATTATTGTACTAAGTGGGTGGAAGCTGTGGCTTTAAAAGACAACAAGACTCAGAGTGTAGCTAAGTTCCAGTATCACAACATTATGACTAGGTTTGGTTGCCCTGTTGAGTTGGTAAGTGATAGAGGGACACATTTTTTGAATGACATAATTTTTGAGCTAACCAAAACCCACATGATTATGCACAAAAAATCTACATCTTATCATCCCTAGGCCAATGGATAAGCTGAAAGTACCAACAAAACACTCATTAACATTTTCAAGAAGATTGTTTAAGAGAATACGAAGCACTAGGATGAAAAGTTGGATTCTGCTTTGTGGTCTTTCAGAACAGTCTTTAAGGTAACAATATGTATGACTCCTTTCAAATTAGTATATGGTCTTGAGGCTGTGGTCCCTATGGAATTTGTGGTCCCTAGTCTCAGTCAGAGTCATTGCTGAGAAAATGACTCCAAAATTATCAGTTCAACACATAAGTAAGTATTTGATGCAATTGGAGGAAGAGAGGTTGGTCAGTTCCTATATTATAGAGGTAATTTAGAGAAGAAGAAAATCTTGGGTAAGTATGAATGTCAAATTCAAAGTTCTCCAGGTGGGAGATTGGGTACTGCTTTACAACTCCACATTGGATCCTCAGCCTAGAAAGCTGAATTTAAGATATAAAGCACCATATCAGATTGTGCAAGATTTGGGTCAGGGAACATTCATTGTGGCAGATGTATTTGGCACCATAGTAGACAAACCTGTCAATGGGTTTAGGTTGAAAACATTTCAAGGAAAGCCACCTCATTTGGACTGACTTAAACCTACTATTGCAGATTTTTCCTTCTGTGAAGTTATTGGGTTTTTCCCTACTACTATGAAGCAGGTAAGTAATGCAACTTTGTTAGCAGTTGGACACACCCTACGGAGAATGATTGCTCGACAGAATATTATTTTTTGTAATTATTCTTTAATTGATGAGAAAACCCGTCATTTCACCCTTGTAAATAGTGCGGCTTACAGAAGCTTCCAGATTGTATCCCATTTTTGACATTTAGATTGAGTAGATGGTTAAATTGGAACATTAGGGTTTGAGATTGTAAAGTATTTATACCACTTTTGACCTTAATGAAGGAGGATCTTTTATCATTTTCAAAAAAAAGTCTGTCTGTGTGAGTGAGCGTACTATTTACGAGAGAGAGTGAGAGTTTCATCTTGATGCTACACGCCCACCGATGGTTGGAATCGAGTGAGGAGAAGTGTAGCATGTTGCCCCCGACGAGAGCTACGCGCCAATACCTACATTGTGGGTGTACGCTCTGGTTTTGCGAACTCGACCCACGAGATACATCTGGTGATTCGGTGAGCATATGTTGTCTATTTTCGCATTTCATCATATCCACGCGTTCGCATTGAGTAGAGCTACACATTAGACACTTTAGTTTTCGTAAAAGATGACCTGCAAATTATGACCAGACATCCTACGTGATTTTGCATCAGGTGTTTAGGGTTGGGATTTTGGTTCATGGGCCTTAGGGAGAGCAACCTATTTGTGTTAATAGGGTCTTCTTCAAGTTCTGTGGCATTTAGAGAACGTTTGATGGGTATTTGGCTCTTGGAAGCGTTGTAGGAAATCTCCTCTTATGCACTCCTGAGGGTTGTAGCTTAGAAATTGGGTAGATACCTCTGTAGGAAGTAGTCAAGAGTCAGCCGAGTGTAGGTTGACACCCTATGCTTGCTTCCATGCGCCTGCGGGTCGAGCTTCTTCCTAAGCTAACAAATCTTGTTAGGTGAGTTCTCGCTGTATTGACGTCCGTCGCGGCGTATCCGCCAACATTGGCACCGCTGCCGGGGATGAAAACCCTCGGTAGGTGACCAAGACTAGTCCTTGAGGATAGGGATTCTCTGGCTTGCCAAATTCTCGTATTACATTTAGATAGGATCAGATGGTGGAGGAATCTCTACGTCTTAGCAGGAGTCTAGGGAGCGAGTGTCTGGCCTAGATCCTTCGACTTAGGTAGACTTAGATAGTTTTAGGTATTAGTTCAATTGTGGTGTAGAGAGTAGGATTTGGAGTGGTAGAGGCGGTGAAAGGAGATCTTGAGAGTCCGGAGAGGCCAGGAAGCAACCAAGACACCATTATCACCATCTCACATGATGAGTAGGAGTAGGGTAAGTAGGACATCATGATTTATGATCTGGAGCACTTCATACATGTTATATTTGTTGTTAGGCTCATCACAAGGTTGTAAAAGACGGAAAAGAGTGTTTGAAAGCTAAAGTGAAATTCAAAAGTTTTTGTGAGTGTTTCTGAGAGAGCTGCAGAGCATCAGGAGTATTTCTGTCAGGACACAATTAAATTTTAAGCCAGGAGACATCCTACGCGTAGGATGTCTACAAGGTGATCTGGTGGAAATTTTGAAATTCTGATTTGACTAGTGTGTTCAGAAGGTAGGTTTTACCCTATTTTCACCTAGAAAGTGGAAGTTTGACCATATCTTGCCAGGATAAGGCCAAGTAGAAATAAAATTGCCATACATCCTACCCAAATTGTGCCAAGGCGTTATTTTAAGACCAAAACCATAGGATGGCTACATGAGCATGATCTGCATGATTTATTGAGTACCTGAGAAAGGTTTCATCTCAATTGGGTGAGAAAATTGGGTTTTAAGCAGACTTTTTCATTTTTGACTGAAAAAGGCTAGGACAGCTAAAATTGGGGTCTTTTGAAATCCAAACCAAAATCTAAGCATAGCACTGGGTTGCTGACATCAAGGAGAAGCTGTGGCTCAAGTTTGGGGTCAAACAGACCATATTGACATCCTACACATAGGATGTGTTCTCTGTGATTTAGCACTCCAAACCCAGATTTGAGCATACCAAAGTGATCACCACCTTAAGAGGAGTCCGTGCATTGCATTTGAAGCTATTTTGAGCAGTTAGACATGCTACACGTATAATGTCTAATGCATACAATTGAAGCCAAAAACTGACTGTAGGCATATCAGGGTGCTGTATAGCCTGAGGCAAGCCTCCTAGTCAATTTTGGTCCAAATTGGATTTGATTTGACTAGTCAGACCAACATCAGGCTGCTTGAACAGATTTCTGATCAATTGACCGTCTTATAGGTGTCCAAATCAAAAAGTAAAAACACATGTGGACTCAGCACATCAAGGGGAATCTATAGTGCAAAATCTAGGCAAAACAAAGCAGGTAGACATCCTACGCGTAGAATGTATACAGGGGCTTAGTGAAGATAAAAATTGACTGAGGATATAGAGTGATGTTTCAATTGACTTAAGAGTTCCAGAACTTCTTTCAGAAGTGAAATTGGACCTTGTTTGACCTTTTGACGGAGCAAAGATGGAATTAAGACTTTCCATGTAAATTGACCAACATCCGAGGGAAGTACAGTTCCAAATTAGAAGACCTCATCAAGAACATCCGAAGTGTATAAAATACAGTAGTGGTTGAATTTAACCCTCCAGTTATGCCAATCATTACTAAGACCACCTCTAGCGGTTAAATGCTTTGATTCGATTGCCGAAATTAAACGCTTTCGTACATGTATATTCAGCGGCAAAGCAAGAAGTTGTGCGAAAACTGATCCTTTGCCAAGTGAGTGGTTGGATTTGTGTTAAATTGCATTGGAAAGCTTGAAGCTTCTGTTCCTAAGCTTGCCATTGAAGCTGCATACATTGGTTGTACTACTCCCTATGCAATAATACCACTCGTCTTGCCCCAGTCTCTTGTGTTGCTTCTCCCCATCCCCTCCTCTTCTCTTCCTCTTCGTGTATTGACCATTGCTTGCATAGGGTTTGCCTGCAGCTCGAAAGGTGCTACCGAGAGGCCAGATAAGGAGTGTTTTGCGAGTCGGAAAGGGTGAGTTGCGCAGTGTGGGTGCTTTTGTGTTGTGGGTGTTTTTTGCAAGGTGTGAGGTAGTTGTTTTGTATGCTAAAGCGAAGTTGTTAGTGCAAATAAGCCAATTTGAAGGTGTTTTTTGAGAGGTTAGGGGTGCTGTGGAATCCCTGGGCTATAGAGAGGCAAGTATTTTGTGTGATGGGTGTGTTCCCTATTCCCCCTCTCCAACGTTGCAGGATTTGTTAGAAGCTGGTTATTTTGAACAGGAAGCAAGCAAGTTTTGGCTAGCCCTAAGCATAGATTGATACTAGGTGACTTGTTGAAAAATCTAGAGGTGGATGCCCAAACACCTAGCAGGGTAATTGGGAAGACTTTTACCATGCCCAAGAAAAGGAAATTGGATGCTTCTATTCATGAAGTAGCCAAGTCATTGGATTTTTCTGCACTTGGTCCATGTACTTCATCAAAACTTGAAATCAGTATTTCTGATGCACCAACAGTGTTAGAATGCTGCAAGATTTACAGGGTTTTGTTACCTATCAACAGCATCAGAGGGATGAATAATTGTAGATTGTAGCTGATTCTGGAGTGTCCAAGGTCTTGTTGCAGCAGCAGGCGAATTTGGTAGAATCTTTGAAAATGTATTTATTTGAGATGAAAGAGAGACATTAGCAAAAATTGGAGATTCAATTACAGTTGCATCCGGAAGAAGTGACCAAGGTCAAGTTGTCCTTGGGTATGTTTCAAGATTGGACTAAGGATTTGGAAAGCAAGGTTAATTCTGAGTTAGATCAGATTTCTGTGAGAAATACAAAGCTGCAAGTACAAAATGAGATGTTACAACAGAGGTTAAAACCTTTGGAAGAACTAACGAAATAGGTGTTGGCTCAGGAAGATATTGTTGTCAATGGGGTGCTTATGGATGAAGGGGATTTAAATGTGGTGAGACAGCCGTTAGTGGAAGGAATGCAAGATGTTTGGAAAGCTATGAGGGAGAGGTTGACTTCTATAGTGTCAAGTATCCTTATGAGGCTATCAAAGCTGGGTTTGTAAGTACCTATGAATCTGATTTGTTGCAAATTATAGAACACTTTAAGGAAGAAAAGGAACTTTGTCTAAAGCAGCTGTAGGATTACAAGGGAAAAAATTTGAACAAGGATGAAGAAATTTTCTTGGGATCAAATTTTGAAAAGAAGGATTTGGTTGATATAGCTCTCCAAACTTTGGAGACAGATGTTCAAGTTCAGAAGTCGAATGTTGAAGAGCTTTTAGTGGAGGATGAATCTCAGCAGGAGTTTGCAGTTGTTGCAGATACTGGAGTTCAAGACATGACTGGTGTATTGGAAAATAAAGCTGTTTTGGGAACAACCCCTGAAGTTCTGGCTGAAGATGTTGTTAAAGAAGATTCTGCAGCTTAGGGTGGTCCAAGCTCAACAATTTTTGTCTACCTCTTTTTTATCAAGAGATATGTGGATTCGAGTCGGATTTTGGGAAAATCCACCACTAGGACGTGCCATGTGTTGCCAGGCACATCAGTATGTGAGTGTAGTAGTCAGTTAGATATGTTTTGTTGATTAGTCGGATATGCTCTATCATATTGTAATGAATCGGATTGTAGTCAGGCGGATTGTGGTGTATCGGATATTTAACAGCTAGTTTGTATCAAGATTGAGGTTGTTATACCAGTTTTTGGTGAAGTAGCTATAACTTATAAGTGTGCTTTGCACTCTGTGAAGGATCCGACTGTAAGGGGATGACTCTGTAGCTCTTTCCTTGATGAATGAAGCATTTCTAAATTCTATTTTAAGTTACTTCTTGTCTCATCTCATATCTTCTGTGTAATACTTCACTGTTTCTGAATGTAATTCTGAGTTATGTGAGGTTAAGGGTAGTACAATGATTTAGTTTTCTCTGTGTTGATGAACCACAACACTTGGTCTTCAATTTCTGGAGGGTCTTCAATAATTGGTTCTCTCTTGGTGGCTCTCCTTTGTAGGGCTTAAGTAGGATCACATGAAAATCATTGAGTATGAGCCAATGGTTGGGCAACTTGAGTTGATAAGCCATGTCATTGATTGGCTTCAAGATTTGAAAAGTACCATAGTATCTTTTTGCTAATTTAGCATAATACTTTTGATGGCCCGTAGGATTTTTTCCCGTCGTTTGCCTCAATCGAGCCTTGGGAAACTTAAGTGAGACCCAATAATTTTCTTTGAACGTTAAGGACCTTATGCGCTTTTTAGCAAGCAGATTTTTTCCTTTGTTGAGAGATGGATATAGCCTCCTTAACCTTTTGAAAAGATTCTTGTAGGTCACGGCTATACTCATCAGCAGCAAAGATGTTCGCATGTACTTTAAGTAGCAAGGTACTTTTAGGCCTTCCCTCTACGTCCTCAAAAGTTTCTTTTCCTGTAGTAGTATGGACAGTATTATTGTACGCATACTCTACAAGGGATACGTACTTCTCCCATTGTGATCGTTGATCTACTTCTGTAACATAAGTTTTAGTAGATTGAGTATCGTAAGATTGGCTATCTCACTTTGGCCATCCATTTGTGGGTGATAGGCCGAAGATAAATTTAATTTGTATCTAGATTTTCAAAGAGACCTTTCCAAAAATTACTGGTCATTCTAAGATCTCTATCTGACACGATGGATGTTGGTAATCCATGGTGTTTGAAAATCTAAGATATGAAGATGGTTACCATTTGGTGTGCCTTGATAATAGTCTTTTTGACAGGAATAAAGTGTGCTTGCTTGCTAAACATGTCAACTATTTTCCATATTCCTGTATTCCCATGGATAGACTTGGGTAATCCAAAGATAAATTCCATGGTCATACTCTCCCATGGTGAATTAGGGATTGGCAATGGCTGGAGTGATCCAGGTTTCTTCCCTCTATCATACTTAGTCTTTTGTCATACCACACATTTTGAAACATACTCTTGTATGTCCACTTTCATGGTAGGTCAATAGAAGTACGTCTCTGCTCCTCAAAGAGTGGTTGAATGCCTCCATGTCCCTCATAGGGAGGAGTATGGGATTCTTACATGATTTTCTCACGAAGGGAGTGGGTAACACATATCCTATTGCCATGGGGAAGATAACCGTCCTGCAAGGTGAATGGTTCCTCTTTCTTCCCCAAAGCAAGGGCTGACATTACATCTTTAAAGCCAGGGTCAATAGCATACTCATCTATCATAGAAGATAGATTATTGTGAATTGCTATAGACACCACATTGACTTTTGGTCGTCGTGAAAGTGCATCGACCACTTGATTGTGCTTACCAAAAACGTTAGCAATATGAAAATAAAATTACAAAAGAAAATTTGCCCACCTCATTTGTTTGACGGAAAGCTTGGTTTGCGTCATGAAGTACTTGATACTTTTGTGGTATGTTCGTAAAATGAATGGAGTCCCCAATAAATAGTGCTTCCATGTGTCTAGGGAATGTAGAATAGATAAAAGCTCTTTCTCATAAATGCCCAAGACCTGTTCATCCGTATTGAGCCTTCGGCTCTCATATGCTATGGCATGCCCTTCTTGAAGCAAGACTGCTCCAAGGCAATCACCACAAGCATCACATTGGACCTCAAATTGCTTTGAGAGATCCAGAAGCATGAGGAATGGTTGAGAAGTAAGGTTCTCTTTGAGCTTTTCAAAAGCATTTTGGTCCTTAGCAGTCCATGAATACTTAACGTTCTTCTTTGTTAAGTCATGTAATGGTCCTATTATTTGAGAGAATTTTGCTATGAAGTGTCTATAGTATGCACACATATCCCAATAAAGCTTCTTAGCTCATGTAGATTCCTTGGATTAGGCCATGTTTTTATTACCTCTAACTTAGATGGATCCATACGGATACCATCTTGAGAGATAATATGACCTAAGTATTGAATCTCTTGAAGGAAAAAATTGTTTTTCTTTTGGTTGAGAAAAATAGTGTTCTCCCTCAATGCTTGAAAAATCACTTGGAGATGTTTCTTGTGTTCCTCCAAGGACTTGGAGCAGATGATGATATCATCAAAGAACACTCCAATGAACTTGCGGTAGGGTCTAAATATTTTCTTTATCAAATGATTGAATGTGGCTGGTGCATTGATCAAGCCAAAAGGCATGACTAGATTATTCATAAAGATCAAACGATGCACGAAACACGGTCTTTAGGATATCTTCATCCACTATCCTTATTTGACGATAGCCACTTTTAAGGTCAATCCTATTGTGGGTAGTGCCTTGTAGCTTATCAAACAGATGTTTTGCTCGAGGCACGGGAAATTTATTTTTGATAGTGATATGGTTTAGTGCCTCAATAGTCCACACACATACGGTATGTACCATCTTGTTTTGCACTAATTGGAGAACAAAAGGGAGAGGAGCTAGGCCTCACTATCCCTTTGTCTACCAATTCTTGTACTTACCTCATGATCTCCTCTTGTTAAGCTTGGGAAACTCAATAAGGAGGCTTGTTAGGCAGTGAGCTTCCTGGTAGGATCTCAATTTGATGTTTATCATCCCCTCATTTTGGAGGTAAGTCCATAGGGATATCATCGATAAAAAAATCTTGGAATCCATTTAGAAAAGTAGACGTCTAACTCTTCTTGCTTCCTACCATTTTCATTTGATAAATCGTTTGCGTCATTAGTGTATTCTTTGACAGAAATCATGTACGCAAAAACAAAGCTTTTCATTGACTTATCAAAATGGCCAAAGCATGTATTGGTGGTACCAAAAAGGGGTGTCTTGGACAGTTCTTTGGTAGCATTTTACAAGCCCCATCGTCATGTGTTACATGTAAAATAAACTAGCACATTATATATCAATGGATAGATTTTTTCATGTAAAATCCAAAACTATAAATTACGACAAGTTTTGTATTTATCTGCAGAAAATTTACCGGTCCCCAATTTTTTTTAAGGGTACACCAAAAGGTGCAAAAAGTGGTACCACCAATTTATGCTTTTACCCAAAGACCGGTGAATTTACAAGTGGTAGTACAACCAGACTCATTAGCATCTATATACATGCTCTTTCCCCTGTAGGTGAAGTAGATTCTTCTTTCAGGGAAATTCATGTTGGAAGCCATGCGGTTGAACCATGGTGCCCCTAGGATAGCGTCCTCATGTTGGAGAGGAGAGATGAAAAAGTCTTCTTTATCTACATATCTTTGGACATAAAGTCTCAACTTCCCAATCAAGGGACTAACATAGTGTTGTTGTCCCTTGAAAGTTGTGTCAACAGTTATAATATCTCCCATCTCAAAGCATGAATGCCCAACTTGCTGGCCAACTCCATTGATACGAAGTTGTGAGTAGAGCCAAGATGAAGGCATCATGTTCCTTTAACTTTCCCCAAGCATAGGTGAGAGGTGATCCTTTGCAATGAGCATCGTCAAGTTTTGGAGCTTTGCTGGTGGAAGCTCTAGGAGTCTCATTGCGGGCATTTCTCTTGGGGCAAGAACAATAGCCATGTCCTTGCTCCCCACACTTAAAACACTTATGGTCCTTGCAAAAAGCATCAAGCTCTTCAGGAGAGAGTTTGTTTTTACGTTTTTAAACTCCCTTCTCCTTGGACCGATTGTTGTTGTTGTTGTTATTGGAATTGCCTTGGGAAGAATTTTGGGCAGTGATGCGGGAAGCAACCATGGTGTGGTGGATTACTTCGGTGATAGAACCAGGCGGTTGGGAGCTAACATGGCCATTTCTTCAAGTAATCCCGCACAAAATTGTTGATTTTGCTCGGTGAAGTCTATCTTTTGGAAGACAGTATCCTTGAGATGTGAATCCCAAAACTTGTCCACATAATTGTGAATAGACTCATGTGAAAGACTCATGTGAAAGAAGCTTCAAACTGTGCCATTGGGTAAGTACGTTGTCCTCTGCATCGCTTGCAAGGAATGACTTCATGATGGAAACTTGTAGAGTTTTTCATGTCTTTGGGGCTTCACCGTTGCCATGAAGGCTAGCCCACAATTGACGAGCCGATTTTTGAAAGTGCATAGCTACATGGTGTAGCTTGGAGGACTCCGTGAAGCCCTCGTCTCCAAAGGCCAGATCAAATTGGTGGATGAAGTCCAATCCTTTGTCGGTGGCACCAAAGGTGCCATCATAGGTGAGAAAAGAGATACTCTTTCCTCCCTCTTTGAACTTCTTGAGCTTTTGTGATCTTCGCCATATAGGGTATGATTTACAATGTCCTCCCCTCTTGTATTCTCTAAGAGAATAGCCATAGCTTTCATCGAAAGAGGAGGAAAGTGAAGAAGAAAGAGAAGAGGGTGACCTCTTTCTTGACCTTTTCTTCCTTATTTCCTCTCTTCCCTTTCGGAGTGACGAGGAGAAGGACTGTGTTTTGACCATTTTCTCATCGGAGGAGTTGGCGATCGTTTAGACTACCATCTTCGTGGAGCCACATCTTCGGAGGAACTTAGGGATTCATTAATTTCTTGTTCTTTGGATTCCTCCTATCGTATGGAAGAGAGTCTTCTTTTGGGGGCCTCATCAAGAGGCCTCCTAAGCTCTCTCTCCTCTTGGAGGGGAAGGAGAATCCCATAATCACGAAGTTTTTGAGTAACTTCGGCTTGCAAAGTAGGGTTGCTCATAGCTTGATACAACCCAGTAACAAGATAATTGATAAACATGGGGGCACCATCATTAGCACCTTCATGTGCAAAATCAAAGTTATCAATTGTTCATTCTACTCTCTTGGTTATTGTCAGCCATGCTAATTATACTTATGTGTTTACTTAGTGTATTCTTTGGCAATTCAAAACCTTAGTTTCTACTCCTCTTAGCTTTTGAAAATAAGCACTGAAGTACCTACACCCACGGCTCGAATTGGTATATTATAGAGAGTAATGGGGTGGGTCTAACATAGCAAAATTGCCAAGGGATAGCTCCTTTTGAACTTCTTATGGGTCAATAATGGTAAAGCCGTAGGCAAATCTAAAAAGAGCACATGATTAAAACCAAATCTCCCGAGGCCTTGCACCATATCCCACATAGTGGGCTCAACAAAATCAATAATATATCCCAGTCCCACTTACCCTAATATAATTAGCAAAGTTAACCATTAATAGGCTACTTAAGGACCTCTCTTCTTAAGCAAGAAAAGAGAAACCAAATTCTATGATACCAATGTAATGGAAATGGCCTATGAACTTTGAGTATAGAAAAATTAAGAGAATTAAAGTGAGCATTTTTGTGAGATTACTTTGAGAACATAGAGGGTGAACTTAATTGATGGTAGCAACATAATAATAGTACTTAATTAGCTTGGCATGAACAATAATTTTACAAGAGAGAGATTATTAGAGAACATGACAATAGTTGAGGACTAGATTTACTTGGAGCCGCCCCCTCCAAAAGGTGTTTGTATTATAGATTCTCCCATCAAGAGAGACTTGATACAATACAATCTTTGTGTTCCTTGTGACTTAGGTGATGCAATGAAGATGGAAAGCTTCATGCACCACAACCATAGCATAAAATTTGCTAAAAACATTAACTATCCCAAGCCTCATTCCCAAGGCCTCAAACACCTTCGAAGGTGGAGAGAACTAGTAGGGAATGAGGGTAGGGAAGAGGAACAAGAATCGTCCATAGGAAAAAGAAATAGTTCATCACTTATCATCACTCTTCTTGCTTAGCATAGCATAATAGCATAGTAATGAAGATGAAGACGATGACAAGCTTAAGCTTTTAAGTATGGCTCTTGGTTGAATTTGCATTCCATACCCAAGAGTGTTGGTGTAGGCTCTCAACTTCTCAACAAGCTTGGAGAAGGAGATGTAGCTCTTGCACTTTGCACTTCACACAATGAGTGTGTGTGTGTGTGTGTGTGTGTGTGTGTGTGTGTGTGTCTATGTGGGAGAGTATACCCCCTCTCATGCTTTGTCCACCTCTCTCTCTCTCTCTCTCTCTCTCTCTCTCTCTCTCTCGTATTATTTAATTTTATCATTTGGACATGTGTACTCTTTTTCCTCTTTGAGAGAAAGAACTTAATTATTTATTTTATACATCTAAATTCTCATCATGAGGGCCAAATGGGGAGGATCTTGACATGTGTCTTTTATGCTTCTTAAATATATCATGTTTGAGTTGAACACTTCAAGCACCTTGACTATTTAAGCATGAAAATTGTTTATGCCTCTTGACAGATCATGTTTGAATTGAACACTTCAAGAACCCTAGTCATTTAAGCATGAGAAGCACCTCAAGCTTGGTCAAGGTTCGCACAAACACCTTAAGCACCTCATGCTTGGGTAGGATTCCCACCTCAAGGTCAGCCCTAGCTTGCCTAAGGTCAATGGAATTTTTAACACCAACTTTTTGAGGTCTTTAATGAAGCTAACCCTAAGGTCTTTAAGCTCAATTAGGTAGCATTTCTCTTTAATAGACCATCTCTCATTTGGACCCCTTAACCTTGGCCGCGTGTTGAGACAGAACCATAAGCACATGTCTATAGTCTAACCCTTGTTTCCATTTATTCTCCCACATTACATGATCAGTTAAAGTTGAGAAAACCATTTGTGCAGGTTAGATATTAGATTTTATGACACCAGTAACCTTCATGGACATCGGCGTTTGCATATCCAATCATTCACTCTACGAGCATCCATCTGGTTTGTAGTTTGGTTCAAACTATCCGAGTTGGGGCAGCAAAGGTGTCGTGATAATGGTCACCTAGAATTTCATTCTTCTCATGGATTGCTCTAACCATCTCATTCTTCCACTCTGGTATTGATAGAAAATGTTCTATAGCACCCAGTTTTTAAGTGAGATACACCTCTCTGAATTGAATCAAGCATGGTCTTTTGTTGTTGCTCTCGTACCTCTCCTATTTTTGGCTAGAATAGAGTGTGTCATTACAAGTCTCTACAGTGAACCATCTGGATTCTTGACAATTTCCACTAGTGACACATCCTTCTTCCACTCTGACATGTCATACGTAAAGAGTGGTACACCATATTAATGTTGTTAAGTGAGATCCCACTCTCCTTTTCCTAGAATGGGATCTTCCCAAGGATGATTGAGATGCTTTTGGATGGAATCAAGTATGGTTCTTCTATGTTTCTCATGGAGCTCTCTCCTCTTTTTGGCTAAATTAGATTGTCTCGTTACAGCCTTCTTAAGTGAATCATCTCATGGACTGCCTAACCATCTCATTTGTCATGAATTTCTTCCCCTTCGGCACGTCATACACAAAGAGTCCCACACCACCAAGTTCCTGAGTGAGATGGAAGTGAACCATCTGGATTTACTCTCAGAAGTGAACTATCCTAATTTCTTACAACTTTTAAAGATAACACATCCTTCTTCCACTCTGGCATGTCATACAGAGAGAGTTGTATACCACGAAGTTCTTGAGTGAGATGTGGCTCTCATGTTTTTACCATGGAATATTTCCAAGGAGGATTCAGTTTGTACATGATGAAATTAAGCATGGTCATTTGCTACTGCTCTCATACCTTCCTCCTCTTTTTGGCTAGAACAAATTGTGTCATTATATCTCTCTGAAGTGAACCATCCGGATGATTTCCACGAGTGACACATGCTTGTTCCACTCCAATATATCACACACAAAGGGCCGTATACCATGATGTTCTTGAGTGAGATTCGGTTCTCCTTTTCTTGGCATGGGATCGATTTGGATCCTTTGGGATGGATCTTTGTTGTTGCTCCTAGAACTCTCTCCTCTTTTGGCTAAATCAAATTGTTTCAGGGCAGCTCTCTAAAGTGCACCATCTGGATTTCTTACAATCTCCATAGGTGACACATACCTTTTTTCCTTCTTAAGAAAGTTGGTTCATTCTCATTCAAATCGTTGTTAAGTTCCTCTTCTACATTTTTGTAGTGATAATGGTCGCTTAGAAGAGCCATTTTCATCCTTCTCATGGACTACTCTAATCAAATCATTTGTCACCACTCCATCACGTCATTCATAAAGAGTTCTACACTACGAAGTTCTTGAATGAGATGTAGTTGCTTTCTTGTTCCCTGCATGTGATCATGCTTCTCGAGAACCATTTAGCTTGTATAGGATGATCTAGCATGGTCATTTGTTATTGCTCGGGGAACCCTCTCCTTTTTTTTGTCGAAAAAAGATTGTTTCATTACAACTCTTTGAAGTAAACCATTTAGACTTATTGTCTTGATTGAACCATTTGGATTTCTTATGATTTCCACAGTTGACACAACCTTTTTCTACTCCATCATGTTATACAACGAGTGTCATATACCACGAAGTTCAGCTTGTAAATTTAAAGCCTTTGTCTTTGCTTTTGTATTGATAGCCTTAACCACTGGCCAAATGTGGGTGCCTCACCAATTGCATCTTCTTCCACTGTGGCATGTGTCTGACGTGAACCATATGGATATCTTACGATTTCCATAGCTTCTTCCAAGGATGGAACCAAGAATGGTCGTTTACTATTGCTCTGGGACCTCTCTCCTCTTTTTTGCGAAGATAGATTGTGCCATTACAACTCTCTGAAGTGAACCATCTGAAGAAGAATATGAGAATTAGCACACAGATGCACAAAAGCATGTGACAATTTGACAAAAATAGATATATATATATATATATATATATATATATATATATATATATATATATATATATATATATATATGTATGTATATATATATATATATATATATATATATACATATATATATATACATACATACATATATATATATATATATATATATACATATACATATATATATATATACATATACATATATATATATATACATATACATATATATATACATATACATATATATATATATATATATATATATATATATATATATATATATATACATACATATATATATATATACACAAAGAGAGAGAGAGAGAGAGAGAGAGAGAGAGGGAGAGAGAATTAGCGGATTAGCACATAAAACCATATATGTTGGCATGTAACCAACAAAACTTTCTAAATGTTGAAATCATGGCCTATAGCCTTATGTTGTTGTGTTGAGTGCTTTTATTCATTAGCTTAACGTTAACTTCTTCACTTCTCTCTTGCAGATTGGTAGACTAATACCTTCAATTAGGGTGTTCCTCCGATGCGTGTACGAAGCTTCATCTAGAAATATTAGCACACAACAAAATCAAAGTCTCTTGATATATTCAGTAAGTAGTCCTATACAAACCCGCCTCCAACACTAGAAGCTTCAACCCCGTTTCTAACACTAGGAGTCCCCCTCGCTCACTAGAAGAAAGAAGGATGCATCTTTTCGTAATTAATTTAACAGGGGAGAATGGCGCCACCTCCCCCCCCACACTCATCATCGGTACACTCGTTATAATCCTTCCTACGGTGTTTGATCAATGATCACTCACAGTTTAAAATGTACATGAGCATGTTACATTTATGTCTTTTTAATGGAAATATCTACATGAAGCAATTTCTACCACTTTTCTCTTGCTTATGAGGAAAACAAAGATCAAGCCCGTCCTATACATAAGAAGTTTTGGACAAATTCTCACAATAATTCCCACATAGTTACTTACCTCAACATCATGATCTTCTGTGAGGGAGGCACCACATACCTAGCTATGTACAATTGGGGGCAGAGGACGGTGGGGGGGCCAGTGGTCCCCTGCCCCCAATCATACCTAGTTAGGTATGTGGTGCCTCTCGAGCAGAAGCTCATGATTTTATTCATTGTATGAAAAACACTGGACAATTGGACGATGAAGGTCACAACATTGCATTCGGAAACAAACGGTGGAAGATCTCAAAAGGATCTTTGGTGGTTGCCAAGGGAGAAAAGGTTGGTAAACTTTACTTGTGTACTATCAAGACGCAACCTTCAGCTTGTGCAACAACTATAGAAGTTGACAGTGTGGTGTGGCACTACCGGCTTGGACATATGAGTGCCAAAGTAATGCAAATCCTTCAAACAAAGAAGCTTCTGCCAGGTTTGAAAGAAGTGGACTTAGAGTTCTGTGAAGATTATGTTTATGGTAAACAAAAGAGGGTCAAAAATTAGGAAATGAAAGAAATAAAAAACTTGAGTTGGTTCATTCTGATGTTTGGGGTCCTGCAAGTACACCATCACTTGGTGGCTCATTGTACTATGTAACATTCATAGACGATGCGACTAGAAAAACATGGGTTTATGTCATGAAGAATAAGTCCGATGTATTTTCCATATTTCAAAGGTGGAAAGCCTTTGTGGAGAATGAAACAGGTACCAAGGTTAAATGCCTCATATCCAACAATGGAGGCAAATATTGCAGCCAAGCTTTTGAAAGCTTTTGTGCTAGCAATGGAATTTGGAGGCAAAGGACAACCTCAAGGACACCTCCACAAAATGTGATTTCAGAAAGGATGAACAGGACAATCATGAAGCAAGCACGAAGCATGCGGCTACATGCAGGCCTACCGCTTGAGCTTTGGGCGGAAGTTGTAAGTATGTTTGTGTACTTAATCAAATGGTCACCCTCAATGGCATTGGATGGGGGAGTTCCAGAAGAGGCATGGACAGGTAAATCGGTGAATTATACATTTCTCAAAGTATTTGGGTGTGAGAAGCCTAAGATCAAAGCTAGATGCAAAGTCCAAAAAGTGTTTCTTCATTGGCTATGGAGAAGATGACTTTGGGTATCGCCTATGGAATCCTGAAGATGGTAAAATCTTAAGGAGTATGGATGTAATTTTTAACGAACAAAATATGTACAATGATTACTTAGAACAAAAGAAACAGGTGATGAGTACATGGAGCTTGAGGATGGTGAAGACTCAAGGACTGCAAACGGTGACAATGTGCAACAACGTCAACCAAATGAGGAGCCTCAACCTATTCCCCAAAGGTCTACAAGAGCAAGTAGACCTCCAGAAAGGTTTGTTCCTTCCTTCAACCATCTCTTGATCTCAAATTTTGGAGAGTCGGAATCATACAAAGAAGCTATGCAACACAAATCCAAAGAAGAATGGAGGAAGAGCATGCAAGTGGAGATGGACTCACTACATCGCAACCAAACATGAGAGTTGGTTGAGTTGCCTAAAGGTAAGCGGTCACTTCAAAACAAATGGGTGTACAAGCTGAAGGAAGAAGAAGATGGGAAGAAAAGGTACAAATCTAGGCTTGTGGTAAAAGGGTTTTCTCAAAAGAAAGGTATTGACTTCAATGAAACATATTCTCCTGTTGTAAAAATAAACTCAATTATTCTTGCCTTAAGCCTTGTGGCTGCTCATGATCTAAATCTTGAACTCAATTATGCTTGTCTTAAGCCTTGTGGTTGCTCATGATCTAAATCTTGAGCAAATGGATGTAAATACGGCATTCCCTCACGGTGACTTAGAGGAGGAAATTTACATGCTTCAACCAAAGGGGTATGAAGTAAAATGTAAGGAGAAAATGGTTTGCGGATTAAAGAAAAGCTTGTATGGTTTAAAGCAAGCATCAAGAGAATGGTACTTGAAGTTCGATCGATGGATGTTAGATCATGGATTCAGAAGATGCAACTCAGATCATTGCATCTACACAAAGAATTTGGGAGATGGGAAGTTCATCATCCTAATGGTGTATGTTGATGACATGCTGATTGCAAGTGCTAACATGCGGGACATCAAAGTCCTGAAAGAGGAGCTGTCTAAAACTTTTTCAATGAAAGATTTAGGTGCTACAAAGAGGATACTTGGTATGAAGATATCAAGGGAAAGGTGAAGGGGATCGGAGAGCACCACAGACGGAGAGTGAGAGAGAGAAGAAGACACACGACACACAGATATGGGTGGGGAGACTCAAAGAGTGAGCAGCCCCCTATACACTTATGCTATGTATAAGGTATACATGTCAGTGGGCGCCCAGACTCTGGGCGGCCGGGCAAGGCACAGGCGCCTATACCCCAACAACCTCCCACTTAAAGGCGACTGTGCCTTTAAGCAAGGGAACCTAGTCTAAAGACTACAAAAGGCGAGAGAAAATTGCTCTCAACCGATTCCCACTGGCTGGCTATGATCGTGTGCATCCGGCTGTCCTGCTCCCGTGTAAGTCCATACACCACCAGACATACCGCACATGTATTACAAGTATGTACGCAATACCTACATATCTCCCTCGTGCACTATGCCATCATCAGTCAACAAACGACTGACAACCCCAACTGCAAATGCTCCCACTTCAGCTGCGATATCCGGTCTCAAGATCAGCATCTCATACATGAGACCACCGAATGCCGATGCAATGCTAGCAAGCCCTGCTAGCTCTACGGAGCATGCATCAACATATATATCCCTGGCAATAGGCATCTCTAACTGACAAGGCGTGTCAACCACATGCATCTCGTGACTGTCCGCAAAAGACGCATCAACCTATCGTGCAACCTCAAAGCAAACCAGCTGCTCTAGGTGTCTGCTGGAAGACATATCCTACACAACTATATCCCCATGCTCACTGTCGACCATAGAAAGGAATGACTGTGTAATCGCTGACATCTCAGCCTCCTCTGCAATCATCCACTGCAAACATGACCACTCAATCTGGTGTTACTCACTAGAGCTCTCATGCTCTAACTCCTTATGCATAGACTCTTGCACAACTATATCCCCATGCTCACTGTCGAGCATAGAAAGGAATGACTGCATAATCGCTGACATCTCAGGCTCCTCTACAATCATCCACTATCCCATAACTGTCTGACTGAGATCAAATCCCGTCTCAGATCTGGCACATAACCCACATGACGCAGGGTAAATCTCATACCAGTGGGCAAGGACAAACATACGTCTCATGCACCCTCAATGTCATACACGACACCATCAGCCATGTACACACAACCAAGTCTCCCACTAGAAAACGTGCTAAACCACTCACGATGCGACGTGACATGGAAAGTAGCATCTGAATCTAGTAACCAATGTGAAGACAATGTGCAATCCGATATGCAATCCGTAGACATAAGATCGTCTGAAGACAAGCTCGATGTAAATGTAACATCGCCGTCACAAGCATACTCAGTAACCACCGTACTGATCTCACTAGCATCTGTCATGCCCAAATCTGCATCACGCATCTATCGCCTCCGTTGTCTCAAACACCTAAAACATCGACGCCTAATGTGCCCTCTATGTCCACAATGCCAACATGTCAAGTCTCTATGCCGTCGAGACTTGCGTGTGGGACCAATCTCTCCCATGGACATAGAAGTGGGACTAGACTCCCCTGTAGACATGGATGTCGCGTACATAGCATGTAAACTCTGCCATAAAACATGAGTTGTACTCTCCCTCGAGACCTGCCAGTAAACAGACTCAACCAGATGCAAATGAATCGTAGACATGGCTAACTCATCAAGATCCTGCCAATCATCATCACGCATAGACTTGGGCTTCGCCGATAAACCACGCAAGGGTTTATCCTGCCCCAAATCCGCCAATGCAACAAGCATATGCTCCTTCCAAGAAACAAAATCTGCACCATCAAACTGTGTCAGACCATAACGCTGAAAGTCAAATGAAAAATCAGTCATAATGCTCGCAAAAGAGCAACCAACAATAAGTAGTAAATGTCAACCAAATCAGCCCTAAACTGGCTCGAATCGCATCAACAAAAGTCTGCAAATATGGCTCAAAACCTGATGCAAAATTGCACCAATAACCGTGCAAAACCTTGCACAAAATCACAAGTCAATATGACTCGAATCCGGCTACCTAGCTCGTAGCCACACAAGCATACATCACAATATTCACTCCTGTCAATGTGCCAAGATAATTGTACGCCTGTCAAACCGTGAGCTAATCACCAAGCCCACACTGTGCGGTATCAATGCATACACGTACAAATCTCCCACCTGCAGAGAACAATGCACGCAAATGCTGAGTGCAACCCGCAATCTCTACCTATATCGCATAAATGATGCACATAAAACTCCTGGGAAAATTTCACCAGAGTTTCGACGCACAATGGCTATCAACACAAAAGAACCATTGTCCTGCAAGCTCAATACAATGAGCAATCAATGCGCATCAAACTACACTCAACATACATGCATAAGCTCTGCAAACCTGCGTCCAAAAAATACTCACAAAGAGTACCACAGGTGACCATACATGTCATCCACAACCAACCTTTGCACTTGCTCACAAGATCTACTGCTCACCACATAAGCATACATAGAGCATTACCCGTTCAAAGACCATGTATGCAAGCCACAACACTGCAGAAGAACCACTCAACTGCAACTAGCAACACCTGTGGGAGTACTAGACTCAACCTGTACCTGGGAGTCAAACCTAATCTTGTAACACCTCATATGTGCCTGCTACTTGCAGTGTGCACGGGTAACCTGTCTGCAGCAAAGAAAACAACAGAGCCCAAAACTGTCCTAAAAAATAGTCTCTGTGTTTTTAATTTCAGACCCACCTGCATTCCGAATCAGAAAACAATTCCTTCTACAAAGTCGTAGAGCTTGAAGCTAGCTCCATTTTGAACCAAAAAAATTTGGAATCGAAGCTTTGTAGCTCAAGTTATGAGCAAAACAGTAGACTGCTGTCAAACTGTCAAAAACTGAACGACTTTCTTCTGTGCTTCTTTGAGCTCATAGAAAGGCTCAAACTCACTTCCCACCTCGATGCATGAGCTGAATGCATCAATCTCACAATGCTTCCATGCCTATGGAAGCTCCAAGCTCCAATCTGTCGTCGATGTAGCCGTTGCAAAGCTTGCCGAGAAGAGGGAAAATGTTGTACACAGTGGGCTGATCTGTAGAGGAACCGTGGACTGATCTGTGAGCACTAGGAAGCTCCTGAGAGCTCTCCTGCAAGCCTCTGTATGGCTGTCCACAAGTCTCCTCTATTTCTTTGCTCAGATCTGTGACCTCTCCGCCATAGCCGACGAGTTCATCGCGAAGCCGTCCATCTACGCTCTCAGACCTGTCGCTCTGATACCAATTGAAGGGGATCGGAGAGCACCACAGACGGAGAGTGAGAGAGAGAAGGAGACACACGACACACAGATATGGGTGGGGAGACTCAAAGAGTGAGCAGTCCCCTATACACTTATGCTATGTATAAGGTATACAAGTCAATGGGCGCCCAGACTCTAGGTGGCCGGGCAAGGCACAGGCGCCTATACCCCAACAAAAGGATGAAGAAGACAATAAAGCTATCTCAAGAGGATTACATCAAGAAGGTACTAGAAAGGTTTGCAATGCAAAATGCAAAAACGGTTCTTACACCTTTAGTTGGTCACTTTAAACTAACCAAGGATATGTGTCCAAAGACACACGAGGAGATAGCCTATATGTCTAAAGTTCCATATGTTGCAGCGGTAGGTTCTCTTATGTATGATATGGTTTGGACAAGGCCAGACATTGCACATGCAGTGGGAGTTGTAAGTAGGTTCATGGACAACCCAGGTAAAGAGCACTGGAAAGCTCTGAAGTTGATACTTAGGTATCTAAAAGGGACAACAACAAATGCTTTGTATTTTGGAGAAACTGATATTTTTCTAGAAGGGTGTGCTGATGCAGATATGGCAGGTGACAAAGATACTCGAAGGAGCACTACTGGCTATGTCTTTACGGTTGGAGGCACAGCAGTAAGCTGGGCTTCAAAGCTGCAGAAAGTGGTCTCACTTTCTACCACGAAGGCAGAGTATGTAGCAATGACGGAGGCAAGTAAAGAAATTATGTGGCTTCACAGATTCTTAGAAGAGCTTGGATTCAAACAAGACAATTGTGTCTTGTACAGTGATAGCCAAAGCGCTATCCATCTTGCGAAGAACTCAGCCTTTCATTCAAGGACAAAGAACATTGAGGTGAGATATCACTTCATACGCACTCTTTTGGAAGAGGGACAGCAAAAGCTAGAAAAGGTGCATACAAGTGAAAATCCTGCAGACATGTTTACAAAGGTGGTCAACAAGGAGAAGTTGAACTTTTGCTCATCTTCAATCGGCATTCAAGGATAAGAAGCCAGGATGGAAAGCAGTCACAGGTTTGGTTTGGAGATCAGTCTCTAAGTGGGAGATAGTTAAGTATGGAGCCTAATTTACCCCTTGTAATTTTCTGTGTTAAAAACGCACATTTGTAAGGCCCCCATTATGCGGAGAATCCATCGTGCGTGAAGAAAAACAACTCATCGAAAAATAAAATCACTCGTCGAAAACTAAAATTTTAACGCCCAGTCTCGAGCTTAAGCTCGAGACTATAGCCGGACGGTGGTCGGAAAGTGGTCGGAAAATAAAGTCACTCGTCGGAATATTATGGCCGGACGGCAGTCGGAAAGTGGTCGAAAACGACCGGTCGGTTGGCCGGCTGGCCGATAGCCGGTAGTCAATGGCCAGTGGCCGGTGGCCGGTGGCTGAATTCAAAAGAGTACTTGTCTTCTCAAGGGTGACCACACATGGGCGGCTTGGAGGGTCCGATATGGACTTATCTACACAAGGGCGGCTACACATGGTTGCCTCTCATGAGAGAGGGTAGCCCTTTTGGCCTATAAAAGGAAGCCATTTCTACACACATTTCATAGTGTGAAAATGATGCACCAAGGTGGGTGTGAGGTGGTGAGAGTGAAGCAAGGCGGGAGCTCCAAAAGGGTATAACCCCTTTGTAACCTACTTCTTGTTTTGAAGTACTAAAGGCATTGAGTGGCTGCTTTCCCGCGAACGTAGCCCACATTGGGTGAACCACGTATATCGTGTGTACTCTCTCTCTCTCTCTCTCTCTCTCTCTCTCTCTACTCTATAATCTCTTGTGTGTGTAAATTATCTCTCTCCATTAAGTAATTTACTCAATTATCTACTTAGCTACGTCATATTTCCTAACATTTGCTGTTGCTCTCATACCTCTCCTATTTTTGGCTAGAACAGAGGGTGTCATTACAAGTCTCTAAAGTGAACCATCTAGATTCTTCACAATTTCCACTATGACACATCCTTCTTCCACTCTAACATGTCATACGTAGAGAGTGGTACACCATACCTTTTCCTGGAATGGGATCTTCCCAAGGATAATTGAGATGCTTCAGGATGGAATCAAGTATGGTTCTTCTATGTTGCTCATGGAGCTCTCTCCTCTTTTTGGCTAAATTAGATTGTTTCATTGCAGCTTTCTTAAGTGAATCATCTCAGGGATTGCCTAACCATCTCATTTGTCATGAACTTCTTTCCCTTCGGCACGTCATACACAAAGAGTCCCACACCACCAAGTTCCCGAGTGAGATGGAAGTGAACCATCTGGATTTACTCTCAAAAGTGAACTATCCGAATTTCTTACAACTTTTAAAGATAACACATCCTTCTTCCACTCTGGCATGTCATACAGAGAGAGTTGTATACCATGAAGTTCTTGAGTGAGATGTGGCTCTCATGTTTTTACCATGGAATCTTTCCAAGGAGGATTCAGTTTGTACATGATGAAATTAAGCATGGTCATTTGCTGCTGCTCTCATACCTTCCTCCTCTTTTTGGCTAGAACAAATTGTGTCATTATACCTCTTTGAAGTGATCCATCCGGATGATTTCCACGAGTGACACATGCTTGTTCCACTCCGATATATCACACACAAAGGGCCGTATACCATGAAGTTCTTGAGTGAGATTCGGTTCTCCTTTTCTTGGCATGGGATCGATTTGGATCCTTTGGGATGGATCTTTGCTGTTCAAGGAAGCTCTCTAAAGTGCACCATCTGGATTTCTTACGATCTCCATAGGTGACACATACCTTTTTTTCCTTCTTAAGAAAGTTGGTTCATTCTCATTCAGATCGTTGTTAAGTTCCTCTTCAACATCATTGTAGTGATAATGGTCGCCTAGAAGAGCCATTTTCATCCTTCTCATGGAGTACTCTAACCAAATCATTTGTCACCACTCCATCACATCATTCATAGAGAGTTTTACACCACGAAGTTCTTGAATGAGATGTAGTTGCTTTCTTGTTCCCGGCATGTGATCTTCTCGAGAACCATTTAGCTTGTACCGGATGATCGAGCATGGTCGTTTGCTATTGCTCGGGGAACCCTTTTCTTTTTTTTGTCGAAAACAGATTGTGTCCTTATAACTCTTTGAAGTAAACCATTTGGACTTACTCTCTTAACTGAACCATTTGGATTTCTTAAGATTTCCACAGTTGACATAACCTTTTTTCAGTCCGGCATGTTATACAACGAGTGTCATACACCACGAAGTTCAACTTGTAAATTTAAAGCCTTTGTCTTTGCTTTTGTGTTGATAGCCTTAACCACCGGCCAAATGTGGGTGCCTCACCAATTGCATCCTTCTTCCACTGCGGCATGTGTCGTTACAAATCTGACGTGAACCATATGGATATCTTACGATTTCCACAGCTTCTTCCAAGGATGGAACCAAGAATGGCCCTTTGCTATTGCTCTCGGACCTCTCTCCTCTTTTTTGCTAAGACAGATTGTGCCATTACAACTCTCTGAAGTGAACCATCTGAAGAAGAATATGAGAATTAGCACACAGATGCACAAAAGCATGTGACAATTTGACAAAAATAGTATATATATATATATATATATATATATAGAGAGAGAGAGAGAGAGAGAGAGAGAGAGAGAATTAGCGGATTAGCACAAAACTTTCTAAATGTTGAAATCATGGCCTATAGCCTAATGTTGTTGTATTGAGTGCTTTTATTCATTAGCTTAAGGTTAACTTCTTCACTTCTCTCTTGCAGTTTGGTAGACCGATACCTTCAATTCGTGTATGAAGCTTCATCTAGAAATATTAGCACACAACAAAATCAAAGTCTCTTGATATATTCAGTAAGCAAACCCGCCTCCAACAGTAGAAGCTTCAACCCCGTTTCTAACAGAAAGAAGGATGCGTCTTTCCGCAATTAATTTAACAAGGGAGAATGACGCCACCTCCCCCCGCACGCTCGTCATCGGTACACTCGTCATAATCGTTCGTGCGGTGTTTGATCAATGATCACTCACAGTTAAAAATGTGCATGAGCATGTTACATTTATGTCTTTTAATGGAAATATTTACATGAAGCAGTTTCTACCACTTTTCTCTTGCTTATGAGGAAACAAGAGAGCAAAGATCAAGCCCGTCCTATACACAAGAAGTTTTGGACAAATTCTCACAATAATTCCCACATTGTGACTTACCTCAACATCATGAGCTTCTGCGAGGGAGGCATCACATACCTAACTAGGTATGATTGGGGGCAGGGGACCGCCGGCCCGGTGGAGCAGAAGCTCATGATGTTATTCATTGTATGAAAAACACTAGAAAAGACTCCGTTTTCCTACATGAGAAAATTTTCTATATCTTCTTGTGATAGAGAGCACAACACTATTTCAACCTCGTGCCAATCGATATTTTTTCATAGGTACATTATCTCCTTCTATCTGCATCTTTTAAATCTTCCATTATTGAAGTGTTCTATGCCAGTGCATTTACATGTAAGTTGTAACGCCTACTTTGAAAGAACTTCATAAAATTTTGAGTAGATACAATGTATTTCTTTTGATAAGTTTCGTAGGTTATAATGATCTCTCTCTCTCTCTCTCTCTCTCTCTCTCTCTCTCTCTTCTCCCGTGCGCTACTAGTTGTACAAAATGTGTTGTCTTTGTGGGTTCAATCTCTGTATTCTTCATCTCTGTTTGTGGACTCAGAAAAAGGTAGGATAGGAACCCAATATTGCTGTGTCCCATGATTAAACACCACCTCACAGCCAAGTCCTGACCATGACCATGTCAACTTTACATGCATTTAAATTTAATAGCACTATCATGGACTGGATGGTCCCTTCTTGATGCCCAAAGGAATGTACATAATCTTCAATATTAGGAAACCAGGACACTATCTGTTGAGACTGTGTTTCCACGCAGACATACTCAATATGATGCGTCCCTTCCAGCCCAACAACATCCATCCATTTGCATCATCATGCACAATAAAGTGTTTGTGATAGTGCTTTCTTACATGGGATCTTGACCTATACAGAATAACGGAAGAAACAGGTAGCAATTCAAAGCCTGCTCTTTTTATGCGCGCATCCCATTCCTTGTATGTCTCAGGTCTCTCTACTCTTTCAGCACCCTCACAAGCCACCATGTTTACAATGTCGCGGGCGCAGCACTTTGTTTCCGTCACAAGCCTGTCAGGATCATCACCATAGAGAGTGTCCAGCATGTCAATTATGTTCGAGTAGTGGTTAAGAGCTTCGCGGAAGCGGGTCACAAAGAAGGGTGAATTGCCGGCTGAATTTATCTCTGCTATAAGAAGAAGATGCGGGTTGAGGCTGCGCATGGACATGAGCAGCTTCTGGCGATGTGAAGTGGTCATAGTCGAATCGACACTCTCGTCTGCGTGATGGTAGAGACGTTTAATGCAATTGATTACCAGGACCTCACTTTCCTGAAGATAGAGAGAGGCTGGGTCAATGTTTACCCAATTATCAGAGACAATGGCATGGAATTGGAAGGGCACATCATAAGTCTTTGCATATGCAGCCAGCCGGCGCCCATTCTCCTCTAGCCATTCCAGTGACTTTGGGCCTTGCTTTGAAGAATCTATGCCTGTGATGACAAGCAAAGGAGGGCCCCCTTCACGATCTGCCAAAGCATTTATAAGGCAAGGCCATTGCATTCCATAAGAAATCCCATAATCCAAAATATGCAGCCTCGAAGCGCCCTCTGCTGCCTTCAGAATATTCTGATTTGCAAAAAAATGCACAATCTTCATGTATGGAGACACACGATACCACATCCTGGAGGCCCTTAAGAATGATACTGCAGATGCCCTGTTCTCACAAATAACTCTATACAGGTGCCCTCCTATCCCCCCCATTCGAGCCATTAAAGCGTCACAGAAATAGTGGGCCATGCGCTGCAAGCTATTCCCTTTTACAGAGGCCCCATGAATTTGGTACAATTCTTGTAAAATCTCAGTTGCCTTCTTCATATCTGCCATCCCCACAGCCTGTGCACAGCCCACAAGCAAGTCCCCCCAATTTACAGCATTAGCATTAATATTTTTGACAGCTTGGATGCCTTTCTCTGCCCCTCCTGACGGTCTCTTAGTGTTACCAGCACTAGGCTTTCCAACATACAGATCTTCATAGCCTGCTTTAACTTCAAATTCCTCCAATGATATGTCCATGCTGCTTGGTTTCACCACAAACATGTTATTTAATAATGCCTGCCGCTCCTGATCCTGCCCTTTCCCACCATTGTTGAAGCTAAAGTTACTCACATGAGCTGTCTCCAAAGAACCATTATAAGAATAATTCTGTGCTATTTCCTGATTTGCAGGTAAAGTTCCCACTTTCTCCTGCTCCAAACTTACATCAAAGATGCCATAAGCAAAAAGAGAGTCACTTGCTACCTTCAAGACATGGCTCTCCCTGGTCAAGTTGCTGAGCCCATTACATGATTCGAACGTGTAAGCATGCACCTCATCTTGGCTGCTCTTATCTGATGCATGTGACACATGAGAACCAGAGGCATTCTCGTCGATCTTATCAAAAGCAGAAACACCCTCAGAGGAGGTAGAATCGAGTGGCAAATGCTCACGTATGATGTCATGCAAGCTGCTCACAATGGCATTATAAGCTGCTTCGACATCCTCCCTCATGAATGAGACATCGTCGACACCCTGCTCCTCCATCAACACCTCATTGAGGTAGTCAAGGAAGGGATCAACCATAAGAACATCCGAGTCATCTGAGAAATTCGGGCCACTGACCATCTCTAAATCAGAGTGAGTACTTCTCAGATGCTGAAGTGCAGCTTGCATGTCGAGCGACGGAGAAGAGGGCGTGAAAGGGGGATCCAAGTCCTGCTCTTGAACAAGCAGAGAAATAGACGGAGAAGGGGGTGTCAAAGGGGGATCCGTGCCCAGCTCCTGAACAAGCAGAGAAAAGGGCGTGCTGCTGTAATTACCTTCATTAAACTGAGTGTGTGTGAGAGAGAAAGGGGCGGGAGAGCTGAAGGGCTCCATGCATGCGATGTTGCACCTGAAGCTCGTAAACTTATATGCAGATCGAGCTGTTGCACAGTCAAGAGTCCGCTGACTCGGCTCCTCTGCTAAAACGTGTTTCATTGAAACGTATGTGCCTTGACACTTATTATATCTCCAAAAACATCTCGAGTCAGGTTTAGTTTTTAAACATTTGAGGAGTTTTAAAATGAAAATCTCACAAAGTTGGCTTACAAAAAAAAAAAAGGGTGAACGTTCACTATGGCTTACATAAGGTTAAGACCCCAAGAAGAATCTAAGAGGTCTTGAGGTGGCAAGCTTCGCAGAAATTATACAAGAAAGCAAAGTGCTAATTTGGATGCTCGGGCGCACGCAACACTCGGAGGATTGGTCTAGGACTATTTGTGCCTTGTTGTCACAGAGGGTATGCCTAGGATGGGGAAAAATCTTGGCTATCGGCAATTAAAAGTTCAAGAACATGATAATGGACCTTATGAATCAAGGATAAGGGGGCGAGTTGGGATGGTTGTAATTATGGTCCCTGGATGATGTCATGGCTCAACACGAGCATGACAAGTCATTGTAATTCTATGGGTCGCTTAATATAAATCACTCACAATTGTGAGTTTTGCAAAAAAAAGAAAAAAGACCCCAAGAAGAATCTAAGAGGAAAACAAGAAAGTGACTCTAACTTTTTAAAACATTTGTTATCACAATTAAATAATACTAGCTCGTGCGACCCCTCTTCGGTGGGTCTCGCTCTCTCGTACAAATGGTACATGTATGTGTGTGTGTCTATCTTTATACATATCCCATAACACGCATGCTATTTATAAGGTGTGAGAAAAATTTTCTTCTAGAAACGAGCTGACAGAAAATGCCTTTGTCACATAAGTTAATGTTCATTCATGTCGGCCAAGGCAATCCCAAGTATAATGTTTTCTTTTAGCTAGACATACCCTACAATCAATGCACTCTATACGGAAAGGAATCCCGTCGAGAACATCTTGTGCTCTACGAAGTCCATTGCACTTGACATACATGCTGACTAACATGTTGCCTACGAATGAGTTCTTTTCAAGCAACCCACTATCATAAATATCAGGAGAGACACCCTTGCATCGCATCCGCCAAAAACAGCCCAGAGCTTCGTGGCCCTACCCAAGCTGGGCATATCCCGCAAGTGTATGTGATTGCATTCGGAGAGATTCCCTCTCTCTACATCTGTTGAAAACAACCCAGAGCTTCCAAACCCGAACTCTGCTAGACATATCCTGCAATCAATGCACTCTTGCGCTCTGTCCAAGTCCATTGCACTTGCCATACATACTGACTAACATGTTGCCTAAGCATGTGTTCTTTTCAAGCAATCCATTATCATGAATATCAAGAGAGATACTCTCGTTGCACATCTGTCGAAAACAGTCCAAAGCTTCTTGGACCTACCTAAGTTGGGCATATCCCACAAGTGTACATGATTGCATTTGGAGAGATGCCCCTCTCTGCATCTGCTAAATACATCCCAAAACTTCCAGGGTGAAAGCATAGAATGGTGTCTAAATACTTGGTGTCCATGGACACCAAGTATGATGCTATGTATGGCACCATAGCTGGGCTTTTAAGTCAATAATTGTTAAAAGAATACTGGTAAAAGAATATAGGTAAGATAACCGACTTCACGACTCCACTACTCGAATTGAAAGACATGGAGCGGTTAGCACACATGGACACCTCCCTCTCTCTCCCTCTCTCTCTCTCTCTCTCTCTAGATGGCCTCCAATGCCCATCTTCATCTCTCTCTCTCTCTCTTCTACTCTCCTGTTCATAATATGGATGATGGAGACTCCCTTCCTTTCGCTTTGGTTCCAGCTCATACCTCCTCACAAGCAGCAATGGAGCTTCTTGAACTCAACAATGCAACACAAATGGATTTCACTTCACTATTACAATCAGGAAGTTTTCTACGACTTCATTCATTTCAAACTATTGCAGACTGTTCCAGGATGGTGGACGACGGATTTTATGATGAGGCACATGGAATAGATATAGTTCATACGCAGGTGCACTCCAAGAGAAAGGCTTGTCTAAATGAGGATGAAATTATTGCAGTGAGGAAGTATGAAGCACAGGCTAAACGTGAGTACAGAAAGCGATGTCGTGCAAGAAAGCAAGTACAGCCAAGTGTCAACAGTGGAGCGGAAGATTTTCATAGGGAGGACGTCGATGTACACACAAAGGAAGACAAAAAGCAACATACTATATTGTTCAGCACATTGTGAGATAGTTGCATACTTACGGGAAAGAAGATAAGAATGCAATTCTTCAAGGTGTTTTCAATGATGATAGAATCTTGACATTCTGTGAAGATTTGTATCTTCCTGCAAATGGCCTTATTTTTGCACTCAAGGTCTCCTTATTTCTACACTCAAGGCTCCCATTATCATGCATGCTGGTGAATGGATTACTGCATGATAATGGGGGCCAAGGTAGAGGTGTTACTCTACATAAAGTGGCAAAGCTATTAAATGTTCATCCAAGAAATTTATATTCAACTTTGGGTAGACTTGACAGCGATCCTATGTCAAGTACGCTGAGGTTCGACTTATGCAAAAGGAAGTCTAGAAATGCTGGATCCTTATCGGAGGAATTGAAGCAGACAATTATTACATTTTGGATAGAGCACAGCAGGGTGTCTCCAAACAAGAAAGATATTTGTCAGAAACGATTGGGCAGAAAACATTATCAAGAGCATCCCATACACTTACTTGATGAATCTCAGGTAAACATGTCTCATTCTTACAATGAATAACTCTCAAGTGAAACATCTCACTCTTATGAATAGCCACCCATTGGGTGTTATGGAGTTGTGTACATCCTACTATATGTACCATAACACCCATTGGGTGTTATGGAGTTGCTGCGAACCTGAAAGGTCCTTCAAGTTCTTCCTAAGTCATACGGGGAGGTTGACAAACTCCACCCATACAGGGCAGAGATCCTTGAATGCCTCGTTAGATTCAAACAGAGGGTCCCAAGGGAGCACGCACACCATCACGCGATTGCAGAACAATGGGCTTTTTGCCAAGACCCTCTCAACCATTGCACTGTCATTGAACTGAACTGACACAAATCCTTTTGCTATGTATTGGGTGAACTTTAACGAGCCATGTTGATTCAAAACCAGTGGAATGCAGAGCCAGTTATTACTAAGCTCAATTCTATTGGGAACTTTCCCCACAAACCCGAAGACCAGAGTGGAATTTGCAACCTCGGCAAGTTTTCTTTTCACAATGGCAGGGGGAACAACCACCGTAAGGGCATCTTCCACCTTGACATGCTGCGGGAGCGCCTTCTTAAGTGCTTGGAAAGTTCTGTCCCCTTTGGCCACTTCAGCAACATCCTCTGCATTGTTGAATCTTTGCACGCGACCTTTTGTTCAATGATAGTGCACAAAGGATTGTTGTTAGGTTCTTTGTTTCAGTTCCTCCTTACTCAAATTAGTAGGGAGCTTTGATCGCTATCATAGGCACTCGGTTTTGCAATCGCCTATCGGCTCAATAGCCTTCAGAGCATCGGGCTGCTCTTTGCCTACCACTCCTTTGGCGTAGGACGACTTAGAGGAGCTCGCCATGGCGCGGTGAAAGGCCTCACCGACACCAAGTCGCAATAAGGTTTCAAGGGGATAATAATCACCCTAACAAAAATATAATAATCGCAAGGACCCAATAGATAATAATCGCAAAAGCTAATAATCGCAATACTCTTTTAGATAATAATCACAAGGACCCAATAGATAATAATTGCAAAAGCTAATAATCGCAAGACCTCACTCAGGCGTGATGGAGTTGGGGGGGGGGGGGGGGGGGGATGCACCGCGCGTGCAAAAGACCTTTCTGCTTAACGCACCGCACGTGCTTCTTAGCTCACAGATCCTCAAGCAAGGGAACCAAGAGCATCTTGCGAGGCCCTTGCAGGCTCAAGCAGCATAGCTGCCTCCCCAAGAAACACTTCAGACCGGCTGTTAGCGCATCAGAGCACCACAAGCAGCAAGTCCACCTTCAACTCTCAACCCAAAACAATCTCAGTACCCTACGCCATCGCTTCCCTCTCAGTACCCTACGCCATCATGCCCCTTAGTCTTAGACGAGAGTTCAGGGTAGTCCCTATTAATTAATTAATTAATTAGTTTTTTTTATTTCACCTTTCATTTCACAATCTCACATGGCTTGACTTTTCTTGCATTGTATATCTAGATTCTATTTTGAAGAAAGTCTCTTTTATTAAGCGACCACCGGCTGAGTTTGCTCCTTGCAAAGAAGCAAACCGGAAATACTATCAAAAATTTTGAGCTTTGTAGGATTTTTGAACTACTTTCTCACATATTTTATCGCTTTTTCTTTTCTTTACCATGGATTGCAACTGGATAGTCTTGATATTCAACCGGCTCAAGACTAAGCTGAGGCAATCCTTTCCCGAACATTGATTCCAGACTAACTCAACCTAATGATTTTATCACTTTCTTTTTGTTTTAGAAAGCCATTTTGACCCTTTCACTTGTTATTACTGGGAAAGTTAAAAGTTAAAAGGTTGAAAAGGCTTACAAATTCCAACATTCCAAGCTTCAAAGAAACTAGTGTGTGACCCGCGCGTTGCTACGGCCAAGGAAACATCGCCTCTATTCTCATAGGGCTATCTTCTCTTCCAAGTGAAACATTGTCAATATTCTCTTCCTACATGTACAATTTATTGTTTTTTTTTTTTTTTTAAACTCACTATTGTGAGTGGATAGTATTAAGAACATCAGAAATATACACCAACCTCAAGCTCAGACCGAGCCTTGAGGGTCAAAGGACTACAAGTTTTCTGCTTGACAGAGAAACCACAACTACTCCTAGGATTTACTTATTACAAGATGTCATTCATGACATATATGTTCTAGAACAGTCCTCTGAGGCTTGTTTTCCTCCAATCATGTGGATCTTCACTCTGCTCTCTTGTAGGATTTCACAAAAGCTTGCCACAGTTAGATCCCCCTCAAACACACAACGGTTCCTTGCTTGCCAAATATGGTGAAAGAAGTAGTACCTGATTATTTGAGTGGAGAAAAGAAGAGTAGGACTTCCCAACCTATTACTACCAACGAACATATCAGTCTTGAAGAACTTAATTTTCCATGTCCTTTGAATCCACTTGCATATTTTTCCAGCCATGCCACTGATTTCCTAGCATCCCATGAAAAGATGGGCTAGGTCTTCACTAGCTATTCTGCACCCCGAGCAACAACCGGACCCGATTCCTCTTTCTTGTATCTTTACGCTCGTCGGTAGAGCACCCCACATCACTTTCCACAAAAATATCTTCATATAATGAGGACACCTTGGCTTCCAGATGTTCTCCATGACTCCCTCCCACCATTTTTTCGTCCAGTGCCTCTTCAATAATTTGTTGAGGGGGACTACACCAATTAGCCTCGTGCATTAATGCATGGTAAATGCCTTTAGAATGTGTTTTCGAAAAGAGGCTACTCCCAGGCCATCTCCAAGAGTCCCATTCAAAGTTAGATTCACAAATTGGCATCACCACCTTATCAAGCTCTTTCATTACCCTGTAGACTAGTAAGATCTCAAAGCCATTCAGTTGAAATTGGATGGCTAAAGAGTCAGCAGTTTTCCAGCACTTCCTATTGCCATCCCTGAATTGCTCTAGTTGAACGAGCCCCTTATTATTCACATTCCTGGCCATTTCTATCCAATAGGGGCTTTGCAGGGGCCCCAATATTTTAGAGAGCCAAGGGGACTAGTGCAAAATGGAGTTCTTAAAGTATTTGCTTGCTTCCCCCCATTCCAAAACCTGAGCTGCTCTTTTGTACTTCCTCATCAGCTCCCCTGAGAGTCCACCAAATCTAAGATAAGACCACTTCGGGGCGAGAAGTTTATTCACCACAGACAGATGTTGGGTAACTCTCCCACAGACAACACTCTGACTTGTCCATGCTTTGGCTCTTTCTGTGGATTCAGTAATGACTTCCATTGCCTTTTAAGTTTGGGCACCATATTCATCAACTTTTCAAAAGTACAATCTACTTTCCTCCCAATCAAGTCTTCCTTTAAACTGTAAGCTGTTTGGCCTTCTCCCAATGGTAATTCTGCCACTTCAAATGGTTTACAAGGCTTTCTCTTTCTCTTGGATTTTGCATATTCACCCTCTTTCTCCTTCCCTTTTATTCTTGCTAGGCCCTGTTGCTGCATAGACTTCCCTCTCTCTTTTGTCTACACTTCTGCTTCTTTCTTTTCAACTCAGACAATACCCACATGGCCACTAGAGGTTGAGGCTTGATTTTCCTTTCCAGTACCTTGATCTCCCCGTATATCCAATGCATAATCATTAGCCCTGTTAGGAATCTGTTGAGGAAGTGGAAACATATCCCCTCCCATCCTCACTGTTGGGAGCGCGTCGGTGGATTCATGCAATGAGCTCAAGGTGGTTTGAAGCTTGGAACAACCATGGTTGCATACAATATATATATATATATATATATATATATATAGAGAGAGAGAGAGAGAGAGAGTCACACTCTATAGACTATAATGTACATGCAATATATTTATAGCATATATTATGATTCATATACAAAAGGAAGTGTTTATATACAAAAGGTCTCACAGCCAGTATCCGATAGCTCATATCTCTAGGTGCCTTTTTAAAAGGCTATACACATATATGTAATATGTGTCACATTAAAAAAAAAACTAGGTGTCGAAGGAGTTCCCATGCCCACCTTTCAACCCTCCCCTTGGGCATGTCATACATAATGAAGACCCAACTATCCAACAGGATGACACTATCCACACATGATAACAAGATCTATCCACACATGATGACAAGATCTATCCACACAGGATGAAATTATCCACAAAGGATGACAATAATACCTCCCCTTGAACTAGAGAAAGTATAAACCGATCTTCAAATTACATCTGTAACGAAAGAAACTTCCCCTTTATCCTCACTTTCTTCTTCTTGGACTATATGTGCTGCTCCTCTCACAGACTTCTTGCCTTTATTGTTACTATTGCCACCGCTGCTATCTTGAACTTTTGAATAGCACCTAGAAGTAGGATTGCTCTTCTTTCTGCAGGTGCTGCAAAATTTATTGATATAGCAGTCTTTAGCTATATGACCCATTCTACCACAGTCATAGCATTTTCAGACATTGGAAGATGATATGAAATCTATGATGATTCGCCTTCTCTTGCTATAAAAGCCCCATTTGTCGTTGTAGGTGGATTTTTTTGCTTCTTTTCTTCTGCTTGAAGTGAACTTATCACATCTTGAAGTGCTGGAGTTGGATCCTTTTCTTCAAGAATAGTGACAATATGGTCGTAGTTGGAAGGAAATGCACTTAGGAGGTCTGCAACTTTGTCGTCTTCTTCTACTTTGCATTGAATGTAGGTCAATTGCGTAATCATGATTTTAATCCTATTGACCAAACTGGCTATGTATTCCCCCTCGATCATATTGATTTTGTAAAGTTGTCTTTTCAAGCTAACTTTGCTTCATTTTGCTTTAGCTCCAAAATTCTCCTCTAGAACTTGCCAGGCCTCGTATGCATGTGTGCATTCATCTATAAAATGTACATAATTATCATGGAGTGCAGTAATTATGATGCCAAGTGCCTATTCATCTTTTTATTGATCTAGTGCAGTAGAAGCCGTGGTTTGTGTGCCTTCGTGATCACTGAGAGATGTTTTTACTACTGCCCATCATGTTTTCTTCATTAAATATCCCCTTAGTTTAGTCTGCCAGGTATGGAAACCCTCCCCATTAAATTTTATGATTCCTTTCTCTTCCATGATGCAAGTGCTCGTGGAAAAATGCTTGGGACTTGGTCTTACCAATGGAGAGACTCTCTCTATGGCAGTGTCTTGTCCAATTTTACAAAAAGAGTGCAAGTGCGAGCTTGATAAGATCCAATTGTGATAGTCACTCTCCACAAACTGTGTTTTCTGAAGTAACCCTTTATAAGAGATTAAGGAACATTTTACCCATTTTAAAGCTTGAAAATTTGGTCAAAAATTTATTTTACCGAAGCCTTGCCGAAAGGAGGTCTCCTTTGCCAAAAGCCTTTGTCGAGACTCGAAGAAGAACAAAAGGTTTCGTCGTCGAAGTAAAAAAAGTTGCCCTCTTCAAAGTAAAAAAAAAGGAGGCTGCCTTTATCATTTGGAATTTTTCGAAAAGAAGAAGCTCAAAGTAAGTGGGACCTTTGCTTGCTTTTAAACAAGTTGTCTGCCCGTTTGTGGCAAGGGCCCAAAGGCTTCATAATTTATTGAAATCGGATGGTGAACCGGACCTTAGGTGAATGTGTTACAATTTGAAAACCTACCGAGTGATAAGGAGAAGCCAGAGAGAAGCAGTTGCCATCCAATTGTGTGACGTATGGATCTTTTAAGGGTGCTAGAGAGGTCGCTTTAGCCTTGTGGTTTCATCCATAGAGCTTGATCATCACGTGCTTGAAGCCAGGCAGCATTGCGCGCGCGGGTGTGTGTGTGTACACAGATTACTAGAGAGCCGAGACACAGAAGGATACCGAATTGCCTGCAAAGCTACACACTGGCCTCCACAAGCTCGTTATTCTGCTCAATTTGGCTTGCGGTATGCAATAGCATGGTTGACCCATGATTTTTGGTGCTAGATGTTGCCAATCAGTTTGCAATTATTGCATCTGATGAAATGGTGGCTGACTTGGGGCTGCCTTTGTCTTAGTTGTTGATTATTGGCTACTGCACAGGCTTCCAAGTTGCAATTGAGTTGTTGCGCACTTGTTGGCCGAGATTGCACCTTCAATGACTTGTTGGGCAGCTCGTCTTTTCTTGTCAAAATGGAAGTTCAATGTTGAATGCCTTGGAATCACAAATACAACAAGAGAAAATGGCTTAGCTTGAAAGCTGTTTTACAAAGAAATGCACACTCATGGAATTAAGTTATGATATGCACACATTAATGACAACTAAGTGCTCCTTAAGCGGCTTATTAACAATGAGCACACATGAAATTCTTAAATAGTGCTCAAATTATTGTGCTTATCGATGAGTAAAGAACCACAACTAATTAAGAGTTAATAAAGGAGTGATTAAGCTAAAAGTACTAGATTTCAAAGCACCGTAACCAAAGCTTTGATACCACGTGTTGGGAGCGGGTGGGTGGATTCATGCAATGAGCTCAAGGTGGTTTGAAGCTTGGAACAACCATGGTTGCATACAGTATAAATAAATAAATAAATATATATATATAGAGAGAGAGAGAGAGTCACACTCTATAGACTATAATGTACATGCAATATATTTACAACATATGTTATGATTCATATACAAAAGGAAGTGTTTATATACAAAAGGTCTCACAGCTAGTATCTGACAGCTCATATCTTTAGGTGCCTTTTTAAAAGGCTATACACATATATGTAATATGTGTCACATCAAAAATGAACTAGGTGTCGAAGGAGTTCCCATGCCCGTCTTTCACTTACTAGTTTGAACAATAAGTGTTAATATAACCAAGTTCATCACAATTATAACAAGAGGGGATGAACCTCCTCTGTGGCTCAAAATTGCCTTTTCCATGACCAGCATTTGCATTAGGCTGAGCTTCACATGCTTGAGACATTCCTCTACCACGCCCATGACCTCGACCACGACCACGACCACCTCCACCACCAAGAACACTAAGTCGTAATTCTTGCATCATGGTCATCATGTCTTGCATATTTCGTTGTAACTGTTCGGTATTAGCAGCCCTTTGAACAGGTTGGCCTCTAGCCTCTGCCTAATTCTCCTCCTTTTAGCTACCATTATTTTGCTCAGGGACCGCTTTCCCATATTCGATAAGCCTTTGAGATTTCCATTCTTTCCCTCTGGCAATGGCAACTGCTTCCTTGAAGGTGACGGGTCTTTTCATCTCAACTTTGAACTCCATATTCTTTTAGGTTTGCCACAAAACGGTCCTTTTTTAACATGGATGGAGGGATCTGGTTTCCCAAAGCACGGGCCCATTTATCCCATAAACGAGTGAACTGCATGACAAAATCATCAACACTGTGATTATCCCTCTGAGTGTACCCTAGAATTTCATGCCAAAATTCATCAAGTACTTTGATGGATCGATATTGTGCCAGGAATGCTTGCTTCACATGATTGTAGTCCAAAACCACCCCTGGATTTTGGCCTGCATCAACTCCTCAAAATTGTGTAGCCAAAACATTGACTTCCAACTTTTCAATAAAAGTCTGTGCATTCTCATTAGGCAATCGATGAAACTGTGGAAAATTTTCTGCCATGTTTGATTGCCACAAAAACACTTCCATGTGACGTCGAAAGCTCAAGGGATGTCAATGGATCGCTCCGGTACCTAATCCACCTCACATTGGGTAACCTGGCCCCTAGTGCTTGGCTTCACAAAACCTCACAACCCTCCAAAGGATGCAATCCAATTATACGACCGCCTCAAGTGCTTTCCACAATTTTCACATACATAGGTGGTTGTCCATAAGGACCCACATCCCTTTTACATTCACTGCTTGCAGAATAGACATATTTCACAGGAATTGGGGTGTAGGAGCACTTGCTTCTCTATGGGGGAACCAAAACAATGTTAGCGTGCAAACAAGAAGGAAAATGAGAACCCTTATAGCGTTGCACACACCACACCATCGGAAGGAAACACCATAAAGCTGCGGAAAACACCTATGTCGAACACCTGTAGAGTCGGGTGGGAAACAGCACTAGCCCAAACCATGATTAAAAGTGATGAAAATGAAGACCATAAAGATTAGTATCGTGTCATGTAGACCTCCGTAGAGTATCCATATGATTGATTTCGACAACAGACGATGAGAGTTACAAGCTTTTGAAGTTGGGGTATCTCTCAAAAGCTCCAAAAAAGCTAGTCTCTGTAAGCAAAAAGGGTGTGCAAAGAATTTAAGCTATTAAAAAGGGGTTTTTTTTTGGCTCTTATCCCAATGAATTTTCTCTTTCCTCTTAGCTAACATGGTTCTCTCCTTGGGCACCTTTTAATTGGTCCAATTTTGGCTTTTTTTTGGGTGGGTGGGGGCAAGTGTCCGGGGACCAAAAAAAGTGGCCAGGCACCTGGACAGCTGGCGTGGACTGAACATTTCACCACCCCCTTCCCCTTGAGACCGCAAGCCCCCACAACCAAGCCTTGAGAGAGCTCCTCTCACCTTTGATACACCATAATGGGTTCCCAAAGTGCCCTATGTACCCTCCACTTTCCCCTTTCCTCTTCCCATGTGGGATTACTTCCATGCCACCTGGAAACTCTCCCCAAGTTTCCCAACTTCCCCAAAAATTCATAGCTTCTCCCAAAGCATGAGAGGACTTCTTGGACAATTTTCCTCAAGGCATACCTTGCTCCTCCGGTCACTGAATGACTCACCGTAACACATGGCTCAAAGCCCATCACCGTAACACATGGCTCAAAGCCCATCACCTTGGCTATCTCGAGAAATATAAAACTTCATAATTTCTAGTCTTAGACCCCCAAGTTGGCCCAGTTTCCCTTCTCGCATGCATCTACAATCACCTTCTAAGTTGAGACCTCCCGCTTCTGATGCTCATAACTCATGATGTACAAGTCCGATTCACAAGCTATAAAGCATAGATAAAAATACTTATTTAAAACAATATTTTGGAGTCTCAAAAAACCCAAAATGTCCGCATTCAAGCTTGGCAAAATGACACCTTTGTACATGAATTTTTACAGAGCCACTTCCAAAACTCGTAGGGCTATGTACACATATATACACGAGGCTAGTGGGCAAGCTTTTTAGCATGAATCAGTGACTTCATGCTTATCCAAAAAATGCCTGGCATAGCTTGCCAACCTCCCCCTAGCTTGATTAGTCATTCATGACAACAAAGCAAAGGTTCCTAGCGTGAAAAACTACTGCATTTCATCCCCAGAAACCTCATCCACATTTTCAGATGTCTCCACATTGTCTCCTTCTATTGATAGCATTTCATCAATCACAATTGTCATCAAATGTGCCAGATACTTCTTCAATCTATAACCATTAATATGATACTTATGATGTGCACCATTTAAGTTTGTCAATTGATATGTGCCATTATCGAATTTGTTTACAATAGTAAAAGGACCCTCCCATTTGGTTTGAAACTTGTTTTGAAAGGTATCGTCCAATTTACTATTGTATGGCAACACCAAATGGCCCTTTTCAATTTTCTTATCCTCTATGCATTCATTGGCTTTTAGATGAGCCTTTCTTGACATTTCCTCATAGTAACCCAAAGCTAAAACTCTATCCAATTGCAAGCACTGTAAATCCAATAACCTTTTCTGCATGCATTTGTTTGCTCCTCATCTTCCAATGACAATAACTTGAGAGCAGGAATTTCCACTTCAGTTGGCAATAAGCTTCCTTGCCATAAACCAAGTGGTAAGGGGAAAATTGTGTGCTCGTTTTGATACCAGTTCTGTAGGCCCATAACACACAAGGCAACTCTGAATCCCAAGTCTTCCCATGTGTTTGAGTCATCTTTGTAAAAATCTCTACCAACTCTCCATTGAACCTTTCATTAAGACCACATTGTGGATAATAGGGAGCACTGTACCTATGCTGTATATTGAGCTTTTTGCATAAGAAATCAAACAACTCTCCTCTAAATCGTGGTCCTCTATTCAAAAGTAGCTCTAGTGGCACACCAAATTTTCAACATATGTACTCATAAACAAATTTTTCCATCTCCTTACTAGTAATCTGTTTGACAGCTTTGGATTCTGCCCATCGTGACAAATAATCCACTATTGTTAAAATGTAAGTATTTTTGTCCAATAGCATCAAGACCCCATTTTTCAAACACATCAAAAGCTAAAATTGCCCTCTGCAACTTAGGCTTGAAAATTCTCTTTCCCATCTTCTGACAAGGCTAACATGACTTGCACCAATGATTAACATCCCATTGAATACTCAGCCATATATAACCTTCTTGCAATACCTTATGCAACATGAATTTCATAGCAAAATGGCCTCCACAAGATCCCTCATGATTTTCTTCCAGGATTTTGTAAATTTCCTCTTTCCAAGGCACACACCGCAAAACCAAATCACTTCCTTTCATGTAAAGAACATCATTAAGAATTTTGTATTTCCTGGATTTTCTTATGAACACATACTTTAATTTTAGATGATGGTAAACCTTCAGGTAGAACACTTGTCAATAGAAAATACACTTCCTTCGATAAGATTTCCCTCCCATGATATAAGGGGCATCTGGCTTTACCACAAACCCACAAGTGATCATCTCTTGGGCAACATCATGAGCTTCTTCATTTAGAGACCTCTCAATATGCTGCAAACTCCATGCTTCAGATTTTTGAGCAATGCTTTCACTTTGAAGCATAACTTTTTCAGTTTAGGGTTCTTATTCTTCCATACTCCCAACACTTGCTTCACAACAAAAAAATAATCTCCTTTAATTTGCAAGCGTCTAATTCCCAATTGTAAGCAAATATGAAAACCACCTGCAAGAGCCATGTATTCTGCTTCATTGTTACTTTTGGCACCAAGTTTTAGCCCTTGCTTCCTCATAAGCTTTCCTTGTGCATCATAAATAACAATGCCTCGTGAAGCAGCATCATGACTTCTTTGATAAGAACCATCAAAGTATAGCAGTGAAGCATTAGGGATGGCAAGAGTCCTGACTTCCTTCTTTTGCACCACCTCTTCTTTAACCAAAACGGAGTATCCTTATAAGTGAGAAGATCTTCCAGGGTAGCCCGAGTACTTTCCTCCACCAAAAAGGTGAGGTGAAACTCCTGAAGGTCAATAACCCATTTCATCACTGTTTTTGATATATTTGAATTATTGAAGAGCTGGGGAAGCAATGAATAACTAGTGAGAAAAGTGAATGACTTTTGCAGCAAGCAATAACCATACTGGTCATCACCAATTCAATTTCAAAAAAATATCTTTCATGAGGAGTCTTCACTCTGCTAGCATAATGAACAGGCTTCATATACCGAGATTTCTTCCCCCTTTGCAATAACATAGCTCCAATAGCATTATCTCCCACTGATGGGTTGACATAAATCTCCTTTTCCCAGTCAGGAGCTTGCATAATAGGTAACATACTCAAAACATCTTTAACTTGTCAAAAAAATCATCAGAGTCATGAGAGAACTCCAAGGGATCATTCTTAAATGTTTGCTGCAATGGATACAATAACTGTGATGCCAAAGGTATGAAGGGAGAGAGATATTTAACTTTTTGTATGAAAGTGGCTAAGTATCTGGTATATTTTGTAGATGATAGTAACAACATAGCCTCCACTTTCTCTAAATTTGATTCAGTTCCATTTTCTGAAATAACATGCCCAAGAAGCTTCACCGTGGCTATGCCAAATGACATTTTTTAGGATTGAGCTGACCCCCGCATTCATCATACCTAGCAAAAGTCATTTCAAGATTTTGAACATGATCTTTCCTTGGATTGTATACACAAAAATCATCTATGAATCCTTTGACAAACTTCCCAAGGAATGGGGTAAGGACCCAATCTACTTTTCTTTCAAAGGATCTTGCCCATTTGTCAACCCAAAAGGAAGGCAACAAAAGCAAAAAAATTTCCATGGCGTGATAAAAGTAGTCTGTTTCCTGTCTTCAGGGGCAAGGATAAGCTGAAAGTATCCTGAATACCCATCACAGACATTGTATCTCTCAAAACCAGCCACTGCATCTAACAATTGATCAATAAAAGGCAAAGTGTAAGGATATTTCTTTGTCACCGCATTTAGTGGTTTGTAATTAACACAAACTCTCCAACGCCCATCTTTCTTTGGGGTGACTACTACAGAGCTCACCCATTGAGCATTATCCACTGGCATAATGAACCTTGCATCCAAAATCTTATCCACTTCTTCCTTTAAAGCATTCATTTGTTCCTTACTCATCCTTCTTAATTTTTGCCGTATTGGCTTTGGCCCTTCAACTAGCTCGACCTTCATAGGATCCTTAAAAAAACCCTTTATTTCATGATATGAGGTAATGAAAAGATTTGGAAACCTACCCAACATTGCTAAGTACTCCCTTCTTTCTCCTTGTGTCAAATCATTAATCATCATATTTTGAATCAACTCTTTCTTCACTAGTAGTTCCTGTTTAGGTTGCATCAACTCTTCAAGTTTCTCTAAACGGCTTGAAGCATTTATATTCCCTGATATTTGCAACACTTCACTAATTTCTTTCTGTTCCTCATCCGACAACAAGAATGACACTTCACCCTCATCACTGGAACTCGAAGTAGTGCTACTTTCTGAGTCTTTAGAACTATCATCACTGGTAGTTTTGGACTCATCATTCTCACTCACATCTTCAAGTGCCACAGACTGTTTGGTAGTCATATCAAACACTTTCTTTTTACCCTTCTTGTCATACACACCAATTGTGCTCTTGCGCTAATCTTGCACGGCACCCACATCTCTCAACCAAGGTCGTCCAAAAATGAGAATAAAGGCTCCCGGACCAACTGGCATAACATGAAAGTTTACCATAAACTTCACGTTAAAGACTTTCACTTCCAAATCCTTGATCATTCCCAAACATTTCACTTTGACATGGTTTGCTAGTCCAATCCAAAACCCAGAGCTTCTGCATGTAATGAGACCCTGTCTCTTGACACATAACTGTGTGATCACACAACCTTGAGCACCTCCATCAATGTAGGCTTCTCCCATGCCCACACCTTTTGTGCCAAGCATTCACCACAGGACAGATGTCAAGTAACACTCCCACAGACAACACTCTGACTTATCCATGCTTTGGCTCTTTCTCCTGATTCACTAATGACTTCCATTGCCTTTTAAGTTTGGGCACCATATTCATCAACTGTCCAAAAGTACAATCTACTTTCCTCCTAATCAGGTCTTCCTTTAAACTGTAAGCTGTTTGGCCTTCTCCCAATGGCAAATCCGCCACTTCAAATTGTCTTCTACGAGGCTTTCTCTTTCTCTTGGATTTTGCATCTTCAACTCTTTCTCCTTCCCTTTCTTCCTGCTAGGCCCTGGTGCTGCATAGCCTTCCCTCTCTCTTTTGCCTACTGGCAGCACATCTGCTTCTTTCTTTTCAACTCGCACAATACCCACATGGACACCAGAGGTTCACGCCTGATTTTCCTATCCAGTACCTTGATCTCCCCGTATATCCAATGTATAGTCATTAGCCCTGTTAGGAATCTATTGAGGAAGTGGAAACATATCCCCTCCCATCCTTCTTGGCTTTGAACAATAAGTGCTAATATGACCAAGGTCACCACACTTATAACAAGTGGGGATGAACCTCCTCTGTGGCTCAAAACCGCCTTGTCCATGACCAGCATTCACATTAGGTTGAGCTTCACATGCCTGAGCCATTCCTTTACCACGCCCACGACCACGACCACCTCCACCACCAAGAACACTAAGTCGTAATTCCTACATCATGGTCATCATGTCTTGCATATTTTGTTGTAACTCTTTGGTATCAAACAAATCTTTGAATAGGTTGGCCTCTAGCTTCTGCCTGATTCTCCTCCTTTTGGCTACCATTATTTTGCTAAGGGACCACTTTCTCGTATTCATTCAGCCTTTGAGCTTTCCATTCTTTCCCTCTAGCAATGGCGACTGCTTCCTCGAAGGTGACGGGTCTTTTCAACTCTGTCTCCCCCTTTTTTTCTACGTTTTGAGTTTTGGTATATCCCATAATGTATGTACACCTAATTGGTTCAAGGCAAATATTGTGTATATGCAGTAGAGTACATAATATAATATATTGTTAATAGATTATATATTTTATAATATATATAATATATAATATATAGTGTATATACTAGATATTATATATATATATATATATATAATTTAATATAGGGTTTATAATATAATTAGTATATATATTATATATAATATGTAGAATACATAGTATATTGTAAATATATAGATAAAAAGTATATAATATATTGAGCATATAGTAGATAATTTAAGGTATATAATAGAATTAGAGAGTTATAATATAAAGTACATAGAATACATAGTATGTTGTAAATATATAATATAAAGAGTATATAATATATAGAGTTTACAATAGATAATATATGATATACAGTATTATAAGTATACATATAATATAAAGTATGTAGAATACCTAATATATAGTGTACATAGTATATAATAAAGAGTGTATAGTAGACACTATATATAACATCGATATATATCTAATATAGTTATATGATAGATTACTTTGTAGAGTAGATGTTATATATATAACACCGAAGACGTTTTATGTAACATAGTACTATACATTGTATACTTACATATAATTTTATATTCTATTTAATACATATCATATAGTATACCACATATAGTGTTATATATTATAATCTACATTCTAAAGTATATTTTCCAAGTTGAAGGTAGTCTACTTTATTTGATATGTACCTAACTGCAAATTATATGTCTTATATGAACTAAAAACTACATATACATATTTTGTAGACAATGGAACCAAAGAGGGATTGCAAGAAAAGAAAATCTCCAGTTTCGCCTTTTAGCAACCTTCAAGTGAGCATGAAGCTAAGATCCTGTTGTATACCAAAGGGAACTATCGATCAGGAGGCATCATCACCAGTCCGTCATTTAGACACTCCCCCCACTAACAAGAACATGATTCTTAAAAGGTGTGCTTTTATTGATGATGAGGCTCAGGTTGATGAAGACTCCAACAATGTCGAAGATGATGTAGAGATCACAGGTAAATTATGGCTGTATGTTATAATTTTAATGCAATGATAGATGGTTAAATTCTATGGACGTTCGATTTTTGTTGAGAAATTTTGGCTACGCTCAACAATGTATATGATTAAGAAATGGTGTATAATTATTTCTATACATACCATTGAGAGCCCTATTTAGGGTGTGAGGTATTTTTTTGAAAAAGTTGTCTCTGTGCAAAGGAGTCTCTGGAATTTTTTTTGTAAATTAAATACCTTGTACTATCTAATCCTAGTTGTATATGTTTTTGGACAATTAAATGTTTGTGTGTTTTATCTATGTAGAGACCAATGTTCACATTGAAGAACCTCATGACAATGAAGAAGATAGTGATGATGAAGGGGATGATGAGAATAAGCATTCCAAACACCTAGGCAAGAAAACTTTTCTTGACTTGATGAAAGATGTTCTAAGTGAGTTTTATGTCAAGAAGACGACATTGCCTCCGCCTGTTCCACTTTGTCGTCTCATGGTGCATGAGGTTGTTAGGTTTGCTAGAGATGATGTAGAATGGCTCATTTCCTCTTTTGATTCTACTAGGTATTTAGAAACTATGAGGCATTTTCTTGTGTCCATTGGGAATTCTAGAGGAGATACCATTCCCGTGATCGTGGTGGATATGGAGGAATGGGAACCACTTTGGCGGGAATGAAATGCTGAGCACTTGGTAGAGAGTGACAAGAGCTCAAAGGAAAGAAATTTCTGGTATGGGATGGCAACCACAGGCTTAAAACATGGTGGAAAAGAATCAAATAAAGTGAGACCTTTTACATTTTCACTCTTTTGTTATAAAGCTTGGTTTTTATAAATTGAGATTATTGTTTTTGTGGTAGAGTATTCGGACAATGGTCAATACCATGTTAGTGTTCATTGCCAATTCCTTGAGTTGTTTAGAGCAGAAGAAGCAGAGTTGCTTCTTGCACTTCACACTTCCAATGCATAATTTTGTTAGTTGCATGTTGGCTCTCTTTTGCTTGGTAACAATGTTGGTGTTTAACTATTTGTTTAATATTTTGCTGCAGCATTTCTAGGGCACATGTCATGCCAAACATCACTCATGAAGTGTATATGTTTCAAAGATTTGGCATAGCAAATAAAGAGTCTTGCCTTCAAAAATTGACACCCAATATGAGAGAATGGGCTAGAGTGGAGATGACTATTGAGGCACGGTATTAGCATGGTGTTGCACCATGGTACAATACTCCAAGTGAATTGATATCACAGCTTGTGTGGAAGGTGATACCTACTCTACATGTTGGGTAATTACTGCTAAATTTTATTGTGGTTTCAATACAGTGTTTTGTATGCATTTATGTCCAAACAAAGAGCAAAACTAGATGCTCTTGGACTAAATGATGTTGAGAAGAAGAATAGACTTGGCAAGGCCACAAAGGTAGAAGAGGAACGGTGGAAAGGGGAAAATGGGAAAACCACCAGCACACAATCTGAATGCCTCTCTATAGCCCAGTGATTTCACAGCACCCCTATCCCCTATTTAACAGACACCGAGATACCCACTTTGCAAACAACCAATGCCCAAGCCCGTTCCCAACCAACCCTATTTGTATACACACGGTCGCAAAGAATACAATAAATTGTCTCGACCTATGATCCTTGATAGCACCATACACTCACATGTAAATAGACTCGATACTCACAGACACCCAAGATCATTGACATACTCAAACATTCCCACTAGCTATCATGCTGTTGGACGGATACACCGTGATGGACGTCAGCACAGCGAGAACTCACCTAACATGTAATGTTAGCTAAGGATGAATCTCGACCCACAGGCGCGTGGAAGCAAGCTTAAGGTGTCAACCTACACTCGACCGACTCCTAACTAATTCCTACAGAGGTCTCTACCAATTGTCAAGTCACAACCTTCAAGAGTGCATAAGAGGAAACTTCCTACAACGCTTTCTAGAGTCGAACACCCATCAAACAATCTCGAAACACCATAGAACTTGAAGGAGACCCTAATAACACCAATAGGTCATTTTCCCTAAGGTATATGAACCAAAATCCCAACCCAAAACACCTAGTACAGAAACACGTAGGATGTCTGGCCGAAATCTGCAGGTCTTCGTTTCCAAAATCTAAAGTGCCTAATGCGTAGTTCTACTCAATGTGAACGCGTAGATATGTTGCAATGCAAAATCGGACAACGTATGCTCACCCAAACACCCGATAAAGCTCGTAGAAGGAGCTCGCAAAACCGGACCGTACGTGCGCAATGTAGGTATCGGCGCGTAGCTCTTGTCGGGGACAACACGCTGCACTTCTCGGCACTCGGTTCAGACCACCAGAGCACACATAGCGTCAAGGTGAAGCTCACACACTCTCTCTCTCTCGTACTCAGTATGCTCACTCACAGACTTCAAAACTTGTTTTTAAAATGACAAAAGGTTTTTTATTAAGGTCAAAAAGTGGTATATATACCTTACAATTCCTCAAACCCTAATGTTCCAAAATCAACCATCTATTCAATCTAACTATCAAAACTAGGATACAATCTGGAAACTTCTGTAAGTCCCAATAATTACAAGGTGAAAAATCAGGTTTTCCTCAATGAATGAATACTCCCCCTCTCCTTGCTCATGTCGTCCCCGACATGGCCTTGACCTGCTGCTTCATCGTATCGTTTCCTGCATCTTTAGCCGTGATTCGTACCTGGCATGCAGGTTCAACATTTATGGTGAAGAAATCTGTATAGAATGCTTCTTCAAAAGCTTGGAGGTGATAGGATGGTAGAAACATTATCCTTTGATACAACGAATGTATCACCTCCTTGGAAGGCTGACCTGACAGATCACAAGCCCATCTGTATGTATCTTGGAAGAAAAAGATGTTGTCAGTCACCTGGCCTGGCTTGAAGGTCTCGAACACTGCTAAGATGGTTCTGCAGATTTTCCTCATCATAATGCATGTAACGTCAGGTGAGCCAGTGAACAACTTTATGGCCCTTGTTAGGGTTTTCACCATGTATTGTACACTTATTCTCTCACCTACCTTCAAGCCCGGCAGCTTGGGGTAGTTCAGCCAAGTGGGTTGGCTTCTTTGCAAAATTTCCTGTGCCTTCCACGTCCTAATCCTTGGTAGAAGACAGAAGTTGAGGTTGTCTCTAATATTTTTAGGTGCCTCTACCAAGTGGATTAGGTATTGTGGGTACTTTGTAAGCTAGGCCTTCCTCCACTTTGGCTAAGAATCCACAATAAGCTTGACCCCTTCTGGTTTTGAGGTATCTGCATTGTAGAGAGGTACAACTGGCTCTTCTCTGATCCGCTTGTTTATGGTAGCTGCCTCATATTTCAACAATGGATATGGGAGAGAGGGTTGAAGCCACTCGCACCTAAGGTTGCTGGCATCGATCTTCTGAATGGTCATAGATTTGAAGGCCCTCTGCTCCCACTCCAAGGCTTCCTTTGTGGTTTCTCTGAGCTCCACCTCTTTTGATTTACGCAATTTTTCTTCCTCTTCTTGTGTTAGATCCTGTGGCTCTTAAAAGGATCCTGCTAGGATTTCCTCTTGCATAGGCGTGTCCACAGGATCTGCCACATTTTCTAGGTCAATGCCCTCATTGGCGGTTGGCCCTGTGCTCTCTGCCTCTCCTCCTTGCTGGCCTTTCAACTCCTCAATTTGCCTGAGGAGTTTTTTCTTTTCCGTTTCAGCTTCTCTGCCCATATTCACGAGGAGGTCATTAAGTTCGGCGTTTATTCTTTCCGCCTCCTCGAGCGTTCTCTTCATGCTTTCCACTTCCTCTTGCAGGGCTTTTTGGCCCTCTTCCATTCTCGTTTGCATGACTATAGAACCTTCTGCCATCATCAATCTTTGATTTTTCTCTAGAGTCAGCTCTTTCTGAAGTTCTTGCATTTGCTCCTCATAGAGTTGACTCTCAGTCATGATTTGAGTCGAGCTAGTAGCTCTGACTCTAGCAGGTGATGCTCGCAGCCTCTAGATGGTCTGATCTTTGAACTTGAGTTGGTCTTTGAGCTCTAAGACCTCATCCTGGCTTGCTTCTTGATCTATCTATGCTCTTTTCTTGGCGTTCCTCATGGCTTCTACTTCTTTCGATTCTTCTGCCAGCTGTAGTGTCAGATTATCTCTTTGTGAGACCAGCGGGTAGACAGACATGCGAATAACCTCCCAACCATCCTATATATAGGCCCCTGGCCCTCTTCCATATATAGACCCCTTCACTGCATGTGTGTCTGGCACATTTCCCGGGCCGTGCCCATCTAGTCCTACCCTTGGCATGACATTACTCCCCCCTTGGAGAAGCGTTATCGTCCTCGAAAACACAAGTGGTGGTATCGTCATAAGAACACTAATGTTTTCCACCGTGGCATCCCTCATGGATCCAATGGTTCATTGAATCGGAACCCGGTTCATTGGGAGGTTCAATGAAATCAAGAGTAACATCTTGATTTTCTACATTGTTGTCCCTGTGCAACCATCTTGGTTAATCGACTCATAATCAAAAGAGCGTGAAGGCTCCATTTAGAACTCACTTGAGAATGCTAAACGAGTTATCACAACTAAGAGGTGTTTAAATGCATACCCAGGGTTCAGACTTTTTGAAGGTATTGGAATGTGCAATATAACCTCGGCTCATCTTTCCATGAAAGTACTATGCTGACCTACTCATCAGCAGCAACCAAGTCCTTGACTTGCTGTGGTTTCTTGCCAATAGTCAACCTCATCCAAACTGACGAGTAAGGTTGATAACTTGAGAATAACAGGCAGAGACTAAAACTAGTCGTAACATGCCTTTCATCATATGAAGCAAACTCCGAACCAGAAAGGTAACCGATCTAGTTCTTTCACTTCTTGCTAACGGATGCACTTAGCATATCCTTTAGCGTGGTTTACTAACATATGCACTTTGCATATCCTTTAGTACTAAATATAATGCTTGTAAGCTGCCCATCCTATGCGGGATGAATAGCAACAGTGAGAGTGAGGTGCTATCCCTCAACCACTTGCAGACAGTGGCCCACGACTGACGACAAACTATGACTCAATCTTTGAGTATCCAGCCATAAACTCGATATGGAATGGAGACAACCAACTAGGTTGAAAGCAGATTGGAATTTCAAGAAGCCAATCTGGAACACCCATACTCAACCATCACCTTGTAAGACAGGGTGTAAACTCATACTAAATCTGCAAGAGAGATTGCAGTAGCAGTGTAAAAAGTCGGACCCCAAACAATAATGTCCATGAATGTGCATGCTGCTCCAAATAAATGTGTGTTAAACCCTAGGGCCCATAACACCTAGTGTGCATGCATTTAACACAAACATATCCGAACCGCAATTCCATGACGAGACTTTGGACTATAACAGAATGTGACAACCCGCTCACACCTAGGTACCAACCATGAGACATTCTCATGTACATAGCATACTTAGCTATATGTAGAAACAACCCTCCGCTAAGGTGGTTTCATAGCACTTGTAATTGTAACAAGTTTGTCCTTAGTACCCGACAATTTCTAGCCACTAAAATTGCTCCTGATACTGTGTGCTCAAAATGGTCGTATCCATGGATGCGACCAGCACTTAGGGACTTCGTCGCGACACATTGTTAGATAGTTGGTGCCAGTGTCAGTCCCAGAGACTCATATTCTCCACATGTGGAATATGTCTCAAACAAGGATATCAAGAAAAGAGACATCCATCAAGTACGAGCTGGTACTTGTGTGTGGTGGTAACTACAAACACTCTGTGACAAGAGTGAGAGGGACCCTCATTATCATGCTCCACAGTCGTTAAACTAAACTCCTTGAGTTCCTAGACCATGTTGTATCCCATGTGACAACATGTGCCAAATCGAACCCTACACTAGGTTCGTAACAGCATAATGTATAGTGGACACTACGGTCCAAAATACTTTGTTGCAACATGCCCTTTTCATGGCTTTGAAACAGTCAAGCGTATTTATACGACTTGCACTGGAAACCGTGGGTGTTGCCTGCGTAATCTAACCCCTTTGGTTAACATCTACATAGTCAAACCCCTTGGTAAGACCCTGTGTAAAAACTGCTCAACTAGTAGGTAACGGTTATCAACATAGTCAACCGTATACATAATGATTGGAATCAACCAAAAAAATTTGAATTTGTCCACTACCGCATGGTAGATTGCGGAATTCTTTCCTTGAAAGGCTAACTGGAAGAGAGAAAACAATGATCCTCAATGCAGATCAAGTGTGATCCTTAATGCCTATGGGGTGATTTAACAGTCACCCGCCGGGTCGTACCCCAAACAATATGTCCATAGACACTCCGTGGTGCTATAGAGAGAGCAGGGAATCCACACAAGTGAACTGCCTAGATCTTATGGATAGCCATGTTGTCGGAACTCATTGCTGCATCTATATTAGCGGTTGTGAGTTGAAGATTATCAAAAACTCAACTTGAGTGTCGCACTGAAAACATGTAGTGCAAAAATGACACCCTAAATATCCGTAATGACAAGACTCTTTCTTGTCCATTGAAGTCGATGTGCACTTCCCTGGGTAGATCTGTTCAATCTTGAGAACAATCACCCAAAGAATCCCAATAGTTAGGTCTAACCCTTCGCCTAACAATGGCTCTTAGCCTGTGTGGCTCATAGCCCTTATGCAAATTAGTGTTCAATGGACGGACCGATGAAGACTAATTTGAGTAGCATCTTAGCAACGTGCTAGCTGAGAGTTAGAGCACCTTGGCTCAGGCTGACTCACGAGCAAAACATGTATCAAAAGCTTCTTAGAATATTTTCATTTTTCCCTTAAAGAAAGAGAGAACGAGAGAAGAAGAGCATGCTGGGCTGAGGAACTCTCCTTAAGTTTTTAGAGTGTGTTCCCAAGCTGTGTGCTTTGACGCATCTTATGCCTAACGTGCAACGTATCCTATAAGCATGCAACAAGTTTCTGCTATGAGTCTCTCATCGAGAGAGGTAACAGAAAAACACAAACAAGTCATAGACTGACCCATCTATCATGTATGTGGTTGTGACGACACCAGTGTGACTTAATCATAACACTTTGCCTGTGAATTAAGTCCAAGTTTTAGGTTCTTTTAAGGGTTGTTGGGTTTGACAGCAACCCAAAAACCATCCAGAACGTATCTTGTCCTTCACAAAGGATCCGGTGTTATAGCGGAAGCATGTTTCCTAAGGTGGTAGAATTGATTCTACCTAGCTAGCATGCCGTGCATACATAATCTTAGGCCCTTGGCAAAAGAGATTGCCTCAAACGTAAGAGCCCAAACCAAAAGTTCCTTGCACAACCTGCATTGGTAGTGGGACATCATACAACGATATCACCACACCTAAAATGGGAGCAAACTGCTGGTCATACCAGTTCCCCAAACTTGCGTGCCAATACACTTGATGCCAAAGCAATGGGCAGTAGCATGGCACGCAGGAGAAGCCTTGCTTCATGTCGAATTATCAAAGCACTGTGCTTTACACGACAACAACATGTTCCAAAGTAAACATGAAAACATGCAAAACAAACAAAGTTAAAATTTGGCTAACGTGGTTATCCTGCTGTAACCGGTTTTCTTGAACGCGTGATGGAGAAACACATTCTCATCAGGCTCGTAGCCGATTCTGTTGTGCGAGAGAGAGATGGCCTTTGTATCATATACACCTTTTGTGCATAGTGTGAAATAACAATGCAAGGAAATTGGTAAATCCTTCCCTAGTTTGTATGCTCTTAGCATATGCCAAATGTGGGGAGTCTCAATGCAAGATGCATGAATTGAAGCCGTGCTTCACATCTTTACTTATGAAATTCTTGAGAGCTCATAGCTACTGGATATTCATGCTGACAGATGTATGTCATATCAAAAGAAAGTCGACCTTGTCGATCATTCACAAACCATAGACCTTGTAGACTACTTGTAAATCTCATTAAGTAATCCTGTCGACGAATCTTAGTTACCGCCGATTTCAAGAAACGGGGGCAATTAGTCGGCCATGCCGACCATGTGTGCCGCTGTCGGCTGCCCTACTCATGCTGGGTTCTAGGAATGATAGTCTTGATCATTCATTACAATTCATACGAGAGTTGTCAAGAACTTTCTCAATAACTACTCTACCTCATGCTGTCAAGGGCCTTGCCCAATTTGCACCCAATGTGGAATCATGCGAGAATTTCCATGCTCTTACCTCCTAGGTTTGATTGCCATGGTTTGTGATAATCACCACATGTTGTGGTTGAACAATGTAGACATATGGAATCCTTGCTTGGCCGCACCCCTAAACTCAGAGGGGAAGAAAGAAAGGCTCTTGCTAGACATTCCTGAAATCGGCCATGCCGATCATCAATCCGGCCATGAAAAATAGCGGTGCATCCATGATGCAAAACAGCGGTGCAGCAAGATCAGTCTCCGGAGCCAACAAGCATATTGTAGTCGCCTTGAAATCGGCCATGCCGATCAGCGATGCAACCATGCAAAACAATTGTGTACGCATGAGTCGAAGTAGGCACCAGCTTTGCCGTTACATCAAAGATGAAGGTTGGAAACTCGATCTATATAAGTCTGCAAAAGAACCTCACATAGGGATTAAGAAAATCCTTGGAATGATGAAAAAAACCAACCTGATGAGCATGGTGTTTGTCCGTGTACGCGGCAAGCATATCCTCCTATTTTGATTCCCTTGCGAGAAACACCTTGAATGGCGCATACGCTTCTCTTGTCAAAAACCTCTTTGGTAACCGACGAAACCAGGAAATTTGGGTATCTCCATGAGCGGAATATCTGAATTTGCATGGCTCCTTGAGCAGTCTGTGTCCATGGCGAGGAGATTTGTCTAAGCAGCATAGGCTTTCGAGCTCTTTCATGGTCGAAAACCTCTTTGTTCCTCCCGTGGCGCCCCCTTGAGGCAAGACCACCATGCTCCCTTGATGTGTGCGACTATACGTCGAATGTCGGGGATGCAGGAAAAATCCGAGCCAAGAGCTTTTGAACCACCAAAGTTGGGTTTTCAGAAAATACAAAATTCAGAAAATATTACCAACAATGGCAATTGCTGCTCGGATTGAGGATGAGAGCAGTAGAAAAACGGTTTTCCCCGACCAAAACAAGGGGGAAACAATCTCTTGTAAGGACCAGATAGGTGTGGGTGGCCACCTTAGGTTTCCCTATAAAAAAAAAAAAACAAATTCTGTGTGTCGCATACTGTCGAATGACCTGCGCGAGCAAGGTGATGCTTACAACTCACCATGGCACACAATTTGGAGGCTGGCATAGTGACGTAAAAGCACTGGCATGGCAGTGCACTCCCAATGAGCCACACATCCCTCAATTTGATGCAGTTCGAAATCGTGAGCTTCCCCGACTGGGGGTCCCTGCACATGCCGACTTTGGCCTTCTTTCCCGACTAAATCCTGCACGTCCTCGACCTATTTCTTCTTTGATTGCCTTTGCATGCCTTCACGAAAGAGACTTCATGCAGCCCTCCGTGCCTTCTTCCCTCCTTAAAGCGAGAGATAGAGAGATCAGGAGAGAGAAAGACAGAGGAAGGATCGTCGTGCATACCTCCGCCATAGCTCCCCTGCTTCTCCAAGATCATATAGAAATGCTGAGACTTGCTCGTCAAAATGTTCGACAAGCAGAGGATCGGTATAAGAAGTATGCTGATGAGAAACGTCGGCAAGTTACCTTCACGGAAGGGGAAGAGGTATTTTTGCGTATGCCAGAGCATTCAGAAAGTCTGAAGACTGTACCTACACCCAAATTATCTCCACGCTATTGTGGGCCATTCAAGATACTCAAGCGAGTTGGTGATAGGGCCTATAAACTTGAGTTACCTGCGCACTCTCGTGTCCATCCGGTATTTCATGTAATTCGTTTACGTAGACGCTTTCATAGGGACGACAATGTTATCAGCCAGCAGATATTGGTTGATTTCACTGAACCTCCCATTCAACCGCATGAACCTGAATGCATTTTAGATTTTCATGAACTCCGTACTCGTCATCATGTACGTAGTCAAGCTTTAGTCAAGTGGAAAGATCGCCCTGAAGAGGGTGCCACTTGGAAAAACATTAGTGTTCTTAAGAAGAAATTCCCCATGCACCCACGGTAATCTATGGTAATCTACACACATGCGCATACTACCGTCCTTTTTCTTCACCAAGAGAATGGAAGAGGCCCATGGTGAAGAACTTGGTTGAATAAACCCTCTACTAAGATAGTCATCAAGTTGACGTTCCACCTCAGCAGCCTCAAAATGACTCATTCTATAAGGCGGTTTACTCACTGGCTTACTGCCTGCAACCACGTCTATGCCATGTTGCACAGAACGTGTCGGCGGTAGCCCTGGTGGTAAATCATCTGGGAAAACATCCTTGAATTCCCTTAAAAGTTCCTTTAATTCATTAGCAACATTTGCTTTTTTTGAATTAGTAGGCATAGCTGGAAGAGGAGGGAGAGAAGAATGCGGCGTTGAGGAAGTTTTATTCAAAACATTATCAACATTAAAAACATCATCCACATTGGAAATAAAATGGCACAGTGAGTAACACAAAAAGAGTTCTTCTATTGCATCATCAGAAGCGAGATTCATAGGCTCAGCTGTACAAATAAGTGGTGAGGAAGGTACATCCTTCTCCCCCAACAGCAGCACGTGCACACCATTGGATTCGAACATTATACTATTATGCTCATAGCTACTTCTAAGTGATGATCCTAAACTATGCAACCATTCATGACTAAGTACCACATCTGCCCTCTCCATATTCATGAATTGGAAATCCAAAGAGGTACAGTATCCTTGAATTTCTAGAGGTACATCTTTAACCTGAGTTTCCCATATCTCACCATCATGGCCATTAATCATTGCTACCTTGTAGAGATGAGAACTCGGGGTTTGGGGAAATTTGAGTCGTTTCACCAATTTATAATTGATGAAATTGTGCGACGCACCATCGTCTACCAAGATACGCACCCTATGCCCTTGGATAGAGCCATGCATACGCACCAACTCATGTGGTCCGAAAGTCTGCTGCCACATGGAGGCTGTGATACAACACTCATGCACCACCTCGGTGTGTGTTACCTCCACATTAGCAAACTGGGAAGAGGATTCAAGAGGTAAAAGCTGCACCATGTGCACTGATTTTTCCTTCCCCTTGTCTTGAGCAGCAGATTTCCCCTTGGGACAATCCTTTTTGCTATGTCCGGTTCCCAAACTTTTAAAGCATAACTTTTCTTTTTTGGCTTTCTCAAACTCTTCCGTTGAGAGAGGACCTCTAGACCCCTTGGGATTTTTGGAGGTCTCTGATGCAGCAGATACAAATTTTCTTTTATGATGCACATGCTGTGGACGTGTTGAAATAGGTGTAGTGCCATGCACATGCGAGCTATGCAATGCCCGATCATCGGGATCATCATGGATGTGAGCTTGCACTATTTCGTCCTCAAGTGTTTGTGGATCCTAGGTTTTAACGTGCTTCTTAAGCTTGGGATTTAACCCACAGATGAACCCACGTACCTGCTAAAAGGTGTCCATCCCTTCCAGCTTGAGGATCACATCCCGATAATGGGAAATATATTCCAATAATGTTTTATGCTGGCGCATAGAAAACTTGTCCCAAGCGGTCCAATTTCTATCCTTCTCATAGTAGGTAGAAATTCCTTCCTGAAGACAGTCTCAAAAGCTGTGCCCAAGTTTGTGGTAGGATGCCCTTCTCTTGAGAGACATCCACCATTTGTAGGCCTTGCCGTCCAAAATCAGACTTGTCTGCAGCGCCTTGGCTGCATCCGGGGTACGTCGAAGGTCATGAATACCATCCCACTTACTGAGAAAAATATTCGCGGTGTCCTTGTTTCGCTCACGCTCTTCTCCCAGAAAAATTGGTGGCTTTGTATTTTCAACAAATCATCCACCTCTTTTTGGGTCAGAGAGTGAAGCGGTCCCCTGGCCTGGTGTGGAGCCGTGCTCCTAGTTTTGCTGACTAGCAGGGCTCATGGCCTGCTGCCGCATATGCAACTTAATCAAATCGGATAATGCTGTGACATTCTGATTTAATTGTGCAAAATTCGTTTCAAGCACAATCATGCATGTTTGCAATGCACGGAAATCTTGCATGTCCAGCAACTCATACGCATCGTCTGTCGCCGTCGTGGCATGATTACCCTTCGTGAGAGGAACCGTCCACGTGGCATCGGTAGACGAAATGGGTGCGGACTTCTCGAAATCAAATGCATGATGCATATCTATGTCCGAATCCATGTTGTGGACGTACTGTGCGAGAAAAGAAAGGAGAATACCTGAATTCCAACGAGCTCATAGCAGGTTGTGATAATTAACCGTATAATTAAGCCTTTGATGGGAAAGAACGCTGAATTCGAAAGCGAACTTCAATCCAAAACAAAGAGTAGCTTGAAAATAAGGAGCAAATCTGCAGTCGATGATTCACTCGAAATCACGGAGAAAATTTGAGGTGCCAATAACCTGGTTTGCAGCGTATGCAATACACCAGGGAAACTTGAAACTTTTGAATGAAGTTTTCTGCCGACGAGGATATGAAACATATGAATTAATTGGCAGGCGCGTCTGATGCGGCTTGCATCGTATGCAACCGCCAAATCTATTGAAACTGGGTGACCAAATTGCGATTGGTCGAAACTGGAAAAGCCGAGGCTCAGCAAATTGGAACTGCTGAATGTGCAGTAATTACAACCAATAGCAATTGTTGGCGGCTATGGAGTTGAGGAGAAGAGCAAAGGAAGGAATATGAAGTGCTTTGGCCAACTCTATGTGGGCACCACAGTTAACCAAGGCCACTAGGGTTGACTCTTTGAGAGAGAAAAAAAAAATTTGACGAATTTTATTCTCTGCAGACAGAGCCGAACTGCGCCATGATGAAGGAGATCATAACTTGAAATTCGACCGGATTCTGAGGGCGCCACAGTGACGAAAAATGCTGAGCTTGCCCTTGCGCTCCAACTGAGCCTAACTTTGCTCGGTTTGATGCAGGTCGAAAACACCTTCTTCCCCGACGAGGGGTTGCTGCACACGCGCGGGCTTTGGCTTCCTCTTCCTCATCACTTTGAGGTTGCATGTAACATGCATCCAAAAACAAAATGTGCCCTCAGTTATAAGTTTAGCTCTGATACCAATCTCAGACCAATGGACTTCCACATCCCGGTCCATCCGCCCAACCTCCCTTTAATAGGATCCTAGCCACTTTCGGACCGCAACATCTTGATTTTCTACATTGTTGTCCCTGTGCAACCATCTTGGTTAACTGACTCATAATCAAAAGAGCGTGAAGGCTCCATTTAGAACTCACTTGAGAATTCTAAACGAGTTATCACAACTAAGAGGTGTTTAAATTCATACCAGGGTTCAGACTTTCTGAAGGTACTAGAATGTGCAATATAACCTCGGCTCATCTTTCCATGAAAGTACTATGTTGACCTACTCATCAGCAGCAACCAAGTCCTTGACTTGCTGTGGTTTCTTGGCAATAGTCAACCTCATCCAAACTGATGAGTACGGTTGATAACCTAGTGTGCATGCATTTAACACAAACATATCCGAACCGCAATTCCCTGACGAGACTTTGGACCATAACAGAATGTGACAACCCGGTCACACCTAGGTACCAACCATGAGACATTCTCATGTACATAGCATACTTAGCTATATGTAGAAACAACACTCCGCTAAGGTGGTTTCATAGCACTTGTAATCGTAACAAGTTTGTACTTAGTACCCGACAATTTATGGCCACTGAAATTGCTCCTGATACTGTGTGCTCAAAATGGTCATATCCATGGATGCGACCAACACCTAGGGACTTCGTCGCGACACATTGTTAGATAGTTGGTGCCAGTGTCAGTCCCAGAGACTCATATTCTCCACATGTGGAATATGTCTCAAACAAGGATATCAAGAAAAGAGACATCCATCAAGTACGAGCTGGTACTTGTGTGTGGAGGTAACTACAAACACTCTGCGACAAGAGTGAGAGGGACCCTCATTATCATGCTCCACAGTCGCTAAACTGAACTCCTTGAGTTCCTAGACCATGTTGTATCCCATGTGACAACATGTGCCAAATCGAACCCTACACTAGGTTCGTAACAGTATAATGTATAGTGGACACTACGGTCCAAAATACTTTGTTGCAACATGCCCTTTTCATGGCTTTGAAATAGTCATTGACAAGCGTATTTATACGAATTGCACTGGAAACCATGGGTGTTGCCTGCGTAATCCAACCCCTTTTGTTAATATCTACGTAGTCAAACCCCTTGGTAAGACCCTGTGTAGAAACTGCTCAACTAGTAGGTAACGGTTATCAACATAGTCAACCGTATACATAATGATTGGAATCAACCCAAAAAAATTGAATTTGTCCACTATCGCATGGTAGATTGCGGAATTCTTTCCTTGAAAGTCTAACTGGAAGAGATCAAACAATGATCCTCAATGCAGATCAAGTGTGATCCTTAATGCCTATGGGGTAATTTAACAGTCACCCGCCGGGTCGTAACCCAAACAATATGTCCTTAGACACTCCGTGGTGCTATAGAGAGAGCAGTGAATCCACACAAGTGAACTGCATAGATCTTATGAATAACCATGCTGTCGGAACTGATCGGTGCATCTATATCAGCAGCTATGAGTTGAAGATTATCAAAAACTCAACTTGAGTGTCGCATTGAAAACATGTAGTGCAAAAATGACACCCTAAATATCCGTAATGACAAGACTCTTTCTTGTCCATTGAAGTCGATGTGCACTTCCCTGGGTAGATCTGCTCAATCTTGAGAACAATCACCCAAAGAATCCCAATAGTTAGGTCTAACCCTTGGCCTAACAATGGCTCTTAGCCTGTGTGGCTCATAGCCCTTATGCAAATTAGTGTTCAATGGACGGACCGATGAAGACTAATTTGAGTAGCATCTTAGCAATGTGCTAGCTGAGAGTTAGAGAACCTTGGCTCAGGCTGACTCACGACCAAAACATGTATGAAAAGCTTCTTAGAAGATTTTCATTTTTCCCTTAAAGAAAGAGAGAACGAGAGAAGAAGAGCATGTTGGGCTGAGGAACTCTCCTTAAGTTTTTAGAGTGTGCGCCCAAGATGTGTGCTCTGACGCATCTTATGCCTAACGTGCAACGTATCCTATAAGCATGCAACAAGTTTCTGCTATGAGTCTCTCATCGAGAGAGGTAACAGAAAAACAAAAACAAGTCATAGACTGACCCATCTATCGTGTTTTAGGTTCTTTTAAGGGTTGTTGGGTTTGACAACAACCCAAAAACCATCCAGAACGTATCTTGTCCTTGACAAAGGATCTGGTGTTATAGCGAAAGCATGTTTCCTGAGGTGGTTTAATGATTCTACCTAGCTAGCATGCCGTGCTACTAATCTTAGGCCCTTGGAAAAAGTGATGCCCTCAAACGTAAGAGCCCAAACCAGAAGTGCATTGCACAACCTGCATTGGTAGTGGGACATCATACCGCGATATCACCACACCTAAAATGGGAGCAAACTGCTGGTCATATCAGTTCCCCAAACTTGCCTGCCAATACCCTTGATGCCAAAGCAATGGGCAGTAGCATGGCACGCAGGAGAAGCCTTGCTTCATGTCGAATTATCAAAGCACTGTGCTTTACACGACAAACAACATGTTCCAAAGTAAACATGAAAACATGCAAAACAAACAAAGTTAAAATTTGGCTAACCTAGTTATCCTGCTGTAACCGGTTTTCTTTAACGCGTGATGGAGAAACACATTCCCATCAGGCTCGTAGCCGATTCTACTCTGCGAGAGAGAGATGGCGTGTGTATCGTATACACCTTTTGTGCATAGAATGAAATAACAATGCAAGGAAATTGGTAAATCCTTCCCTAGTTTGTATGCTCTTAGCATATGCCAAATGTGGGGAGTCTCAATGCAAGATGCATAAACTGAAGCCGTGCTTCACGTCTTTACTTATGAAATTCTTGAGAGCTCATAGCTACTGGATATTCATGCTGACAGATGTATGTCATATCAAAAGAAAGTCGACCTTGTTGATCATTCACAAACCATAGACCTTGTCTACTTGTAAATCTCATTAAGTACTCCTGTCGACTAATCTTACTTACCGCCGATTTCAAGAAACGAGGGCAATTAGTCGGCCATGCCGACCATGTGTGCCGCTGTCGGCTGCCCTACTCATGCTGGGTTATAGGAATGATAGTCCTGATCATTGATTTCATTGCATATGAGAGTTATCAAGCACTTGCTCAATAACTACTCTACTTCATGGTGTCAAGGGCCTTGCCCAATTTGCACCCAATGTGGAATCGTACGAGAATTTCCATGCTCTTACCTCCTAGGTTTGATTGCCATGGTTCGTGATAATCACCACATGGTGCGGTTGAATGATGTAGACGTATGGAAGCCTTGCTTCGCCGCACCCCTAAACTCAGAGGGGAAGCAAGAAAGGCTCTTGCCAGACATTCCTGAAATTGGCCATGCCAATCATGAATCCGGCCATGCAAAACAGCGGTGCATCAAGATCTGTCTCTGGAGCCAATAAGAATATTGTTGTCGCCTTGAAATCGGCCATGCCAATCAGCAATGGAACCATGCAAAACAATTGTGTACGCATGAGTCGAAGTAGGCACCGGCCTTGCCGTTACATCAAGGATGAAGCTTGGAAACTCGATCTATATAAGTCTGCAAAAGAACCTCACATAGAGATTAAGAAAATCCTTGGAATGACAAAAAAAACCAACCTGATGATCATGGCGTTCGTCCGTGTACTCGGCAAGCATATCTTGCTATGTTGATTCCCTTGCGAGAAACACCTTGAATGCCGCATACGCTTCTCTTGTCGAAAACCTCTTTGGTAACCGACGAAACCCGGAAATTGGGGTATCTCCATGAGCGGAATATCGGAATTTGCATGGCTCCTTGAGCACTCTGTGTCCATGGCCGGGAGATTTGTCTAAGCAGCATAGGCTTTCGAGCTCTTTCATGGTCGAAAACCTCTTTGTTCCTCCCGTGGCGCCCCCTTGAGGCAAGACCACCATGCTCCCTTGATGAGTGCGGCTATGCGTCGAATGTCGAGGACGCAGGAAAAATCCGAGCCAAGAGCTTTTGAACCACCAAAGTCGGGTTTTCAGAAAATACAAAATTCAGAAAATATTACCAACAATGGCAATTCCTGCTCGGATTGAGGATGAGAGCAGTAGCAAAACGGTTTTCCCCGACCAAAACAAGGGGGAAACAATCTCTTGTAAGGGTCGGATAGGTGTGGGTGGCCACATTAGGTTTCCCTAAAAAAAAAAAAAAAAACGAATTCTGTGTGTCGCAGTACTGTCGGACGACCTGCGCGAGCAAGGTGATGCTTGCAACTCACCATGGCGCACAATTTGGAGGCCGGCGTAGTGACGTAAAAGCCCTGGCATGGTAGGGCACTCCCAACGAGCCACACATCCCTCGATTTAATGCAGTTCAAAATCCTGAGCTTCCCCGACTTGGGGTCCCTGCACACACCGACTTCGGCCTTCTTCCCCGACTAAATCCTGCACGTCCTCGACCTTGTTCTTCTTTGCATGCCTTTGCATGCCTTCACGAAAGAGACTTCATGCAGCCCTCCATGCCTTCTTCCCTCCTTAAAGCGAGAGATAGAGAGATCGGGAGAGAGAAAGAGAGAGAGGAAGGATCGTCGTGCATACCTCCGCCATAGCTCTCCTGCTTCTCCCCCATAGCATGCTCTTCTTCTCTCTCGCTCTCTCTCTTTAAGGGAATCATGAAAATATTCTACGAAGGTTTTGATACGTGTTTTGCTCGTGAGTCAGCCTGAGCCAAGGTGCTCTAACTCTCAGCTAGCACGTGGCTAAGATGCTACTCAAATTAGTCTTCATCGGTTCTTCGAACACTAATTTGCACAAGGGCTATGAGCCACACAGGCTAAGAGCCATTGTCAAGCCAAGGGTAAGACCCAACTATTGGCATTATTTGGGTGATTGTTTTCAAGAGTGAACAGGTCTACCCAGGGAAGTATACATCGACCTTAAGGGACAAGCAAGGGTCTTGTCATTCAGGATGTTTACAGTGTAATTTTTGCACTACATGTTTTCAGTGCGACACTCAACTTGAGACAGTATGGATGTAGCAATCAGTTGAGACAGTATGGATGTCGACAAGAGCTAGGTAGTTCACTTCTGTGGATTTCTTGCTCTCTCTATAGCACTACAGAGTGTCTATGGACATCTTGTTTGGGGTACGACCTGGAGGGTGCCTTCTAAATCACCCCATAGGCATTGAGGATCACAGTTTGATCTCTCACAGTTAAAATTTCAAGGAAAGAATTCCGCAATCTACCACACGGTAGCGATTGAATTCAACTTTTCAAGTTGATTCCAATCATTATGTACACGGTTAACTATGTTGGTTACCGTTGCCTGCTAGTTGAGCAGTTTCTACAGAGGGTCTTACCAAGGGGTTTGACTACGTAGATGTTAACAAAAGGGGTTGGATTGCATAGGCAACACCCACGGTTTCTAGTGCAAGTCGTATAAATACGCTTGAATGTTTCAAAGCCATGCCAAGGGCATGTTGGAACAGAGTATTTTGGACCGTAGCGTCCACTATACCTTATGCTGTTACGAACCTAGTTGTAGGGTTCGATTTGGCACATGTTGTCACATCGGATACAACATGGTCTAGGAACTCAAGGAGTTCAGTTTAGCCCGTGTGGAGCATGATAATGAGGGTCCCTCTCACTCTTGTCACGGAGTGTTTGCAGTTACCTCCACACACATGTACCAGCTCGTACTTGATGGATGTCGCTTTTCTTGATATCCTTGTTTGAGACATATTCCACATGTGGAGAATATGAGTCTCTTGGACTGACACTGGCACCAACTTTTTACCAATGTGTCGCGACAAAGTCCCTAGGTGCTGGGTGTATCCATTGGTTTGACCATTTTATGCCCACAGTATTAGGAGCAATTTCAGTGGCCAGAAATTGTCGGATACTAAGTACAAACTTGTTACGATTACAAGTGCTGTGAAACCACCTTCACGGAGGGTCGTTTCTACATATAGCTAAGTATGCTATGTACGTGAGAATGTCTCATGGTTGGTACCTAGGTGTAACTAGGTTGTCACATTCAGTTATGGTCCAACTTTTGTTGCAAAATATGCTATATTCATGAGAATGTCTCATGGTTGGTGCCTAGGTGTGATTGGGTTGTCACATTCTCTTATGGTCGAAATTTGTGCAAGACTTTCACGTACGAACCGTGGAATGTCTCATCATGGAATTGTGGTTCGGATATGTTTGTGTTAAATGCATGCACACTAGGTGTTATGGGCCCTAGTGTTTAACACAAATTTATTCGGAGCCGCATGAAAATTCATGGACATTCTTGTTTCTGCAATTTTTTGCACTGCTAGTGCAATCTCTCGTGCAGATTTAGTATGAGTTTACACCCTGCCGTACAAGGTGATGGCTGAGTATCGGTGTTCGTGATTGGCTGCTTGAAACTCCAATCTGCTTTCAACCTTGTTGGTTGTCTACATTCCATATTGAGTATATGGCTGGATACTCAATGATTGCATCATAGTTTGTCGTCAATCGAGGGCGACTGTCTGTAAGTGGTTGGGGGAAAGCACCTCACTGTTACTGTTGCTATTCATCCCGCATAGGATGGGCAGCTTACAAGCATTCTATTTAGTACTAAAGGATATGCACAGTGCATACGTTAGTAAAGCACGCTAAGGGATATGCTAAGTGCATACGTTAGCAAGAAGTGAAACAACTAGATCGGGTACCTTTCTGGTTTGGAGTTTGCTTCATATGATGAAAGGCATGTTACGGCTAGTTCTAGTCTCTACCTGTTATTCTCAAGTTATCAACCTTAATCATCAGTTTGGATGAGGTTGACTATTGGCAAGAAACCACCGCAAGTCAAGGACTTGGTTGCTGCTGATGAGTATGTCAGCATAGTACTTTCATGGAAAGATGAGCCGAGGTTATAGTGCACATTCCAGTACCTTCAGAAAGTCTGAACCCTGGGTATGCATTTAAACACCTCTTAGTTGTGATAACTCGTTTAGAATTCTCAAGTAAGTTCTAAATGGAGCCTTCACGCTCTTTTGATTATGAGTTGGCTAACCAAGATGGTTGCACAGGGACAACAATGTAGAAAATCAAGATGTTGGGGTCCGAAAGTGGCTAGGAGCCTATTAAAGGGAGGTTGGGCGGATGGACCGGGACCTGGCAGTCCATTGGTCTGAGATTGGTATCAGAGCTAAACTTAGAACTGAAGGCACGTTCTATTTTTGGATGCATGTTACATGCAACCTCAAAGTGAGGAGGAAGAGGAAGCCGAAGCCCGCGCGTGTGCAGCAACCCCTCGTCGGGGAAAAAGATGTTTTCGACCTGCATCAAACCGAGCAAAGTTAGGCTCAGTTGGAGTGCAAGGGAAAGCTGAGCATTTTCCGTCACTGTGGCGCCCTCAGAATCGGGTCAAATTTCAAGTTATGATCTCCTTCGTCATGGCACAGTTCGGCTCTGTGTGAAGAGAATAAAATTCGTCAAATTATCATAGTAAGAATCATCTAATTATTTTTGCTCAGTTTGAGGCTTGGCCTCTTCTTTTGGCTCAGGATTTTGTCTTTGCTCTTGCTCTTCTGCTTGCCTTTCTTCTTGTTTGTCCTCGGCCTCCTTATCTTCTTGTGGAGGGCTTCTAGGAGGTAGTGAAGGCGGTGGTGATGGCTGTGGGCTGGGTTTAGGGCTGGCTGGTAAAGATGTAGGTTTGCCCTTTAAGTCCCTGTCTGCTTTTGTTTTTCTTTCTCTTTCCTGGCTCTCTTGCTCATCCAGCAGTTTCTGCCGTATTTGTTGTACTTCTTTCTCTATGAAAGGGACATGTGGAATGTTCTCTGCTGCAGCATCAAGAATCTCAAAATTCTTGATATAATCTTCAAATTGGTCCCTTTGCACTCTTCTGGACGATCCGGACATAGACTCTAGAGATGGCTTCCAGAGTTCGCTCAAATCACCCTTGAGGGCTCTCTCCGCTCGAAAACTCTCCATCAACCTCTCTAGTCTTGCCGCTTTCTGTAACCTCGTTTCTTTGGCCGGCACTTGAGCAAACTCCTTCTTCCCTTTCTTCTGCTCGGGTTTCTCCTCTTGCACTGGCTCTAGCCATCTTTTCAGTCTTGTTGCCACCTTTGGTGCTCTTTGCGGCTCATCTTCCTTGTCTTCTTTTAATCTCAGCCAATCATTCTGAGACGAGGGGTCAAGCCACCTTCCTTTTGCGTGTAGTGCCCCATAAATCACCTTGGTGATCAGTTCTCCTGGCACTATATAGCTTGGCTTCTTGTTGCCCATCTTTAATAGGCTATCATGTATATATGCCGCATAGTTGATTATCTTTGGGGTGCCTTTCGTCATTGCCCAAGTGAACGTTGTGGCAATTGCACCTGGCGGCATCCTGTACTTCTGTGGCCTCTTCATGCACACGTGAAAGTACTAGTTGTATAACTAGCTCATGATTGCCACTCTTGGGTTGGCAATATCTTCAAAGGTGTAATTCCCCTTCTTCTCGTTGTACACCTTGACCTCATCCCTTCTTTTTGATACACTATCCCCCTCGTTGGAGAGGTCTAGTGCATCGGCTACAACCCGCTCAGTGATTATTATCTCTGTTTTTGGTCTGCCTTGTAAATCTGTTACCTTGGCCACTCCATCCTCTTTGATGCTTGTCACAAACTCCCAGACTCTTTTGATGTCCACCCCTACCGGTATTGCTTCAAAGTAGTTGTGGAGATCAATCTTCTCCAAGTAGCCGGCCATCTTGCTTCGTACAAACTCATTGAGTTCTCTCGGCAGCATTGGTAGCTCTATAACATTGCCTTCAGTGTCTTTGAACACTCCTTGGTAGATCTTTAGGTCGTTGGACTCTAACAGATCCTCTTGTATCCATGTGATGGTGGGCTTTAGTGTTTCTTTTTGCCTTGATGGTCATTCTTTTCCTCTTTGCCGGTGACTTCGAGGCTGCCATAGATCCTGTTGCACTCAGTAGTCCGAAGTTAGCGTTTTTTCCATATTAGCTGCGAAACTGAGTTTTACTTATCCAAATGACTTGAAAATTGAAAATAAATCTTAAAAGAAACTTGTGAAGCTGTGCATGTGCTCACAGTGCAAATCTGGCCAAAAAATTTCATCTAGACATCCTACACGTAGGATGTCTTTTTCATCAGAATTGGTTCATACTTGACATGCAGGTAGTGTAAGGCTCATGGAACATGGCTATATGCTTGGATTTGAATTTGGATATCAAAAAGTGGATTTTTGGGCTGATTCAGGCTTTAGGTCAGCATTTGGGTAGAATGTCCATCATAGGTAGCAATTTATGTCCAAATGGGTTGAAATTGGTATATGGTCTTATTACACCATGGTATTGGCTCCCATGATGTCATTCTTTGCACAGAAGGCTAAATTTATGCTAGAGACATCCTACACGTAGGATGTCTTTTTCATCAAAATGACATGAAACTTTTTCTGTGGGTTGTCCTTGGCCTATGGAACATGGCCATGTTCTTGGATTTGAATTTGGAAAAGATTTGATGCTTGTAAGGCTCTGTGTGGCGTTTTTGGGCTCAGAAAGTGTATCTTGAAGGTGTTGGGGGTCAAAAGTGATTAGAATGGCTTCAAACTTGATATATGGGCTCCTGATGATGAGGTGATTGGATCTGGAATGATAAAACATCCCTTGCATGTCAAAAAAGTCAAATAGACATCCTACACGTAGGATGTCTATTTCATCATTTTTCCCTTCTGACCACACAGATTGGTTGTTGATGTGTTAGTGAATGTGTTGTGCAAGTTTCATTGGATTTGGACAAGATTTGGTAGGTCTATGGCCCATTATTGCCTCTATGCCCTAACTTTGCGTTTTTCCATGTATATGAGGTCAAACTTGGTCCAAATGTGATGAATCTTGGTGGATAGCTTGTAAATGTCCTTCAGAACATGTGCATGATGAAAAATGTTGGAGTTTGTGCCCAAAAGTTCCCTTGAGACATCCTACGCGTAGGATGTCTCCTGGTGATTTTTTCATTGCTGGTGCTCCCAGTGCTTGCCCTTGGCCCCCCTAAGTCCCTTTTGAGCCTAATTTCAACAAAAAAGTCAAATGGATAGAAAATAACTCCTTGTGTGGACTTCAGAGCCTCCGAGCCGTTTTCTGACTTTTGGAGTGCTTTTTGGCAATGAAATTTATTGATGTTGGTCTCCATAGCTTCCCGATCCCTTGGGGATCCTTGCCGTATGGTTTTTGTCAACTTTGCTTGCCCTTGGCCCCCCTAAGTCCCTTTTGAGCCTAATTTCAACAAAAAAGTCAAATGGATAGAAAATAACTCCTTGTGTGGACTTCAGAGCCTCCGAGCCGTTTTCTGACTTTTGGAGTGCTTTTTGGCAATGAAATTTATTGATGTTGGTCTCCATAGCTTCCCGATCCCTTGGGGATCCTTGCCGTATGGTTTTTGTCGACTTTGGCTTCATCGGAGCTCCATTTGGCAATTTGTTGCTCTAGAAGCACCCGTGGTTGGGTTTACATACCTTTGATGATTTGTGGTGGTCTACCACCATAGGACTTGGTTGTTGATGATCTAGGAAAGCCGCTTGTGAAGTTTGGTGGCAAACGAGCTTGCGGTTTGGCCGCAAGAGCAATTTGACGCTTTGTGTGTCTGATGCCGTTTCTGAAGTTTAGTGCCGCTTCGGGTCACTTTTTGGTCATGAAGGTCATATAGACTTGTCGAGCATGTCGAGATGCTCCTACCGATGAATTTTGGTAGCATTTGGTCGTCGTTTTGCCAATTTCCCATTTGGTGGCCTCTTGCGGGTTTTTGGGAATTAGGGTTTTTCTCGATGGTTTCCTACTGCCTTTGGACATCCAAGACTGGTCTCCTAGACTAGGGTAAGCTGCCGATGAAGTCTTGTTGCTTTCGGGTTAGCCGTTAGGCTGCCGTCTCTACTTGTAGGTCTCTACCGCCCGCTTTGTGTGTGACCCCTACGCTAGTTTTCGTGACATAATGACAAACATGCGCGAAAAGCTCAAGTTGGTGAGCCTACCTCTCATGTCTGGAGCTCGGGGGGTAGTCGTGCGCGTCATAGGAGCTGCTGGAAGGTCGATCCGCTCTAGGTGGCAGAAGCTCTCTCCACAAAGTCAATAGTGAGAATGAGGTAAAAATGAGGTGAAAATTTCTTATAATGGAGGTCCCCGAACCACTTTTCATTAAATTTGACATGTGCTCCTATCTTCTTGCGAGATGCGGATTAGGCTCAAAAATTTCTTGATTTGGACTTTATTTGCTCTGTTTACCAGAAATTTGGCATTTCGGTCAAAACCTGGCCAAAACACGCTTTCCGCTCCAGTCTCATAATTGCACCCTCATTGTACCATAGGTTGTCCTATAGTCACTGGTCATCCCCATACTTTTTGTTTTTCATTACGACTGTTTTTCACCTGCTTTTTGTATTTTTGAAGTTTTTATGCCGAAAATTAGCAAAATTAAAAGGAAAATAGAAAATCAAACCCAGAAAATCCCCAAAAATCATAATAAATCACAAACATCACCACAACACATTGTATACACTCACATGCAATTTTTATGGCCGGATTTCTCCGGTTTACCAATATTTTTCTTGAAAAATGGCTATTTCTACTTATATACACACACCTAGGGGCTTGATTTGGCTTTTGGTCCCATATACCTGTAGCTTCATGCTGTATAAGGGAATATATACTTGGGTTACTCCAGAAAATTTTGCAATTAACAACAACCCTTAAAATAGTCGAAAATCATGCCCTTTTTTGCTGTTTCTGTTATTGGTTCCGCATTTGAGAATGCCTCCCCCCCTCCTAGCGGGAGTCCTCCCGGACAAAAAGGTATCGCCTTGGAGTATGTTCCGTGCATAGGTTGAAAAAGTTGTGCTAATGCCTGGCCGACTAATATGGACCTACTTTATGCATACTCGGTCAATGCATGGAAAAATTAATGTTGTGCAAGAGAAGGGAATAAGCAAGATGCTTATTGGCATTCGTCATCGAGGTTTCCTGTTTTCTTTGCAAGTAACAGTTGTAACTCTACTGCTCTCTGTTTAATTTTCTTTTTTGCAAAAGGCAGTTGCTTTGCCGAAACTCTTGATAGAGCCATAGCTGTGTCGAAGGAGAGAATTGGCTGGGCCGGAATGGCTATGGGCCATATTGCCTTTGCTTTCCATTGGTATTTTGTTGCTGCCAGTTTTTGTAGATGGTTTGGCGCTTCATCGTTTGCCACTGGTTTGTTGTTGATTGGCATCCACATAAGTCGGTTTTCCTTTTTGAAATGCAGTTGTCTGCCTTCCTTTGTTGCTTGTACTGAAGGGAGTTCTGTTTGCTTTTGCTTTGGTATCCAAATGTGAGTTACATTTGGGTTATGGCTAAGCATGTTTTATGACCTTCGTTTGTGGTTGAACCATCTGCTTTGATGGAATCCTTTTGTTGCATTGTTGTTTGTCTTCCATGTCATTTCTATCCTTCCGCATCCATACTTGTTTTCCTTGTTTTGGTAGCCTAGATTTTTGCATTGTGGCCAGTGAATTCATATGTCTGTAAGTAGCATGGTTGGATTTTACCTGATTGTTGGTCTCGGGTATCATGTTGTTCTTTGATGGCATTTGTGCTTTTGGCTTTGTTTCCAGTGATTGCATGGCTTGCAGTTGATCATTCCGGTATTGCTGAGCAAAGTCTATCACCTGTTGTTCATGTGCATGCTAAATTTTGATTTCCTTTGCTTTTCAATCTATCTGCACATTGTACTCTTTTTGCCAAGGTTTCCCCAGCATCATTGGGTGTTGTGTGCTTTCATCTGTCACCACATAGAATTTGTGTGGGTAAATATGTTGATGTATCTATACATGCAATATAGTCCATCCCAATGTTTTCAACGGGTGTGATGTGCTACTTTCTAGCACTTGAGGAGTAGGATGAAGTTGACCTGTGACTTTGAGCTGTTGGTATAATCCGTAAGAGATCAAATTTGCTTGAGCTCCAGAGTCAAGCAAGGCTGTTGATTCAACTTGATTGCTGCCCACTTTGACCGTAATTATTGGCTTCACTGTTTCTTTATCCAACTTTGTTAGTCGAATGGCATTGATTCGCAATGGTGGTCCACTTTGTTGTTGTTGTCGCAGAAGTCTTCTTTTTGCAATGCGTTCTTGTGCTTCTGCTTGAGCTTCCTCTCGTACTCTCTGTTTTTCCTTCATTCTTTGTTTTCCTTGATGAATTTGTTGGATCATCTCCCGTGTGAGTGGTAGATGATACCTCCTCAATCGACATCCACTAATTTAGTTTGACATTTCTTCACCTGCTAATGTAGCAAGCTTGACAGCTCCACTTTGTGATAGATCACTAATCACAAATGGTCCCATCCCTCGCTTTTTAAGTTTCTTGGCATGTTGCTTCAAGGTATAAACAAGTACGTAATCACCTGTTTTGAACTCTTTGGTACGCACATGTTTGTCAAAAAATTCTTTTTGTCTTTTATTTTTAGCATAGATTGAAGCTACAGCTCATAAGCGGAGTTCATCGAGCTTTTCAAGATCATCTATTCTTGAAGAGAGCTCATGCCCTGTCCATTCTAAGATGTTTTCTACTCGTAGAGTTGGAATTAAAAACTCTATGGGTAGTATAGCATTTAGGCCAACCACCATGTTGTATGGTGTTGTTCCTATCGATGTTTTGTAAGCTACCTTGTATGCCCATAGTGTTGAGTGTAACTGCTGATCCCAATCTGTTCTTGATTCTGACACTATTTTAGTGAGAACCGTGCATAGTGTTTTATTAGTGGCCTCAACTTGCCCATTGGCCTGTGGATGGTATGGTGCAGATTTCCTATGTATGACCATGAATTCCTCTAGCAGATATTCAATGACTTCATTGAGAAAATGTGTTCCGCAGTCACTGACAATTTCTATTGGTAACCCATAACGTACAAAAACATTCTCATACAAAAATTGTGCAGTGGTGTGTGCATCAGCTTTTTGTGTTGCCTTGGCTTCGACCCATTTTGTGAGATAGTCCGTAGCCACTATGATATATTGGGTATGGGTGCGAAATGCAGGCGGTGATATAGGTCCCACAAAATCAATGCCCCATTTTGCAAATGCTCTTGCTCCCATCATTGGCCGTAATGGCATATGACCTCTTTTTATTGGCACCTTGGTGCGTTGACATGCGTCACAACGCTTTACAAACTCTTCAGCATCCATGTGCAATGTAGGCCACCAAATTCCTGCGGTTAAGACAATTTTTGCCGTCTTATCGTCCGAAAAATGGCCTCCACTTATTCTGCTATGTGCATGTTCTAGAATCAGCAGGTATTCGCTTTCACTTGCACAAATTCTAAGTTGATTGTCCTTACCTCGCTTATAGAGTTGGTTCCCAATTAATTGAAAGTCACGAGCTTCTAACTCTATAGCTTTTTTCCGTGCTCTTGTGATGTTCTCAAGGAACGTCCTGGTGGTTAAGAAGTCAATGATATATTAACTCCATGCAGGTGCTATGTTTACCTGAAACAAAGTTGCGTGATCCACTGGTCATTTGGCACTACATATAGTACAATTGGTAACATAAGAATGTGTGTCCACATACATAGTTGGCCAATAAACCCCTAACTGTTTCAATCTTTGGTGTGTCTTCACTGTTGAACAATGAAATGGACAACCCTGGACATGTGCCTCTTCAAGGTAGCACTCGAATTCTTTCGGATTTATACATAATCGTAGGATTAGGTCCGATCCAAGATGATACAGCCGTCCTGCTATCAAGTGGAAGTTTTTTGTTTGTCGAATTGTTTGATGTTTGGATCTGCATTCTGTATTATCAAACCCACTTCCAAAGGAAAGAATGCTAACAATTTCCTGAGACCATTTGGGTACCATTTCAATATTAAAAAGATAATCATATGGTATGTCATCATCTACTCCTTCATGAGCTTCCCCGTTGTGTATCCTTGAAAGATGATCCGCTCGTAGATGGGTTTTACCCTTTTTGACCACCACTGTGAAGTCAAATTCTAGCAATATAATAAACCAGCGTACTGTTAACCCTCGTGGCTCACGGACACCCTATCGCCTACGACGGACACCGTAACCGTATTATTTATTTAAGTAGAGTCAGGCACCGGGCTTGTCGGTCCAATAGGGAAAGGTAGAGTGATCACCGATGAGAGGCGCACTCTAACACGAACATGCTAGGGTTAGTTGGCTAAGCATGGGCGCCCAAGTGTGAATGGGGTGAGCTCACATAAAAGCCAATTAAACCTAAAATTGAGTCATTCTCTCATTGTGCAATAGAAGCTGCTCTTGCTCCATCTCCACCTTCTCCTTCACCATCTCCTTGTGTGTGTGCGTGAGAGAGAGAGAGAGAGAGAGAGAGAGAGAGAGAGAGAGAGAGAGAGAGAGAGAGAGAGAGTGAGAGTGTGTGTGCGATCAAGCGTTGCGGCGGCACGACGGCGGCAAGGCGATTGAGCGCGGCATAGCGGCGTCTCCCTCTTCTTCGCGGCGCGGGAATCCTTCATTCGCAACTACGCAGGAAGGTGAGTGACACACCGTTCTTCCTTGTGAGCTTGTCTGTTGTATGACTGTGTGCTAGGAGCCTTTGTGGCTCGCACACGGCGCGTAGCAAGTCCCTAGCCTTGAAATTTTTGGTGCCGTCAAGGCTAGGGACTTGCTACGCGCCGTGTGCGAGCCACAATGGCTCCTAGCACACAGTCATACAACAAACAAGCTCACAAGGAAGAACGGTGTGTCACTCACCTTCCTGCGTAGTTGCGAATGAAGGATTCCCGCGCCACGAAGAAGATGGAGACGCCCCTACACCGCGCTCAACCGCCTCGCCGCCGTCGTGCCGCCGCAACGCTCGATCGCACACACACTCTCACACACTCTCTCTCTCTCTCTCTCTCACACACGCACACACACAAGGAGATGGTGAAGGAGAAGGTGGAGATGGAGCAAGAGCAGCTTCTATTGCACAATGAGAGAATGACTCAATTTTAGGTTTAATTGGCTTTTATGTGAGCTCACCCCATTCACACTTGGGCGCCCATGCTTAGCCAACTAACTCTAGCATGTTCGTGTTAGAGTGCGCCTCTCATCGGCGATCACTCTACCTTTCCCTATTGGACCGACAAGCCCGGTGCCTGACTCTACTTAAATAAATAATACGGTTACGGTGTCCATCGTAGGCGATAGGGTGTCCGTGAGCCACGAGGGTTAACATTGCCCCCCTTCCTGATGTAGATTCCGTCCTCGGAAGCTATTGAGTTGAAGCTTGGTATGTCCATGTTGTAGAGCATCTAGATTTGAATCTGCAAGGCAAAGTCACTGTTTTAGCAAGCGGAACTATATTGCCATAAATCATGAGGGGAATGTAAAGTACATGTGGAAATGAGTAAATGTAAGATTTATGAAATGTTAGACTGCCATTAAGGACAAATAAATTTCACTTTGTGTAGATTAATTAATCAAGAGTTTTGAGCTTATGGGTGAGTCTATCAATTAGTTAGCTATGACTAAGGTTAAAACAACTACTCTAGTACTAGCTAAGCTAAGAAGATTATCTAAATGCAAGATTCCCTAATTATGCTTTTCAGCTTTGATTAGCCAACTCGCTCTCACAACTGCAAACAAAATCTTGAAATGTTAACTGTAAGCTCAATGGAAGTCTTTTAATTTTTATTTTTATTATTATAATTTTTTTTAAACTTTGGGTCACAATCATGTGATGTGTGTGCTTATTTTGTATGTCCGGGGTTTTTTGCTTCTCAAGGAAAAGCGCCCACACTGGGAACCTCTAGGGCTCTAGTACCATAGACAATACATGTGAGTGAAGTACCAATTCCAGCCAGGATTTCTCTTCCAGCGTAAGATTTTTCATTTGTGGCACTTATGTTGTTTTTTTTTTTTTTTTTGCTTCCATTTCCTTGGTATTCGCACTAGTGTTTTTTGTTGTTTAAGTGAGCAAGCCTTTCTCTGCCTAAAACATTCCTAAGGTCTCAAATACTCGGATAATTTTATTAGCTAGGCCTAGTGGTCAAGTAAATGAGTTAACCTAAAGTCACGGTCTCCTAATCTCCAGGCTCATCCATAAGATTAAACTGGAGTTCAATCAACTTAAGCAAAGACAAATTTATACATCTATAATGGCAGATAACAATCATAACTATTGCACTCAAACAAAGAATGAAAAATCATTATTAGCAATTACACATATCCACCAACATGAATCATGGAAAGTAGTACACCTGGAGGTATGGAGTGGCTCATTTCGTTGAAGCAGATGTCCTCAGCCATGTGGATGGAGATCCATATAAGTCCTACCTAACACATCCAAAAACAGGAACTATACCTCTAGGAGGCATGTCAGTGTGAAAAATTAAAACTCCTAAAAAACAAACTCAAAACACAATCTAGACCCCTAACCTACCTATCTGTCACCCCTTTTAGAATCAAGGACAGAGGATATTATATAAACCGGGTGGCCACCCTAAGGCTAGGCCTCTATCCTCATCATCTAGATAAATAAAATCGTTGTCCGTGAGGCCATAGTCTTCCTCGGTCTCTATTAGTTCCTCTTCATCATCCTCTTGTGCAAGCATGCTAATCAAGAACCTCGTGATGCGTGGATACTCATCTTGTGCAAAAGAATAAGCATGTGCCATTGGAGACACATTCGCTACTGGGTAGGGATCACTAGTTAGCCATAGACGTATCAGCCATTCTAACTCCTCAAAATTTCTCTCACATGCAAGGCTCTCTATCAAATCCCATTCGCAAGAAAGTATAGGGTAGCATACGTAGAACACTTGAGGAAAAGACAAAGGGTACCTTTCATCAAAAATAGAAGTGCATGCCTCTGGTGAAGTAGCCATTCCTGACAAGACAGATAGATTTGGTTAGGCCTTTAAAACATAAGAGTTGTTTTTGTGTGTTGCTTGAATTGACACGGTGAATTTGGACTTATATGTATGATCTGATAGGGTGCTCTCTCGTTGCTAGTCGCTCTTGCTCTTTACTATTTTTGTTTTTTGTGAGAATAAGGCTATATATATACATTCCCTAAGATTGGAATTGAGAGGTCAGGGAGGAAGGTTGAGAGGGGAGCGAGTGAATGATTGATGTTAGCAAACACTCCCCCCTTCCTTGGGTAGATCATACCTTTTGGAATGAGGTCGTCACCTTTTGAAACCAATTGTTCCAAGTTGTTATGGGTGAAGGTTTTAACCAATAGTTTTCGACCACCCTATGCGTTCCATCTAGTTGCAAGGGTGGTAAGGTACTCTCCCATGATTTTATTTGCAACATTGTTGTAGGTGGTGAACTTACCCCGGGAGGTGCAAACTCTTTCGTGCTTGTATGGATATGTACAGTGGTAGGTGGAGGTTGTGTCGAAGCTTCTATTTGCGCATAGGAACTACATGAAGAGCAAGAAGCTTCATTTGATTTCCCTGTTCCTGAGCTAGGTGGAACAAATCGTTCTTTCTTTGGTACCCAAACTAGCTCTAGAGCGGGTGTGTAACATTCCATGATTTTTTCCTTTCTGCGATTTTCAATTTGTTTTGGAGCCACAAGATTGGGTTTACATGGGCCAGGTGACAGGTAAGAGTACACTTTACGTTTGGGCACCCAGATTTGATCATTTCCTTCATAGTATCCTTGGGCTTCCAATAGTCGTTTAGGAATCCAACGCAACGTTTCTTTACATTTCTTGGAGTGAGTGGGACGGTTCTTACGAGGTTTCCGTTTTTTTGCATCAACCATGCTCACTACAGAAGCTTTAGGGACCCACTTGTATGTTTTCTCTGTTATATTAGGATGGTTCTTGTGTGTCTCAAGCTTTCTTTCAACTACATCAGTTGAAGCTCTAGAGAGTTGGGCTATGGGGACGTATGGTTCAACCTCCTGGACATGCAATGTCTTGGGTTTTATTTCCTTAGGCAATATCTCAGGGACTATGGCTTGAGTGGTAGGGCTAAGAGTTGGCTTTTGCGTTGTAACACCCCCAGTCCCCCAATCAATAGTGCATTTGGTGGCTATCATCCACGTGCGGCCTAGGTTTATATTACCCTCCATAGTTCCAGTAGGCATGACCAAAAAGTCTTGAGCTACAATTCCATTGTCATAAATGACAGAAGTGTGCCAGATTCCAAAAACCGTAGTTTTTTTCTTGTTGACACCCTTGACTTGGATAATACTCTCAGATAGAGGTGGCTTCCCTAACTGACACCACACCCCATAGGACAGCAAATTATATTTAGCACCCGTGTCCAATAAGGCGTTATATAGTACTTTTCCATAGGCACTATTTAACTCAATAGGGTATCGTAGAGGTGTGTCAGAGTCCAACTCATCCTCTTTGATTTCCACGTGGAATGCATTTGTGACTACAAGCTTAGCCTCTCGTTTTTGTCTTATTCGTTGTTGTCGCTCCTTAGCCTCAGCTTGAGCTTGTATCTTGTTTAACTTGGTTTGTGCTTTGGCGGCCTTCTTTTGATGAATGGCCCGTAGTTCTTCTTGGCTTAAAGGATCATAATATCTTTTGAATTTACTCCCATTGAGGAATCCAATGGTTTCAACTCCATCAAGAGTTTCCACATGAAGGGTACCTTGTGGGGTAATTTCACATACTCTATATGGTCCTTTACCAGCATATTTCAACTTTTTCTTCTCTTTACGTACTCCATACATAAGGAATTTATCACCAACTTTGATGTCCTTGTCCTTCACATGGCGATCAAACCACTTCTTTCTCCTATCCTTTTCCACAAGAGCATTTTGCACAGCCAACTGTCTCTCTTCGTCTAGTTTTTCTAAGATATACAAACGCTCGGTTAAGGGGTTACCATTCCATCCTTCTTGCGAAGCTACCCTAAGACTAGGAATGACAAACTCCCAAGGCATAACCGCTTCTTAGCCATATACCATTTTGAATGGCGTACAATTAATAGCCACTTTATAAGCAGTACGATAAGCCCATAGAGCAGATGTCAACTTCAAATCCCAATCAGTGCGATGAGCTTCTACCGTCTTGGTTAAAATAGAGATTAGAGTCTTGTTGGTGCTCTCGGCTTGTCCATTAGCTTGCGGGTAATAAGGTGTAGACTTATGGTGGGATATCATAAAGGTCGTGGTAAGCTCTCTTACTACCTTATTTATAAAATGGGTACCATTATCACTAACAATTTCAAAAGGGCAACCAAATCTTGTGATAATGTTCTCAAAAAGAAACTTAGCTGTTGTCCTCGCGTCAGCTTTTTGTGAAGCCTTAGCTTCAGCCCACTTTGTTACATAGTCCGTAGCAACTAGAATATATCGAGATTGAGTGTTGCGAACTGCGGGACTAATTGGACCTACAAAGTCTAAGTCCCATTTTTCAAATGGTTGGGTTACTTTAATAGGATGTAAGGGCATTCTGTCTTTGCGCTGTGTGGTCTTGTAACGTTGGCACTCATCACACCCTTTTGTAAAAAGTGATGCATCCTTAAATAAAGTTGACCACCAATAGCCTGATTGCAGCACCTTTCTAGCAGTCAGGTCTCCTGAAAAATGTCCTCCTGCTATGCCCATATGTGCTTCTTGCAAGATATACAAATATTCATCCTCGCGGGCACAACGCCTAAGAATATCGTCCTTGCCTAATCTATACAGAGTTGCGGCAATCAAACAATAGGGTTCACATTCTTTTACTAGCCTTCGAGCGATATCCTTACGAAGTTCCTTTGGTGGAAAACCATTAACTAAAAAGTTAACAATGTTCTCACTCCATTTAGGAATAGTCTCAACTATGAATAGGGAAGTATCGGGTAATTCATCATCAACTCCTGTAGGGGCTTCACCATTGGGTATGCGAGACAAATGATCAGCCATGACGTGCCTTTTACCGGGTCTCACTACAATCGTGAAATCAAACTCCAGAAGAATTAACAACCATCGTGTGATTCTTCCTGTGGAGCATGGCTTGTTTACTAGATACAGCAACGCTTGATGATCCACATAAAATACAAACTTGTTTGCCAGAAGGTAGTAGCGAAATTTCTTTACTGCATAAACCATTGCCAAACCTTCTCGCTCTGTAGTGGTGTAGTTCCTTTCAGCATCGTTCAATTGACGGCTTGCAAAGCTAATGGGATAGTCCAATTTATGTTCTCCTGGTTGAGTGAGAACACACCCAATAGCAAAGTTTGATGCATCAATATGCACATGGAAAATGACATCCCAGTTAGGTGTCCTTAAAATCGGAGCACTTGCTAGTGTTTTCTACAATTTCTCATAGGCCTGGTCACACTCTTCAGTCCATTTAAATTCAATGAGAAGCTTGTACAAAGGACGTGCTATCTTAGCGAAAAATAAAATAAACCGTCGATAATAACCCACGTGTCCCATGAACCTTTGAACTCCCTTGTAATTGGTTGGTGGTGGTAACTCTAGAATCACTTTAATTTTGCTCTCATCGGTTGAGATACCATTCTTGGATACTATATGCCATAAAATAACTCCATGCTTGACCCAAAATTGGCATTTGAACGGGTTCAATGAGATAGGATATAACCTACACTTTTCAAACACCTTCCGCAAACATGATAGATGTTCTTTCCAAGAAGAGTAAACACAAAGGTCGTCTAAGAAAGCTTCACAAAACTCTCTCAAATATTCTTTAAAAGCAGTGTTTATTAATCGTTGGAATGTAGCAGGGGCATTTGTTAAGCCAAAAGCCATCACACGAAATGCAAACACGCCAAATTCCGTGATGAAGGCAGTTTTAGCTTGGTCCTCTAGCGCTATCGTGATTTGGTTGTAGCCTGAGTACCCATCTAGAAAGCTATAAGCTTCCTTGCCTGCAACTCTTTCGAGTACATGTTCGGAATATGGTAGGGGGTAATGGTCTCTTCTAGTAGCTGCATTAACTTTTTTGAGGTCCACGCACACCCTGAGTTTCCCATTCTTTTTTGGCACGATAACTATTGGAAACACCCATTCAGAGTGTTCAATAGGATATATGAACCCACATTTGATAAGCTTTTCTAGTTCTTCTTGAATGATCTTTGCGTACTTAGGATTCATCGGATAGGGTCTTTGTTGTACGGGCTTTGCAGTGCTAATCATAGGGATTGTATGTTGGACCACAGAAGGTGGAACACCTTTCATATCATGGTATGTCCAAGCGAATATGTCCTTGAATTCCTTGAGAAGCTCTTTGAGGACCGCCTCTTCAACTTCCGTGAGGTCTTGGGCAATAAAAACAGGTTTTGATTCTTCACCGGGGTCGGCTAATTCGATTTCTTTAACTATTGCCGGACCATCATAGATTCCATTATTCCCATCGATAGGTATTCTTTGGGCTTTTGTGTACACAACCTTTGCTTCCCCTGTGGTGTAAGATTTGAAATGTTCTGGTGCAGGATGCAAGTCTGTGGATTCTAGTTGTGCTTTGGTTTGTGCTTCCATTTCTGCTTTCTTGTGTTGTCGAGATAACTCTTGGTTTTGACGCCTCCTTGCAGTGCGGCTCAACTTTGGCTTGTCTATGATCTCTAATTGGGCTATGTCATGGGGTCGTGGTCTACACCACATAACATTTTGGAGATATTCACCCCAATTGTCTACCAATTTTCGATGAGCATCACATGCTCCTATATAATTGAGCCATTCTGCTGAGGATCTCTTCTTTTTTATCCTAGCACGTACATTGGCTCGATATCGACGCCTCTTAAGGTTTTTCTTTTTCTTATTTGAGACCTGCTTTTGATTTGCATTTAGATCTGGCTCACTAAAGGAGTCCTCGTTGGTGTCCTCTTCACTCTCGGAGAAGCTATCATGGGTTGATGTGCTCGGTCCTTCCGAATGTTTTGACTCTGAACTTGCTCCACTCTTTAATTCATGAGATTCCGAATCCATTTCACTCTGGAAGTCAGTGTCTGAGTCGTGTTGGTTAAAGTCTTCTATTGAGCTATCGGTGTCACTGTCAGATTGGTCCACAATTGCCTTGCCCTTAGAAGATGCATGTATGGCACTTATCATGTTCAGAGGTGCAATTTGTGGTACCTCTTCCCCCTCTGGTGTGACCCAAGTGGTTCCTCTATTTCCCCAGGTATCTATGGTTGCAGCTAGGTGTACCCAGTCTACGTTGTCTGATTCCGTCATACCCGGTAACACATCCATGTAAGGAGAATCTTGGCCAATGTCTGTATCCTTCTTACAAGTGTAACAATATTGTAGTGGGGCCGAGTGAACTGTGGTGTCAGAGCGATGATCAATAATGGTTTTACTCCCTAAGGGGTGTACCTTACCAGTCACAAAATCCACTCTAAGGACAGAGTCTTGGAAATGCAAATAGACATGATTTTTAGACCAATCATGAACCATTTGTGCTTCCCTCATGAATGGTCGTCCTAAAATCATTTCATATGACATAAGGTGTTTAGAGAAATCCATTACAATGAACGTATGTCGTACCTTGTGTCCTAGAACTTTGATCCTAAGATCCTTGAGCATCCCCATAGGTTTGGCTATGGTACCATTTGCCATCTTTACCACAATGTTAGTAACACTGAGGCGGGGTTTTCCCATGGATTCCCAACAATCTTTTGTAACGATGCTAACTCCCGCACCACCATCAAGAATTCCCTTTATAGTTAATCCCTTGGTAGTGATGGGTAGGGTCGCATTAGACTCGTCGCCTTCAAAATACTGCCCTAATTCGTTAATGGGTACCTCGATCACAGACTCGTGTCCATCTAAGTCAAGTGATTGCACATGATTTTCCTCATCAATCATAATCGAGTCAGGCCTATTTGGTTGCGCAAACTGCGATAATCCCGTTCGTAGCTCTCTATTAAGGAATGCTCGAAGTGCAAGGAATAACTCAGGATCTCCATACAGCTTTGCTATGATCGTGGTTCGGACCTTAGAAGACATGAAGTCCACTAGTTTGGCAACATTCATTGGCATTTTGCAGGGTGTAGGTCCTTGACTAGGAACTGGTGAGGATGGAATCTCATATTCCTCAATGGGATCAGGTATTCCTTCGTTAAATATCCTTTCCAACAAGAAGGGTGCATGCTCACTTTCTGATGTCCCGTCCTCACTCCCTTCTTGGATGATACTAGATATGGCTAACGGTCTATGGTTCATGTGGGGTGGATGAACTTGCCTAGGAAACACTGTGTCATGAATTTTGACATGCATGGGTTCTGGTTCTAGTTTCCTTTGAGTCTCCTCCACTAAACCTCTTAGATGTTTCACCTGTTCAATCTTGTCTACTGGGTTTGGGTACGTCCCAATCTTCTTTTTACGATTCTTCCCTTTTTGCCCCTGCGGTTTATCTTGGGGGTCTTGGATTGGATTTGGAAACACTTGTGGTGTTTTCAGAGGCTCTTTATGGTTTTCTCTTATTCGGTTTTCATTTGGTTCCATGTTACGGTTTTCTTTGTCGGTCTTTCCCTTTGTGGTATAGGTTCTAGTCTCCATTGTCTCGATTGAATCTGAATCATCCTTGAGGTCATTCATATACACGGGGTCATCTCCTGTTCCTATGTTTGTTTTGGAACTTGGCTTTGAATTTCCCGTATTCTGCGACCTCTTCCTTCGTGTCTTCTTTTTCTTTGCTTGGATAACTGACGCGGTATCTCTCTCTTCGAGGATATGGCCTGGCCCTTGAAGCATGGACCGTGTAATCGCATAAGCGGGTGCGACGAGTGGTATTGGCGATGTCACACTAGAAATTTCGACCAAATTTAGGGGTGTGATTTTAGGCGCATTTGGGTTATAGGGGCATTGGGAAATCAAGTGATCTATGCCACAACGATTACATGTGAGTATTGGCATTGCAGACGTGCTCCCTTGATTCATTTGCATCTTTGCAGCATTCTTTTGCAGCCTAATAGGGCACTCTGCTGCCCGATGTGGTCCACCACACTCGTAGCATTCAAGAGGTGGCGTCCTAGCCTGGGTGTTGATATTTTGACCTCTGGATGCGAGAGCAGCAGCTTGATAAACCGGCTTGACTTGCCCCCAACAATCTTCCATGTAGTATATAGGACACTCTTCCAATGTATCAAGTCCATAGGCAATACTAGTGTCTATTTCCTCCTCACAGCCATCTGCATAAGCATTAGATGGCTCGCAACCCACTTGGTTCATAGGGGCGACTCTTGGATGCGGGGGCTGCGGTCCTAGCACAGGAGGTGGTAGCAGTGTAGCTTGTACAACATTTTGAGATCTAGGGACCATGTGTTTCGGTAGTTGCTCAACAGGTGGAGCACGCATCAATACAGGACCTCGAGGCGCATCCGTCCAGGCTACAGGTGGTCTATTTGCCATCATACGTTTGATCATTAAAAAATCCTTAGCTTGGTGACCATACCTACCACATGCGTTGCAAGTTCCATTAAATTTTACTCTAAACGTAGGGCACTCACTAGTGCTATGTGGACCTAAGCAAATGGAACACCATTGTTGCTCCCTTCTTGGATACATGTGACTATTTTGAGGGGGTCGATTATCCTTAAGAGACTCTTGGATTGCCTTGGTGAGGTCTGTCAAGAATGTCTCAAATACCTTTGGCTCATTGGCAATGGGCTTTGCAGTCATGGGTTCATACTCAATGGCTTGTGAGCTAGTGGATCTCGTGTCAGTAGACACCCTCATGCCTGCTATCATCAAGTTGTCCTCTAATTGGATTGCATTGGTAGTGACATCTTCCCAGGTTGTGATACCTCTAATCACTAGTCCATTGTAGACTCCTTCATTTCTCAACCCTCGAATGAATCGATCAAGCAGTTGGTTATTGTTGAAGCGCTCATTTACAGGGCAGCGAGAGTTTAAGTGCTTTAGACGACTAATGAAGTCCCTTACTGACTCTCCTTCCTTACGTTCGGCCTTCTGTAGCTGAGATGCTACACCCCAAAGCACACCTTCTCGTATGTACTCCTTTAGAAACAACCTTCAAAGGGTAGGGTAGATTGTTTTCTCGTCCACCCTTAGGGTTCTATACCAATCCCCAGCCTTCCCACTTAATGTCAAGCTTAAGGCATTGCACTTATGTAGTTCGTTGCGTTCCCCTAAGGAATCACATACTTGTTCAAACACTTCAATGTGTTTTCTAGCATCTTCGTCCCCATTGAATTTTTGCGTGAGTTTGGCAATTTGTACTGCCTTACTTCTAGGCTCTCTATCAGATGCATGACGCATATTTTCCGCGATAGATCGACCTATGGTTTGAGCAAACGCTGCCAAGTCACCTATGTGAGGAGGCAGGGCCGATGGAGGTACTCTTGGAATCATATGTGGGAGAGGGACGGGTACCGGTCTTGGCATATGTGTGGATGATGCAGGATATGGAGCATAACCGGGCATAGGTCCACTCGGATAAGGGCTAGGGAGCGGCACTCGAGGAGCATAAACAAGTGGTACAATTGGAGGTGTGGGGGCCATGTGTGCATAAGGGGCTAGAGGCACATATGGTCGAGGCCCCATATTAGGTACTACGACACTAGGTAGTGGCACTGCGCTAACCGTAGATGTCATCGGTACATTCTCTGTCAGGCTTATACCTGGAGTGAGCACTGTGTTTTCCTTAATAGAGGGTTGAGCCAAGTTAAGGAAGCTAAAGTTTTTGCTCAGAGGCTCAGATTGCATAGAGACCCTAGGTGAAATGACGTAAGATGGGTCCATGGGGCTCATTAGAGGAGTCTCCATTTGTGATAGAGTAGCCTTGCTCGTATCCAGAAATCTCATGGGGCCAGTTGAGAGTATATTTACCCCTCGGTTTTGCCTTTCTGATTGAATAATGCCATGGATAACATTACAGATCATTTTCTGTTGATCTTCGAGGCTCGTGGCACTAGAGGTGGACCGTACAATCTCTATCCATCCTACATGGTAGGCGTGGCCAGAGTGTAGATCCGTCAACACCTCAGTGTGGAGGTCGTATGTCCAATGATCATTAATGAACAATCCTTCTAGAGTTGACGTGTTAACGGTTTCTTGTGAGGTAGAAGCAATGTTGCTCCCCGTGGTTTTACTTGTCAGCAACGGTACTCTAGAGGGACTTCTGAAGGAGGTAGCTCAACAGGGCCTTCTTGGTAAGAAGTTGGCAGGATATCCACATGGACACTCTTTGGGGGTGTGGGGTCCACGTGCGATGTGAAAGGAGAGTCCACTTCCCCACCCCTTCGTGTGCTTCATTTGCATCAGGTTTCGAGCGAGTAGCTCTACCTAATGTTTCCATGAAACGGCTAAACATACTAGTACTAGGCTGTGGAGCTTCGGGAGGTGCATGGACTTCTCTCTCAGTGTTTTGGGTAGGGTATGCTTCCATGATTTCTGAGTCGGAGGAGGAATCACTAGCGGCTATTTTAGGGTCTTGGGTGGTGCTACCTTGTTTCCCTGTTGAGGGTCTAGAGCCTATCGTGGATGGGTAATGGGTGTCCGTATGAATAGAGGCACCCTCAATATGCTCGTGTTCTAGAACCCGCCCAGAGCGTAAGTGCATGTGCTTTTGATACCCTAAGGTGTCAAAAAGCTGCTCTAGGAGGCCTTGTGACTAGTTTTTAGTGTGTTTTTTGTTTGTTTTTTTGCTAGATTTTTTAGAGCGTGTCGTGGAATGGGCCGTGTGATAGCTCGAAATGAGCGTATTGCTAGGAGGGACGCGCTGTGCTTTACAGCCCACCGTTTGGTTCTATTTTGCTCCAGAAAAGCCCGAAACAGCCTTTTCCTAGCTGGGGAACTAGGCTCCAAATAGCAAGTCTAAGGGTGCAAGTGGGAAGAGAAGGGAGGAGAGTGGAGGACTTGGCCCACATGCTCTCATTCCCTCTTGAGGAGGTAGGGTATATATATAAGAGTGAGTCTAGTATATATCATAAGACTGAGGACTGAGGCTTGGGCTTGGGCTTGGGGAAACGATCCCGATCTAACTTTTATACAAACCAACCCGTCCGTTTTTATAACTCACGTTTTTTATTTTCGAAAATCTAACCTCCCCCTCGCTCACGTTTTTTTTTCGATTTTTTTTTTTTCGAAAACGATTTTTTTTTTCCTTTTTTTTTTTTTTGAGATATTATTTGGTACGCGTTTTGGTGCGCGTTGACCTCACCTAACTATTTACTGTCCCATCTACCTACTGACCTGCTAATCAGTGGTTCACCTTATTACTAACCTGCTTAATTAACTAACTGTGCGCCTAACTGTGTACAAACCAGAAAACACAGAAAACACAGAAAATGCAGAAATTGAAACTTGACAGAACTGTGCAGTGAAAACACAGAAAATGCTAAAAATGCAAAAACGCAAGAAATGCTAACTGTGTAAGCTGAAATCTGAACTGAATAGAACTAGCAAAACAGACCTTAACAGAACATAGAAAACTTGAATGCAGACAACAATAATCAAACTTAAGCCGAGCCTTTCCTGGATAAAAAATAGCTTCAATACAATTTACAGGTCGCCATTAGAGCTTCACGCGCAACAGCTCCCCGGCAACGGCGCCAAAAATGTCAAGGCTAGGGACTTGCTACGCACCGTGTGCGAGCCACAAAGGCTCCTAGCACACGGTCATACAACAGACAAGCTCACAAGGAAGAACGGTGTGTCACTCACCTTCCTGTGTAGTTGCGAATGAAGGATTCCCGCGCCGCGAAGAAGAGGGAGACGCCGCTACGCCGCGCTCAACCGCCTCGCCGCCGTCGTGCCGCCGCAACGCTCGATCACACACACACTCTCACACACTCTCTCTCTCTCTCTCTCACGCACACACACAAGGAGATGGTGAAGGAGAAGGTGGAGATGGAGCAAGAGCAGCTTCTATTGCACAATGAGAGAATGACTCAATTTTAGGTTTAATTGGCTTTTATGTGAGCTCACCCCATTCACACTTGGGCGCCCATGCTTAGCCAACTAACCTTAGCATGTTCGTGTTAGAGTGCGCCTCTCATCGGCGATCACTCTACCTTTCCCTATTGGACCGACAAGCCCGGTGCCTGACTCTACTTAAATAAGTAATACGGTTACGGTGTCCGTTGTAGGCGATAGGGTGTCCGTGAGCCACGAGGGTTAACACTCTCTCTCTCGTACACAGTATGCTCACTCACAGACTTCAAAACTTGTTTTTAAAATGACAAAAGGTTTTTCATTAAGGTCAAAAAGTGGTATATATACCTTACAATTTCTCAAACCCTAAAGTTCCAAAATCAACCATCTACTCAATCTAACTATCAAAACTGGGATACAATCTGAAAACTTCTGTAAGTCCCAATAATTACAAGGTGAAAATCAGGTTTTCCTCAATGAATGAATAATTACAAAAAGAATAATCTTCCGAATAGTTAGATGCCGTAGGGTGTGTCCAAATTCTAACACATGCTCAAGATACCCGACACAACCATACAAAAGAGCATCCCCTCTCATTCTAATCCAACATCTATGTTGCACACACCTTTTTCACTTTGGACATACTCACGCATTTGATACACCATAAAACACGAGAGAAAGAGAGAAGGAAAAATATCCACTTAAACATCGAGAATATAAAAATTATGCCAATACCAATTCAATTAGCTATGATTTGAAGAGGTCTAGAATGATGCTTTTTTTCTGTTGATGATGGTGGAATACAAGCCTTACTCCTGCACACCCCTTGGTTGGACACTCCATTCCTTCTGATGGTCAGCTTCTCCAACCACCTCCTTATGGGTGGATGCATGAATAGGTGTACCAAAAACCTTGTCCCGGACAGAGGTTTTATAACCGATACATAAAACCATCTATATTAGTTCAATTCGATATATTCTTTTGAACAGATTTTTAATTAAATATAGAATTTCCACATCTTTTTGTTAAATATAGAAGACCGCTCTGTACCTCTTAACTATGCACGTCAGCAAGCTCTTTACATCATTACTATTTCCACACCTCTCTTTCAAATATAGAAGATGGCTCTGCAGCTCTTAACTATGCGTGTCAACCAGCTCTTTGTCTTCCCGCTCTCCTGTTTTCCTGTCTCTCTCTAACTCTCTGTGTAGGAGCACAGATTGTTGTTTTACTTTGCAGGCCTATCACACATCTATTGCTGTTATATACTTCTCTTTCTCTCTATAGGCCTATCACCTCGCTCAATCTCTCCCTCTCTAGCATGGAGCAAGAATCTCACACTGTATGTGACTGCTCTCAGCCTCACTGTGAACTGTGTGCTAGGTATGCTGTTGATGCGGTCAAGGAATATCATGCTAGGAGAAAGAGGGAGTAGCGTGCTAAGAACAAGCTTGAGCAGGTAGCATGTGAGGAAGATAATGATCAAAATGGTGCTGATGATGCAAAGAGTCAAAGACTTTGCAATGACCTTGTTATGCTCTTCAATTGGAGTACAAAGACCCTCGATGTTGCATCACGCTCATATATTTTGTGCAAGTTTGTCAATCATCCTTCTCTTGGAGACCTTGAAATGCCCGGGGCACAAACAACCTTCGTTGAAGCCATAGCAACACAATATATGCAATCAAATTACCCAAGAGCGGATAGGAGCTCTTTCTTAAAAGGTTCATCACCACAATGCTTATGAATGTTGAGTGTACATCTACCTCAAAAGTGAATGTTTCAGCTGCATCTAAATTGCTAAATTTGCACAAGAGGAACTTCATAGCTGCAAAGAATCAGTTGAGGGCAACAGGTGATGGCAATTTGCCAATCTCTTTGTGTGCTCGACAACCCATGGATCGTTGTTTCATAACACCTGATGAGAAAGAGTTGATCTTCTCTTTTTGGATGTCTAACACTCGTGTTTCACCCAATAAGAAGGATGTGTACAGAAAGCGTATTGGAAGAGATTCATATGTCAAACATCCTGTGCATCTTCTTGACCAATCTCAGGTAATAACTTGCTTTACTATATCCACTTTTGTTTTCTAATATTTGCATTCATGACCTATATTCACTATAATAGGGTTGATAAGAGTAGATATGAGATCGGATATGAAGAAAGTTATAAATGGAAATAAGGGGAATCTGTATTTGGTCCTAGATTAAGAGTAGATAAATATTGGATATGAAGGAGAATATAAATGGAAACATAGTTTTTATCATACGCGTATGTTTGCTGAAACATACGTTTGCAGACACATACTTTCACACGTGTATGATATGTATAAACAAACGTGACTAAAATTAAAAACCCCAAATTTCCTAGCGATTGTACTCTGTGAGTCTGCTCCTGCCTGCATAGCGTTCATAGTACGCCCTTCCTTGCTTCGCAGCCTTGCCTCGTCTCTTTCACATGGTAGTTGCTCCCCAATATTGACAGCTCCAAGTCAGCACTAGTAGTGAATTTAGTTTGCAGGTTTGTGCTAGGTTCTCTGTACGCAAGTGGCTAAACGAATATAGTTTGCAGGTTTGCACTAGGTTCTTTGTATGCAATGGGTCATGAACATCTGCAGTGTGGAAATTGATGCAACAGATCGAAAGGGCTGAGCGAATGCAGTTTGCATTTACTAATACACAAGTGGCTGAGGTCAAGTATGAAAGTAAGGTTGTAGTTTTACCATACTTGAACCATACTTTCATACTCATATGCGTATGCAGTATGGTTGACGCATGAAAAAACTATGAATGGAAATATTGAATATGTATTCGGTCCTAGTTAAAAGTAGATAAATATCGGATATGGGTTTCCATGACCAGTATAAGCATCTTAAACAACTCTTGATATGGTATGTGAAAGATGTAATGGTTAACCTTACTAGTTATGTAATAACTAATATTGATTTTAAATGAAAAAACTGGTTTACATAGCCAGTAGATTAATTTTACCTGGTTAACACTTTTTTCCCACTAGTATAGAACTTGGTCAAGTGTATATCGTGGTATGTGAAAGATGTACTAGTTAACCCCCGACCAATTATGCACTTACTAATACCGGTTTGAAATGAAAAGATCGGTTATATAACGAGTAAATTAATTTCAATTGGCTAACACATTCTCACAGTAGTTTACAATTCGGTCAAGTGTATATGTGGTATGTAGTAGACATACTACTTAACATAACCAGTTATATAAAAACTAATAGCGGTTTAATATTACAATACCGGTTTACATAACGAGTAATTTAAAACCGTTTACACATTTTATGCCAATGAACATCTTGGTCGAGTGTTCACATGTACTGTTTGTCATACCAATTAGGTTAAAAACTGGTTTACATAACCAGTGAAAAACTTTTAACACTTATTTCTCACTGGTATACATCGTGGTTAAGTGTTCACATGTACTAGTCAAGTGTTCACATATATTGTTTGTCATGTCAGATAGGTAAAAAACATATCGGTTTGAAAGGAAAATACTAGTCTACATATCCAATAAATTTTTTTTAACACTTATTTCTCATTGGTATACATCATGGTTAAGTGCTCACATGTACTGGTTAGGTAAATAACATACCGGTTTTCAATGAAAAGACTGGTTTACATCAGTAGTAAGAACATTTGAACTGGTTGACACTTATATACCACTGGTACGTACCAAGGACATGTGTTCATACGTACTAGTTTGAAATGAAAATACTGGTTTACATCAGCAGTAAAAACATTTGAATTGGTTGACACTTATATACCACTGGTACGTACCAAGGACATGTGTTTATTTTTTAAACACTTATTTCTCACTGGTATACATCGTGGTTAAGTGCTCACATGTACTGGTTAGATAAATAACATACCGGTTTTAAATGAAAAGATTGGTTTACATCAGCAGTAAGGACATTTGAACTGGTTGACACTTATATACCACTGGTACGTACCAAGACATGTGTTCATATGTACTAGTTTGCCTAACCAATTAAGTGAAAAAACATATTGGTTTGAAATAAAAATACTGCTCTATAGTAATGTAGCAGTTTTCTTCAAAGATAATAAAAACCTGCAGTTTTCTACAATGTTCTTTAACCATATATGTTTTTCATTGTAGGTGGAGCTCTTTCTCAACTTCAAAGAACAATACCCTAAAATTGTAATAAGGCAGTGTGCATTTGAGTACATGAAGCCATATTTTGTGTGGAAATTGAGAGACCCGATATACTTGCTGTTGCATTTCACATGTTCAAATGTCCTTCCTAAAGGATTCCATAAATCACATGCGAAGTTCTGTATTCGGTCTGCATGGAAAAGCTTGCCAATGTCAATGCAACATATGCAAAGGCAATGGTGGATGCAAGGCACCAAAAAACCCTATCAAGAGTGTAACGGCCTTATTGGACTCTATACTATGTCCAAAATCAGATACATCCACCTTCCACGCCCTTGCCTACTTGAGTGGTCAATGTAAAAGGTGTGGCCCGTATAAGTTAGGTTTTTGTGCTGTAGAGGCTGCATTTATTGCTAAAAAGATTGTGGTGAATATTTTTGAGGACCTAGAAGTAGGAACTGCGCGTGACGGTCAGAAGAAGAAAAGGAAAGTCTTGTCGCATAAGGAAATATCATGCCAGGATCTCTTAGTCATGTTCAAAGACCATCTTAAGAAATACATGATGCATAATTTTGTGTATAGATGGCAAGCAGAACAATATAAGGAATGTATACAAAGATTTCTAGAAGATGTTGTTGTGTTAGTTGTTGACTTTGTTGAAAATTATAGTTTCAAAGAACAAAATGAGATTCAGTCCATGCATTGGTATGAAAATCAAGTAACTATTTTTGTGCACATAACATATTTTCGAATTACACGTAACGACATCACCCTAGATCAATATTATTTCTTTTGTATTAAGCCTTCAATAATTTATGATTTTTATATTATGCAGGTGAAATCCACAGGACAATTCACTTCTTCATTTCGGATGACAAGCAACATGACACACATTTTGTTCAACATTGTTTTCTGAAACATGCAGAATGGCGAAATCGATTTGGTCTAAACATAAGGCGTCATTGGGTATGGTCTGATGGAGCAGCTTCACAATTCAAAGCAAGAAGACCATTCTGTTTCCTTGCCAGGTATACCATGTTCTAACAAACATTATCTGAAGGTGATTTTAATATAGAGACCTATAATATTGGCATTAAAGTTGTAATAAAATGCTTGTCTAACATCAGTAATATTATAATACGTGTTTTTTTGGTAATTTTATCTTGCCAAGAGTATATTAATCTTCTTCTATCCATTGAATAAAATGCAGATACAGTGTTTTTACGGGATGGAAAATGTCTAGGAACTTTTTTGGATCCGGCCATGGTAAGGGAGAACACGACGGTGCGGGAGCACTGATAAAAAGGTATTTAACTCAATACCAATTGCAGCCAAACTTCCCAAAGATAGACTGTGCTACAGATGTTGTGGCATTATTGAGACGGACCTTGTCAGATGGTGCTACAACCACCTATGCATCCCATGCCCGTTATGTAAGCATGATTTTTTGGGTGATTGAATTGGGGGATGTCGAAAGGGGAAAAGTTTGGGATGTGAAGGCTGTAAAAAATACTCGCTCAATGCACTTTGTTTCTGCATATTCAGAGCATGATACAACTGCTTTGAAAACACATTCACAGTCTTGTTTCTGTAGTGCATGTAAACAGGAAAAGTGGAGGAGATGTGTGAGCAAGTCACATGTTCCTTTCTCGACATACCTTATTTTGGAGCCTACAGAAGAAGGGGAAGACGATGACGAAGAAATAAATGAGGATGCAGCATATGAAGGACACTATGACACCCTCAGTCACGCTCTTATTGTTGGTGATAATTTTGTTGTTCCCGCACCAAATGACAATGAAGAAAAAGTGGATTTCTATATAGTGAAATGCACTGCAGCTATTGAGGAGTTTCATTCAGACGCTGAAGATGACTGGGACAATATCATTGGGTGAGGATCCTATGCTATTAAAGGGTTTTATTTTTTGATAAATGAGCAGACCTACGAGCTTTTGGACAAAAAGCCAGAGGTGTTCATATATTCACATCTTGTTTGGGCAATCAAAATCCCCATGATACCCAATCCCAACAACTCAAAACTATATACAATATAGCTTGATGTTAGTGAGTCTATCTACAATAGTATTCCTTTTGAGCTGTAGCAATCATTTTCTCTAAATTTTTTGTCCAAACTTCCTTTTTAAGATATAAAAATGTCTTTGTTTATCCCTTTGAATCACTACATTTCCTTACGTTTTAAATAAACTCGTTCTATAAAGGCGACAATTTAATGGTTTTGTACAGGTATAATACAAGTTGGAGGTTACAGTATAAGTATAATAATAATACAAAAATGATGGCAGAATCCCTTTCTTTGACTCTGCCTTTAACTGTAAACTAAACTGTGTTTGAAACCAGTCACTTCTCAGTATCATACCGGTATCATACAAGTCCCTCTCCCCCCCCCTCTCTCTCTCTCTCTCTCTCTCTCTCTTTGTCACTTCTCAGTATCATACCGATATCATACCAGTCACTTCTCAGTATCATACCGGTATCATACAAGTCCCTCTCTCTCTCTCTCTCTCTCTCTCTCTCTCTCTCTCTGTCACTTCTCAATCACTTCTCAGTATCATACCGGTCACTTCTTAGTATCATACAGGTATCATACCAGCCACTTCTCAGTATCATACCGATATCATACCAGTCACTTCTCAGTATCATACCCATATCAGAATCTCTCTCTCTCTCTCTCTCTCTCTCTTTCTTTCTCTCTCTCTCTCTCTCTCTCTCTCTCTCTCTCTCTCTCTCTCTCTCTCTCTCTCTCTTTGTCCCTCTCCCTCTCTCCTTTTATTTGCAAGATACTTCAAATATAGAATACAACGTATTTTTGTGCAACTTGCTTGTAAATGTGTTATGCATGAATTCTGTTATATTGATTGACAAGAAGGCTGAGTAATTCTCCATTTACATCCATCGACAAAAAATACATCGACAAAAGTCGCCCACTTCACAGACTTTATCAAGCTTTTGTTTTATTAAAAAAATCTGTTCCTTTCTTTTGGAAAAATTCAATCGGCCATTTCCAATAAAAACGATGCACATAGGTATCGTAAGGTTGTTCGTCTTCACAAATTACAATCCTCTTTGTATACTCAATTCTGTCCTTAGAGATCAACTAGTGTGCCAGCCAGTTTATGACATTGGTTGACAGAAAACAGGGGCGCACTTCTTTAGACTGCTTTTCTAGCTTGGGAAAAACAAGAAATGACCCCAATGGATTAAACATTAGCTTATATCTAGAATCATAAAAGATAAGTGTGTCAGGTGGTAGGCCAGGAAAATTTTTAAGATTCTTGTGGAACACTGGTTTATCTGTCATGCCCAATTTAAAAGGGGCCCTTGTGCACTGCGCCTGACTTACCACTCTATTGAATCTTTTGTGGTGGTCTGGGAACACTATCGCTAGCGTGCATTTGAGCTTCTGAAACTTGTAGCAGCTCCATATCCACACTTCAAACCATCTGAAACAAAAATTCAGAAACACTTCTGCATCGGGCCTTACCCAAAACTCTGTATCCCCTTCAACAACATACTGCATTTCTAGCCAGTAGGGCAATTCTTCACCATATTTTTCATCAAATTTCTTGAGCAGTAAGCCATTAAGGCCCAAGTGAGAGACATATTGTTGAATTTAAGTCTGATTTGAATGCTACTTTCAAGATGGAAGATTTGGGGTTGTTGCATCATTACTTGGGTATACAGTTTAAGCAGTGTGATGGTGGTATTGCCTTGTGTCAAAAAAGTTACATAGAGACATTGCTATGTAAGTTTGGACTGAGAACCCTATGGTGGACGCTCAACGGAGGTGGTGGCCTTGTCCATATCAGTGGGATTCTTTTACACAGTCTATACCATACAGGAAACACGAGCACTAAACGAGACAACACCCAATTCCAGATTGCACGAATGTCAGCCCTGCCATTCTGCTTGTCAGCCCTGAACCTATCTGCAAGGCGCCATTCTTCAATTGAAAACATATCTGCAGATGCAAAATTACACAAGACTCAAAGTTAAATATGCAATTAGGACATATCTACATATTGAAATCATACAATAAAAATACACAATGTTCAAAAATTAGGCACAAGATGAAAGAGTCGTCGAATGGGAAAGAAAGTTATATTAATTTCAGAAGTGGTTACATAAAAAGAAACATCGGGGGGGCAAACTATAATCTTTTACAGGCTCTAGGTTTAGGGTCAGAACTTGTGCCGGTATTCTGCATCTCCTTAGTGTCTTCTATGTCCATCTCCTCTTCTGGCTGCCCTTGGGTCTCTTCCTCTTCCTTGCTTTCTTGATCCATTTCAGGCTTCTCATCTGCAGTCTTCTCGATTTTTTTTTCTTGCCTTTCTTATATGTTGAGCAAGGGTCTCCTCGGGACATCCCTCTAGCTTGACATCTACACGACCATCAGCTTTAGAAATCCATTTAGCAAAAGATCACTTATTAGAGCCTTAATCAATGAAAAAACTTACTCTTGCCACGTTGGCCTCGTTTTCTTAGGGTCTTTGATCTTGTCACCCGCACGCCAATGTCTAGCAACACATCGTCTTCCTCATTATGGGTTTTCCCTTCAACACCAGTCGTACTCTGATCCTTTACCTCAAAGTTTTGTTCTTCTTCTGTTGTTTCCGAAACAGGTTTCTTAGCATTACCAGGGACACTTTCATCAAGCAAAACCTCCACAAGTGTCTTGTATGCAGGCGTCACTGCATCGTTCCCTGTGTCTTTACCGACAGTAGTTCTGAAGTAGCTTGACTTTGAAAAAACATCAGAGAAGACAAAAATCAACCACCTGATTAAAACAATGGTGTGTTTCTTACCCTTTGAAAAAATTTTCTCACATGTTATTGGGCATGGTTCAACTGGCTTCTTCTTTAGAAGGGATTGGTCTTCTGCAGAAATAACTCCGGGGCAATCCTTAAGCAGGCACTTTCTTTTCTCAGCCAAGTGAGCATAGTAGAATGCATGGTATTCATGTGAACAAGGAAATACAACAACATGGCTTGAGTGATTGTGATCATGAATTCAATTTTTACACCACAAGCATTGCATACATCAATGAGAACAACACTATGTCCAGGAGCTGAAACTCGTGCAGGAAAGACTATGGTTTCAGGTAGCATTGGTTGACTAATCATGTCTATCATAAACGTGACACAGAGAACAAAGGTTTCCTCACACTCCAAGCATTTGGATAATTCTTCCTGTAGGCAAGAGACCTCTGTTATTAGACAATGTCAACCAGGTATAAAATCGGTATGAATGCTTGAAGATCGGTATAATAATGTTATCATACCAGTAAGATTACATCCTGCCAGTATGATGTTAACCCACCAGTATGATGTTATTATACTGGATAGTATAACATTATACCGGTAGGATAACATCCGGTAACATCATACCGGTAGGATAACATTATACCGAAAGAATAACATCAAACCGGTTGGATTTTATCATACCGTTAGGGTGTAATCATATCGGTCGGATCTAACCATACCGGTTAGATGTAACCATACCGGTAGGATATAATCATACCAGTAGGATATAACCATACCGGTAAGATGTAATCATACTGGTAGGATATAATCCTACCGGTAGGATGTAATCATACCGGTAGGATATAATCCTACCGGTATTGTCATCTACCCTTACCAAATTGATGTTATTGTCATACTATTATGTTTTTTTATTATTCGATTTTGTGGTACCACATTCCACCCATCCCGGTATGATAGAGCCATAATACCGATATTGTAAAACTTATAATACCATTTTCACTATTAGAGTTTCAGTACAATATGGTTATTATAATCATACCGTTACTTTAGTGTTAAACTATTGTTTTGTTTTGTTACTATATCGGTATTATTTTGTTGTTAAACCTGTATTATGTTGCTTTCATACCGTTATTGTGATCATTGATAGAACTTCTAGTAACATGTTCACCAATAGAATACCAATACCGGTATTACAACTGTTACTTTGCAGGTATGTTACCATTATTTATAGTAATCAATCTACTCTATAGGTACTATTGTGTAATCATTCCACAACAGAATATAGACTATAGTATAATGTACATCCAAACCAGTACTTTGTAGGTATTATACTACAATCAGATGGAGTTAAAAGCATACATGTGCCTGTTTTAGGGTGGCTTTTGCTTGGTCAAATTTTTCTTGGAGGTTGTCAAGCAAGCCTGTTGGTACATTGGCATCGTCAGGGAAGTGCATTCGGATGGTGTCAAGGGCACACTCGCAACGGTGCACATTAGCAACATATTTGACCACAGAATCCTTTGCCTTTTGACACTCGGCTGATACATTGTCATGAGATTTTCTAACCTCAACAAGTAGTTCTTGCAAGAAAGTGGATACTTCAGCACTAAACGCAGACTGAGTAGTCGCAAAAATCCCACTTCCGATTGGTGTACTTCCGGATGGGGTATTTACTAACAAGATGGCAGAACCACTTGGGGTTCCTGTGGATACTTGGGAAGTCTCTGACTTCCATTGTTCTCTTTTCCTATCTAGGTGACCTTCATTGGTCACATTCTTCACCACCTCAGATACAAACTTAGCCCACTTTACCGGACCTGTGCATACGAAATAAACATATCCGCGTGTAAACTTGACTCCGAGCAGATAGTTTGGTGGTTTGGATTAATACACCTGCTTGTAGAGCTGGTAGAGTGCCTTGTAGTGATCCATCCTTGCTGTTTTTATCGGCATTTTTTTCTCCTATACTGGAAGACACGTGAAAACTTTCATCCAGTCGGATATGGGCACATCTGCATCTGTCAACTTTTTAACTTCTTTCCCCTCAAGACTTAACCCATATTCCCTGTGAAAATCCTCCTTGTTGTGCAGAATGCCTTTAATGGCACCTCCACATCCTTGGGGTGAAGAAAGCGGCTGGTTTTGGGAGGAGGCTGTAACTTCTGTCTCTGAAAAGAATAAATCCATATTCATTACTCAATATATCCACACCTCAATACTCTAATACACATACAAGTCCGCTCTACACAACACAGAGAGAGACAGAGAGAGGTGACATACCTGCATGGGAGAATGTCGGGTCTTTGTGGGGGAGACCTCTCGAGCTGCATTCCTTGGGCTCTTTCTTAGGTTGCTATCCATAGTGAAGGATAAGAAGCGCGCACAGGGGGCTGTAGAGTGAGCTGAGAAAGGCATAGAGATATGGAGAAGTACATTCATGCAAACATTTTGACTAAACATTCGTTTGACGTGGGCTCCACACGTGTTTTTGAATCCTCCATATGATTATTAAGATTTTGTATCCTCCACACGATTATTTAATTCAAACAATTCTTGCCCATAACACTAGTTTCATACCCCCTAAATTTTAAGCCTCCAAAATCAACTTTCAACCGGTTAAAACCGGGCCACCTATTCATGCATCCACCCTTATGCAGTTTTTGGCACCTCCTCCCTCTTCTTTGCACTGCTATACCCTCTCGATCATGGCCCTGGCTACTCCTGCAACCTATCTCCCTTGTCCCCTTCTTGCTTCCTCTCTCTAGTGGTCCTTGGTGGCCTCTTCATGCCATTAAACTCGTGGATTTTTCTCCAACTCTAAAGCCCTACTCCAGGGCGGCTTGTATTTCCAAAAAACCCCTTCCACCTTGTCCAATGCTTCCTCTTAGCCAACAACGTTTAATGGTCCTCTTTGAAGCCGTCCTCTCTCTACATGTAGATGCCTCCAACCTTCTTTTGAGGCTCCTCTACTACCCCTCACCGCATGTAGCATCCTGCCTCCTTCAAATCCCTCTACAGTGTTACCTAAAAGCGCCCCCCATGCATGATCTCGGCCTGCTTCATATCCCACTTTTGGCAGTGTCCCTTGTTTTTCTTACAGTCGGTCCCCTCTCCACGAGATGCCTTGGAGCCCCCTTGTTATGCAATCACCCCATGTGGCCCTCCTCATGCCACCTTGCAATCCAAACTGTAGCCGATTTCCCTCTGCATCACCAGTGCTCACAGCGCAGAGCCCTATAGGTTTTGCCTCCAAGCCAACACTCCTCTACAGCGTTCGATCACACTCCTCATGCCGGTCTGCTTTCTTGCTTTTGTAGAACTACCCAGTTATCCCTGCTCTCGGGCTCATACCACCTTCTGACGGCTCCCCTTCCTCAGCCTTCAAACGGCCCGCCTTCTCAGGTCACCACCCTCCTCTGCAATTCTTGCCTCTCCCCAAGGGTAGCTCGCCCGTCTTGTCTCTCACCTCCTCTGTGGCCCTCCTTGCAGTGCCATCCTCATGCCATCAAACTGGCGGCCTCCCTATCTGCAAGTGACATCCCTCCCTTCATGCATCCCATTGGCGGCGTCCCTCCTCTCTGGCCCCGACTTTCCCATGCAAACCTCTCACCTAGCGCCCCCTATGCAATCGATCCAACCTCCATCAAGATGGCGTGCTTTCTATTCCCTGCAACTCGTTTTTCTTTTTTTAATGTTAATAGATTTAAAAAGCTTCAGGCTTGGCCCCCTTGCACACGCCAAAAAACAATTGAAGGTAAAAAAAAACTCTGTCCTCCATGAAGATTTATAATAAGGAGCATTTCTCATGGCACCGATGAACCTACAGTCGCAACAGACCATAGCTAAACATAATCTGCACTCAAAACAATGCTTCTCTAGACGTCCACGGATGGTAGCATATGTATGTTCCCTTTGTTCAAGAAGCTTGAAAATCCTCTTTGGTCTGCTAAAAGACACATTTGGCATACACTTCCCGACTGTGCCGGCCATACCTTGCATCCCAGGGAGGTCATCTAATAAAAATGTAACCTATCACATGAGTTCAACAGAAGGGTATTTAAAGTTCTTGAAACTTACAGAAATATATATACAGAAGGGCATTATTTTTTCAAATTTGAAGAAAACTTACATATTTTAAAAGAAAAGGGTATATTATATTCCTAAAATTTTTTACAGATAAGGGGTTTTACAAACATGTCTTGAACGCACGTGATATGGTAGTTTTAAACATAGTGAACCCCCCGAGCCTTGCATCAAAGAGCCACTGAAGCCCTTTGCCACCTGCTTGAAAATATCCATGTACCAGCTTTGAGCTCTCCCTAGGCCGGAAATCTGGCTGCACCAACGGTTGAAAGATAAGGGCTACAAGTACCTATCAATCTTCAATCCTCTTAATGGTGATGAGTTCTTCAAGTTGATTTTTAGCATTAAATGGGATGAACCTGGAATGCTAAAGATTACTAGAGATAAGCTCTATTGTTTCACAAGCTCTAAAATCACTTCTGAGAGGTATTGTAGCTATTAGTTTCTCATTTCTAATTGTATTTGATCCATTTTGATTTCCTATATGATTGAGTGATATGTTATCTTTTTTGTTCGTAGAAAGAAGATAATTTTGCACCTAACGAGCCTCACTAAGTCTAAGGATCCACAATATCTTCATTTTGATAATCACAAGATTTTTAGAAGTTACATGAAAAAGGAGACTTATTGGGCTCACTTGCATGGGAAAGCTACACTTATGATTGAAAGGCTGCAAGTAGAAAGTCCACCACTTCCAAATTCTTTGATCTATTCTACAAGATTAGCATGAAAAATCATATTTTGCAGGTAGATATTACCATTGTTTTTAATAGAATATAGACATGTTTTAATTTACACAAGATCAAGATGAGTATGTTTTTTGATTGTTACTATGTGTGCTGGTTTTTATGTTTCTAATCAATGTGGTGAAATCTTCTGACTCTAGTGAGAAGATGTCTGAGCTTGTGTTGTCGGCTAAGAGAGTGATTTACAGGTTTGCATCTTTGCAAAATAAGAGCATTTCATTTGTTTGCCATAGTTATGTGACAGTGGGTCGTATTGAGATTGGTGACATATCATTTTTTGTTTACAAAAAATCCTTAAATTCCCTATGGAAGCCCAATATGGGGTGGATGGTTTTTTTTGACAATATGGGCGTGTATAATGCCAATGTTGAAAACACTTAAATCCTTGTGGGAGCCCAAGACAGGGTTTATGATTTATTTTGAAAAAGTGTACTCCATAGAAAGGAGACTCTGACATTATTGTTTTGGGTTATGTGTCATTTGTTATAGTATTGTGTGTATTTGCTTTTCAAAGTGGATGATGCCTAAAATTTTGTAGATGGGTTATACAATGCATTGACACGCATGAATTGAATAAACCCCATTATTCAGTAGAGAGTGGATTAATGTGCATGATGAGAATACAATGTTCTCTCCCTTTCTGATTGAAATGAATTTGACAACGTGGGAAGCCAAGGTTTGTCCTTGGTGGATGGATTATCCACTAGGAGTTATTCCAAAGTAAGAGTTTGAATTACGGGCAAGTAACTACCTCTACACTTGTCACTCTTTTCTTTTGAGATTGTATGTCTTACTTTAGTGCTAATCTATGTGATATTGTGTTGCATGCTTGTTAAATAAAGGGTTTCAAAAAGAGAGTGATGAGTACTTAGAGGAGACACAAAAAGAGTCTCTCCCTCCCGTTTCATATGGAGTTACTAAAAAAACCCTTGAGAGTGGCTCTCAAGGAACTCCACTAGCAAGCAATATACTCAAGAAGGGTAAAGAGACCATGGAGCCTCCAAGTACATAAAGTTTACCTACTCCCTCTTCGATGTCTCCCATTGTGCCATCTACTGAGCTTGGCATGTCCTCTTTGGAAACCACTATATCCCATATGACATGCTCTTCTAATGTGCCCACTACATCCTCATTAGCACACATAATTTTGTTTGTTGCAGAGTCCTCACTTGGGCGAGAGGCTTGGGAGAGAAGGCCGATCACACGATCTGTTGGTAATTTTAATAAAATTGTTAGCAAATCTGTCTTTCATAATTCCTAGTTCATATTTAATTTGGAAAATGCTTGTAGGGTTCCATTACAAAATCGTTGTAGATGTTTTTCTTGTGAATATATCACAAATTATAAGTTTTCCCTTGATAGGTGGATTTCCATAATGCTTACTTCTTTGCATTTTCTTCTTGCATTGTTCTATGATTTTGAACATGATTCATGTTTGGTTTTCCTGTAGCATCAATTTTTTTTTTATGCGACAAAATACCAATTTAAAAGATATAGTGTGCCTTATTGTGAGGTGGCTAGGCTTATCTTTACGGATTTTCCTACAAGTTTACTTGCGGATGGTCTAGGACCTATTCCGTTGGGTAAGTAACTTTTATTTGGGTTAATACCTACAACTAACTATGGTCGTATGTTTACATAACATCATTCACTTTTGTAGAGGGCATGAGTGTTCCCAAGTAGAACACATTTTCCAGGGTCTAGTGACAGGGTGCATGGATGTGGCTCGTGAGTTTCTGGCAGATGAGGAGTTTTTAGTCACCATCTGCATGGCCGAGCATATTGGAGATTTTATTGTAGATACTACTAGGGTAGAACTTGTGTTGTTACGTACATGGACCCTCATGTGTAACAAGAAGGCATATCGGCATCCACTCACTAGAGAGGCGGTGAGATAACAAACTTAGTTTCATAGTTTTATATCCTAACTAAAAACTTTATAGCTATGACATTATTTGACTTATTTTTAGTGCAGGTACTTGATCTTACCATGTGTCTTTGGTATCATATTGGCCATACTCTGACACACTATGATAGAGAGGCAGGGGAGAAAATTGCGGAAAGATTGTTTCCAACAGATTGTAGCTACATGATAGATGATGTAGTCTTCCCCATTGAGATGATGGTGTCATTATTAGAGGCGGGGCAGAGCGGTCTTCTTTGTTATTTTGGTAAGATTAGTCTAAATTATGATACTTGTGAATGTTATGGTATATATGTGTTTACAATATGTTTCTAATTTAATTTTTATATGGTTAAGTGGTTGCTGACAACACTTATTTAGCCTCAGGACTATGTTTTCAACTTGTTTGCGGGGTGTGGTGGTTTGGGCCAAGCTTTTGCGGAAGATATGAGGCATTGCATGTGTCTAGAGCTATATGATGTGCTCTATGAAAGATGTTTAACCGACATTGCATGTGGACCTGTGAAATGTTGATTGTGGATGCATATTTGATAGGGAAACACTGTTCTAACAGTACACATCTTAATTTTTTGATTTATATTTTGATGTACATGGTAGCCATATGACATTGACATGGCATTATGGTGTGCTCCATACATTTCATTTGGATGTTTCTTTTGTGTTGTTTTGGTACATGATGGCCACATGATGTGGCGATGATTTTGATTGTGCTTTCCTATGTAGTTGTATTATGCTGACACCATTGGCTTGTGTGTTGATTTGTATGAGATAACAAAATCATTTAAGTAGTGGAAATAAGAGTTTATGTGAAGGAAATCCCATGTGGGAAACCCGAGAAAGGGTGTACAGTTTTTTTTGGAAGAAGTCTCCATACAAAGGAGACTCTGGAAAAAAAATTCGAATTAAGTTTTATGTGAAGATAAAAAACACATACAAATGGTGCTTTTTTGTAAAATTTCATTTTGCATAAGCATTGTTGTGCTTCCATATTTCTAATGTGTGTTTGGTAGTTGAATGATTTTACTGTGAGGTTTTAAATTTTTTTTCTACACAATGATACTTAAGGATACAATTTGTGTAAAATCAGGGTTCAAAAGCTCGAAAAAACAGTTCTAATTGTAAAAGCTTGAAAATGAAAGCTCGCAAAAAAAAAAATCCCCTGAATGTAAGGGTCCAAAGGGACTTTAAAAAAACGTACGTAATGGCAATAATGAGCGTGGCTACATAAACTTCGATAATAGTTCAGCAAAATGAAAAAAAAAAGGTGATTGTTTTGTACCTTTATGTCCAAAAAATAAATTTATGAGGATAGAATAATTATACGATATGATCACCAATCCACAACCCGTGTAGGAAAATTTGTCTCATGGTCCAAAAAAATTCATAATGTTCTTCATATGCAATGGATCGCAAAAAAATGTTATTTTGAGTAAAATACGGCAATATATCAACTTTGGAGGCTTACAATGACCAAAGGGGGATACGTTCCAAAGAATTTTTTTTTCCCCATAATTAATGGTCTCTAAACTCTAAGTTCAAGAAGTGAATTTCCTAAAAGAATAGTTCTCATACAGGTTTAAGTTTTCTCAAAACCTAGAAAAGGCACTTTTATGTGTTGTTAGGGTATCACCCTAGTGATAAGTGACAAGGTTGGAGAGCCCTTCAAAGCCACTTTTGACCTTTAACACAACTCGAAAAATTTCAAGGATTATTTTAAAAAGCTATTTTAAAAATTTTCCTCCTTGTGGAAAGGTGAACAAAAGACAATGTTTTTCTTTGAAAAAGATTATTATATCTACATTATACAATATTAAGTATGATATGATAACTTTCTTTTCAAAGCTAGTGGTTGGAGACCTAATTCCTAAGGTTGCACTTTTACTTACACTAGTATGTGACCCGTGCATTGCTACAGCTAGAGAAAACATTACTTCTATTTCTATAGTGCTATCTTATCTTCCAAGTGGAACACTATCAATACTCTCTTCCTACATGTATAGCCTATTGCATTTCTAAAAGTGATACATGACACAACCTCTTGATAGATTCTAACAAACATGAATATGTGTAAGATGCTGCAAAGTATTCTTTGATACCAAGCTTGGGAGCTTCTCATAGACATCATTTTTCATGAGGTACTAGCGCTTGTCCAACAAATTCATGAGTGTAGTACTTCTATTGGGGTAGAGAGAGAGAGAGAGAGAGAGAGAGAGAGAGAGAGAGAGAGAGAGAGAGAGAGAGAGAGTCCTTTTGGTCTATCTTGGTCTAGCAATGCTATAAAACTTGATTATACAGAATAGATAAGTGAACATGGTGTGAAGAGATGAAAGCTACTAAAACTTCTTTTGAGACTCGCGTAGGTTCTGGAAATGGTTTCAATCATAGGAACCTAGTTGAATTCAATTTCTATGATCCACTCTCTTACTTGCTTATATCCTTGCATCTTTCTTATGGAGCAAGGCTTGGTAGTAATGCACATCATAACCTTGTATATGGTAAGAAGGACGTCTTTTCCATGGTCTATTTAGGGTTGACAAAAGTGCTACTAAGTCAAGAACAAATTGTGGGTAAGCCAATAAGTTTTTAAACATGAAAGCTATAGCTGCTACATTGTGTAGTTATAAAAATTTTCATGTCTAAGAGTAGAGTTGTGAAAAGATTAGGGCTTATAGTTTCCAATATACCAATAAAGATTCAAGTTTCAAAGAGATGAGTTGGCTTTCTTTTGTGCATAAGCATGGTAATGGTTTACATCATCACCTAATCACAACAATGCATAAGTAGCTTAGTATGATAAGGTGCATGCTATTTGTTCATGTAAACTTTCACGTCATTTGCATCTTAAATTGTGATAGTAATAGCCGTTTTCTGGCTCTCCGTAATTTCCATAGTAAGCTACCTCACCCTACCAAATTCACCCAAAAGCTATGGCTATCCCTACCATTTCACTGTACATAGGCGTGTGTGAGTTAGGGGGCTTTTCCCATATCTTCTTAAAAACCCTCAGCTAGCTAGTCACTGGGCTAGTTGAGCCTCATCCTACCCATTGTAAATGTAACATTAACTTTCTAATGATTACTAACGACTAACATACTAACACAAAATAGCATTGACCTAACCATAAAAGACACCTCACCTCAAGACATGTGTATAGTAACTCTCTCTCTCTCTCTCTCTCTCTCTCTCTCTCTCTCTCTCTCTCTCTCGTTACTTACTTTCACCTTATCTACCATCAATAATGCTCTCTTTTGAGCCCACACCCATGACTCAAGCAGACAAATAAGGCCCACAATGTTTTGATATTCAAAAAATCATAATCCTGATTTGTTAGCTTGTAAATTAGGATTTCCAATAATCTTTATGAGGGGTCTCCAACCTATAAATAGGCCCCTCTCCTTCTTGTAAAACAACCTCCAACATCTCACATAGCACCCCAACACTCTATGCGTGAGGAGAGACTTAGGTGTAGCAACCACTTGTGAGCTTCACTCTTGGTGTGAGAGAAGCCTTCAAGCTACACATTGCAAGTGAGAGAGCGTGAGTTCCACAAATCTCAAAACCACTATTTTATATGCTCTTTCATCATCAATAAATTGAGGTTTGGTGCATCAAAGACGTGATTCGACGTTCAAATCTTCGTCCTTCCATTTGTGCAATACGGTTTGGTGAATTCAAGGTGACTTGTGTATTTTGAGTTTTTATCAGTTGATCTTGATTTTAGAAAGTGTTTTAGTGTGTTTTTCATTGCCAGTTTTTTGTCCATTGTAAGAGGGTATTGTGGTGAGAGGTCTCCCACACCCTAAGACAGTGTGTGTGTGTTTTGGCAATGTTTAGCAATCACTAAGCATTGAGTGAGTTTTGTACAAGTTCTACGATAGCATCATAACGAACCATCTCCATTTGCAAGTCACAGATAAGGTATTACGCAAGATCCTTTCCTCTCTCTCTTCCCTTTGCTCTAGCTCTCTCTGGTCCATTTTGTGTGTGTCTTGGTGTGAGGTTGCTTGTGTGTGTTGTGTGGTGCATCTTCTTGGTTGTACCAAAATCTCTCTTGCGTCCTAGTTCGCATACCATAACTAGGTGGTGCCCCTATCTTGTTTGGGTTTGGCTGTGGGTTTGTTGTTGTGTTGTGCTTGTGGTTGCCCCATCCCCAATTGAGCAGCACGGGAGCCTTGAGGGGTGTTTAGAGGTCGCCTCTCTTGTTGCCCGCCCTCGACCGCCTCAATTTTGGTGCCCCCACTGAGGAGCGATTGTGTACTTATTGTTGTTGTATTGCATGAATGCTTAAATTTCAGCATAATCAAGTAGATTATATGAATCATGGAAACATGTATGACCGATTTTAATTTGAAGGAAACAAAAATTGATCTAGAATATGGTTCGGATTATGCATAACATGAGAAAGGAAAAAAACATTTTCACATAAGAATCTAGAATTCATGCTGAAAGACCTTTCAAAACTTTGTGTAGTTAGTTGATGATTGTTTGGAACTAATCTTTGTGTGGTTCTAGCATTGAGAGACTATGAAACGCTATACCTTTGATGATATCCCAATCTTCTTCGGAAATCCAGAAGAAGATGTTGATGATTTTCTTGCTGATTTTAGAATGGTTTGTCATATCCTTGGTAAAAGGGATGACATTGAAAAAGGGGATTTTCTATTGCTATGCCTTAGAGGCAACGCTGAGCAATGGTTTTGGAGTATGTCTTCTCAGATTGAAGATGGATATACCCAAATTTCCAAAGCTTTGAAGGCCAGATTCTCTAAAGTTCCAACAATGGAGAAAGCATGGGCTTCACTACGGAGACTTCAACAACACAGTGAAGACTACTATGCTTATGAGGATATTTTTTCTCGTCAATGGGAAGGATGTGGATTTAGTTCTACATTTCCAGATTATGTAAAAATGGATCAATTTATTTCGGGTTTGTCTCCTTTCTTAAAGACTAAGGTTACTTGTAGTGGACCCTCTACCTTTGAAGAAGCGGTCACTATTGCCCGAAAGAAGTTTCACAAGTACTTCTACATCAAAAATGGTTTCCATCATGCTGGAAGAACCAAACATCATGAAAGTGTTTCTATCAAGGAGTCATCTCCTTTGCCATACTTGTCTCCTTCTACTCCAAAAAATGTTGAAGAAGTTACTTACATGCTAGCTGATTATTCAAGTGCTAAAGTGTGTGGCCAAGATTCAAATGTGGAATCTCTTTCTTCTACCTTTATCACAAGCATGCAAAAATCGACACAAGATATCTCAAATGGCATTGATGATTCGATAATGGATACATCCAACCTTTTGGCAGAGGATCAATTTCTAGTCCGAGCAGACGAAGCTTTTGTGCAACATGACTCTATGGAGAATGAAGACCTTGAAGGTAACATTGATCTTATGGAATGTTCTGAGAGTGTATCTTGCCTAAAAGAAGAGAGTGAAGAAGAAGATGAAATCATAGGTGGAGAGATCATAGACCACATTGATCATAAAGAGATGATTGTGTACATGGAATGCCAACTCCAAAACAAATTAGAAGAGTGTGAGTTGAATCCATGTGAGGATAATCTTGAAGAAGTGTTTGAGGATGTTGAAAAGCATTGGTATGACCCATGTATGTTAAGCATGGAGGAACCTATCATGCAAGAAGCCAAAGTTTTCACAAAATCAAACAGTAATCCATCAACCTTTGAGGTGGTACGATGTGAGGAGTTACAACCTTGCCAAAGGGGGGGCTTAGAAGGGGATGAAGAACATGGGAGAGTAGTAAAAGATAAAATCATAAAAGGAAACTATCAGAAGGGTATCATTCTCTCCAATGGTGTTTTAGTGAGTGGCTCTTCATTCATGGGACAATCTCTTAGCAAGGAAATCCAAGCTTTTGAAGCCCCAATCATCTTCACATTGGGTTTCACCTCTTCAAGGTCACCTTCTCCTCTCTTCACATATACCTTTCATCGGGGACACCATACCTTCTTAAGTGGAAGAGGAAATGAATAATTGGTGATAAACGGATGTTTCCAAATCTTCTTGGCTTGGTTCTTTGGTGTATGGAGGTCGCACATTGTGATGCTTCTGGTCTTCATCATAGATGAAAAACTTGTTGATTGTTACATGTGGATATTTCATCAATCAGTACCAAAATCTATTCTCTTCCAATGTGTTGGAAGCAATAGAAACCTTTGTCTATTATCTACTTATGTGGTAAACTATTTGCAATATCTTCCAATAGCAGCTGGAAACATGGATCAAGCTTTCCTAAATCATGAAGGTCATAGAATTTTTTACTTGTTGATGAGCCTACCCAGGTTGAATGAATTTTATGAGCTACAGTTCATGAATTTTCTCATACAAGCTCTTGAAGATCGTAGCAGATACATCAACTTTACACAGGAGGAAGAGCAATCAATCTTTTAAATCACATTCATAATGATAGATGCAATGATGGACAACAGTAAAATCTACAAGTTTCTTCAACCGAAATCAGTAAGTGATTCCATACCATACATCTCGCTTTGGGAAAGATATTTCAAGATCTTTGATCCTGGGGGGTGCTTATGGAAACTTTCTCAATGGAGGAGGTTTACTCAGTCACTTCACTACGTCCTGCTGTTGTCTCTGAGAACCTTTCATATCACACAAGGTTTCTTGATCATACAAAGATGAGAGCAGACAAAGACAGACGTTACACAACCTACATGTGGTATGATCGGATAAATGGTACATGAATGTACCATTATCTAAGGGGGGGGCTAATGATTGCCGTTTTTCGGCTCTCCATAATTGCGATAGTAAGCTACCTCACCCTACCAAATTCACCCAAACTCTATGGCTATCCCTACCATTTCACTGTACATAGGCGTGTGTGAGTTAGGGGGCTTTTCCCATATCTTCTTAAAAACCCTCAACTAGCTAGTCACTGGGCTGGTTGAGCCAAAAAAATAAAAAAAATAAAAAATAAAAGTATATTATGGCCTCTTTGTGTGTAAATATTTCATTGTATATATGGCCTAAATATAGGGATTTTTTATAATTATTTTGGTATTTTATTTAAATATTTTTACTTAGGTGTGTGTTTTATTAAACCTATGTACACCTTCTTTCATCCTCTTACACCATAATTATATTTTTTGCCAATATGTACATACTCTAACCTCATATTTTTCCTTTATACAAATCACTCCCACATTTTCACCCTCACCCTCGTGAAAACAAAAAATGATTTCTACTCATTGGTCACGTTTATTATATTATTTACTTGCATACCTTTTCCTCTTTCACCCAAAATAACCTCTTTCACCCAAAATAATTCAAAGAGGGACCATATCATATAATTCCAATATCTTTCCATATCCATAACTCCTCCATATTTTTATTATTATTTTTACTCATTATTCTAACACCATGTGCTCATTGAGCTAAAGTCCATGAATAGTCCATACACTAGTCCCACCATGTATATATTTCTTTATTCACCAATAATCCTCCTCCATGCATGTGTCAAGGGCAACTTGGATGCATTGTACAAATTCAACAAAGGAGGGGGCCACTGAAGACTTTTTGTGAAGAAAAAACAGGTCTTTTGGTGGGATTTTTAATATCCATCTCCACTCTGAATTTGGAGCGGTGGTCAAAAGAGAAAATGTAGCGCACGCTCTGAATAATCATCTCAAAGTTTTTCATGATTTTTGGAGCTACCAGCGGTGAGATATGATTTTTTGAGTGGACCCCAATCTGCCCACTTTTCTCACAAGTAGCCCATAGTCTTCTCTCACCTCTTTCCACACTTCTACACACACACACATTCCTCTCAATCCCTCACTCAAACCTGCACCTTCAATGGTTTCCCTCACCTACTTCACCATTAACCTCCCCACTTACTTCCATAGCTCTCATATGAGCTCCACATGTACATACACCATCTCTATGCCTCTCTCTATTATCTCCAAAGTACAATTCCATCTTAACCCTTATATATATACATAAATTCAGCATGTGTATCATGCTTAACCTCTGCAAATCAAGAGATCTCATCGATGGAATTACCATTTTCATCACGATAATCAACCTTGGCGGCGGTGGCATAAAGAAGGGAAGACGAAGAAGAAGATCGATAGTCATTTTGAGAACCTACACAAGTAAGTCCAAAACCTCTTCGAGCTTCACCATCACAAGGATTTTCTCACTTCATTCAACCATCTTACTTCAACCATCCACCTCATCCTACCCATTGTAAATGTAACATTAACTTTCTAATGATTACTAACGACTAACATACTAACACAAAATAGCATTGACCTAACCATAAAAGACACCTCACCTCAAGACATGTGTATAGTAACTCTCTCTCTCTCTCTCTCTCTCTCTCTCTCTCTCTCTCTCTCTCGTTACTTACTTTCACCTTATCTACCATCAATAATGCTCTCTTTTGAGCCCACACCCATGACTCAAGCAGACAAATAAGGCCCACAATGTTTTGATATTCAAAAAATCATAATCCTGATTTGTTAGCTTGTAAATTAGGATTTCCAATAATCTTTATGAGGGGTCTCCAACCTATAAATAGGCCCCTCTCCTTCTTGTAAAACAACCTCCAACATCTCACATAGCACCCCAACACTCTATGCGTGAGGAGAGACTTAGGTGTAGCAACCACTTGTGAGCTTCACTCTTGGTGTGAGAGAAGCCTTCAAGCTACACATTGCAAGTGAGAGAGCGTGAGTTCCACAAATCTCAAAACCACTATTTTATATGCTCTTTCATCATCAATAAATTGAGGTTTGGTGCATCAAAGACGTGATTCGACGTTCAAATCTTCGTCCTTCCATTTGTGCAATACGGTTTGGTGAATTCAAGGTGACTTGTGTATTTTGAGTTTTTATCAGTTGATCTTGATTTTAGAAAGTGTTTTAGTGTGTTTTTCATTGCCAGTTTTTTGTCCATTGTAAGAGGGTATTGTGGTGAGAGGTCTCCCACACCCTAAGACAGTGTGTGTGTGTTTTGGCAATGTTTAGCAATCACTAAGCATTGAGTGAGTTTTGTACAAGTTCTACGATAGCATCATAACGAACCATCTCCATTTGCAAGTCACAAATAAGATATTACGCACACTACAAGAGGCTCTTCATATTAGCGACGCTCACACAGCGACGCTCAAAAAAAAAATTCCCGGCATCGCTATGAGCGTCGCTATAAGCGTCGCAAATTTATTTGTAAATTTGCGACGCTTATAGCGACGCTCATAGCGACGCCAGTTGGGGTAAAAAAAAAAACCGAGCGCGCCCAAAAACTCAGATCTCAGATCTGAGTTTTTCGGCGCCCTCAAGCAAAGAGCAGGTAACGCTCTCCCTCACTCTCTCTCTCTCTCTCTCTCTCTTTTCTTCTCCACACACACACACACACACACACACACACACACACACACACACACACACACACACACACGAGGAGAGGAAGGAGAGCCAGGTATGCTCCTTCCCTCTCCTCATTCTCATGTTCCCTTCCCCTCTTTCTCTCTCCCTCTCTCTCTCTCTCACACACACACATACACACACACATATAGTGTTTTTGAGAGAGAGAGAGAGAGAGAGAGAGAGAGAGAGAGAGAGAGAGAGAGAGAGTACAAACAAAAACAAAAATGCACACACATACATAAACAAAGAATGCACACACACATTGAGAGAGAAAAAGAGAGAGAGAGCATGCATAAACAAAAAACGCACGCATTGAGAGAGGAAAAGAGAGAGAGAACATGCATAAACAAAAAACGCACACATTGAGAGAGGAAAAGAGAAAGAAAACATGCATACGATCCAAAAAAACGCACACACATTGAGAGAGAAAGAAAGAGAAACTAAGGGAGCGTCGTAGGAAACTAATTAAAATTAAAAGACCTAAAGATCTAGCCGACGAGGAGTTGAACTGAAGACCTATTATTCAAGAGGGAAATGGCATAATCAATCTATCATACTTGGCATGGGTGATAGAAAGGTTATACCATTTATCTCTTTTTATTGGCACACACATCCACACACGCGCACACACACAGGAAGAAGAGAGTTATAACGTCGTAGGAAACTATCTTAAAAGACGTTAAAGATTAGGTTATATGTAGACTTACATTAAATTAGATTTAGGTTTATTTTTAACTAGATTTAGATTTACGTTATATTAGATTAGATGCGGGTCTCCATAGACTGCGATGCCTGCATGAAGTGGGTGAAGAAAGCCCTCAATGGAATATAGGGTATTGCTGCCTTCACTCATGGTGGGCTCCGTCGATCCAAAAGTACTGGTGAAATGTCTTCAGAAGATAGGGAAGAAGGTGGATCTTCAGGGCGGCAAGAGTCACTACATCCCCGACACAATGACCATCTAAACAACCTCTAGTCATTAGACTTACGTTAAATTAGATTTAGCTTTATTTTTAGTTAGATTTACGTTTATTTAGATTTACGCTTATTTACGTTAGATCGAGTCCACGCAAGAATTACTTACGGTTTAGGGTTTAGAGTTAGACGAACAGTGAAAAGATCTACTGTGAAAAGATGTTAAGATGAAGTGAAGTGCTACAGCTAGAGAAGAGGCAAAGGGATTTTGTCCACTACATGCAGTATCATGTAGACGTGGGTGTGTAGATTTCTTGTACCCACAAATATAGGTATTGACCAATAAAGATGAGATTATAACCCGGTGGTTCTGATCTCCGTGCACCTCTAGACCGAGGTGTGCGGGGATTGGACATGACTAGAGAATGTGAGGTAAAGAGAGAGAGAGAGAGAGAGAGAGAGAGAGAGAGAGAGAGAGATAAGACGAAGAATGCCAATAGAATATTAAATTTGTTGTCCAGGTTATAAGTTTTTTATCCTCATTATGAGTAGCGACGAGGATGTGGGACCGTCCAACCGAAACACCTATCTCTCAACGAGGGTCTTATGTCCTTGTAATCAATGCAAGCATGCTGTGCGACGGACAAGACGTGTTTCTTTGCAGCACGTTTGTGAATTTGGCGAGTTCGATCCATCTATTATAGATCGAGTTGTTGCCAATTATAACTCGTCGGACTCTGACGCTGGCCAACAAGCAGCAATCTTGCAACCCAATAGACGTATTCGCAGGCGCTTTGGTCAAGCAGCATATGTGAGGCCACAAGATGTACCCTCTGACATCTCGGGGATGATCATGCAGAGCACATTCCCAACGAGGCAATGTTTGAGCCCGAGATTGATGAAATGATCGAGACGATCATGGATTCAGAAAGGCTTATCTATGATGATATGAAAAGTGAAGCCGATACGTCATTGTATAATGGAGCACGTATGTCTAGATTGAAAGCACTCCTGGTTCTTCTCAACATGCAGGCAAAGTTTGGATGGAGTGACACTAGCGTCACAACGCTTTTCAGGTGATCTATTACAATTAGTTTACTTTAATAGAACTCTAAATGTATAATGATCTGATAGATTTTTACACGACTGTATCATATTTTTATGTTGTGTAGATTGCTGAAAGAGCACATTCTACCAGCTGACAATGTGATGCTAGATTCCCGAGATGAAGCAAGAAAGATTTTGCGAAACTTGGGGATGGATTACAATTCTATCCACGCTTGTCCTAATGACTGCATTCTTTTCAGAGGGGAATACACAGACATGGAGAAGTGTCCGAAATGTGATTCCGAAAGATATCGAGTAGATCTCCACGGGACAAAAATTCCACAAAAGGTTTTGCGACATTTTCCTTTGCTTCCTCGCATCAAGCATTTCTTCGAATGTAAGTCCATGGCCGCCCTAGCATCATGGCATGAGGAGAATAAATCTTCGGATGGTGTGCTACGAATTCCTGCAGATTGCGCACCCTGGAAACATATAGATGGAACATGGTCGGATTTTGCCAGGGAAGCTCGAAATTTGCGCTTAGGCCTGGCTATGGATGGTGTAAATCCATTTGGTCAAAGATCAACATCTTACAGTGTATGGCCCGTTGTCATCGTCAACTACAACATTCCCCCGTGGTTGACTACGAAGAAGGGGCACCTATGGCTAAGCTTGATTGTGCCAGGGCGATATAAAGTGGGGAATATGGATGTGTATCTTCGTCCACTATTGGAAGAGCTACAACAATTGTGGATTGGCATAGAGTGGTGGATATGAGCCGACACACAGGACGACGGAATGCTTTGATCAGAGGTATTCTAATGTGGACCATGCATGACTATCCCGGGCTAACAGAATGCTCAGGTGATCTATTGACACTCCTCACTCAGACACTGTAAATCTTGTTTTTCCCCATAGTTGATCTATTATCATGTGTATACATGCAGGGCTTCAAACAAGCGGATACAGAGCATGTGTCACATGTGGACCTAGACTGAATGCACGTAGGGCACCCTCACTGAAGAAGCAAATCTACGACGGTCATCAAGCGTATCTTCCGGAGAATCATGTGTTACGCGATGGCTTTTTGGGAAGAGAGCCACCAAGGATGTCTGCACAAGCATGGTTAGAGCAGAAGGAGATGTGCGATGACGGATTGCCTCCAGGGATGAAGAGACTATCTCTATGGTACGAGTTACCATACTGGCCCCGACTCGTGATCAATCACTTGCTCGATCCAATGCACATATTCAAGAATGTGGGTAATCTACTATGGGACCATTTGACCGGCAAGAAAGATACTTTGGGAGCTAGAGTTGACCTTAGAAATGTGGATCGTATGGAGCAATATTGGCCGCAAACAGCGTCTGATGGATCGATAAAACTTCCTAAAGCACCATGGATTTTCACAGGAGCCCAAGAACGCAAAGTAAAAGAGGCCATTCGATCTTTGCGGACCCCCACTGGCGCACAACAATTGAAAAGCGCACAACAATGCGGTGACGAAGTGACTGAAGAAGAGTGGGAGTACTCTCGGGGTTGCGCGACCAAGGTAAGTTTGCAATGTACGACTAGCAAGTGACTTTATTTATAAACGTTTGAACGGCCACTCATAATCTTTGTTCGTTGTAGTATAAGTCATACACAGCAGCATGGTGTAAAGGTCGACATTTTAGGGTGGAACGAATCGACAAAAAGCGTTTTACTCAAGATTGTGGAATCATGGCAAAATTTGAACAGTCTAGTCGACGACGTTCCTCTGATGCAGATCCCGTGGTGGAGGAACTCACTTACTTCGGCACGCTGCAAGAGATTTTGAGGATCGATTACAGAGGATTTTTTGTCGACTTGTTCGACGTGCAATGGTTCAAGATAATCATGGAGGGTCGAAACGCTACTGTGCGTAGAGGAGAGTCTGGTTTTCTTGAGGTGGATTCTACTAAGAAATGGACTGACCTAAGAGACACTTTCGTACTACCCGAGCATTGTGAACAAGTAAGTATATAAATAGTTAACATCCCCCTTTTACAAGTTATGTGCTTGAAAGCTCTCATGTAAGTTATGTGGCTCTGGCAGGTAGTATTTCATCCTACAAAGTCTACATCAAACTGGTGGTACGTCATAGAGGTAGCCCCTCGTAGTGCAAGGACGTATGAAGGCTACCATGTAGCAATCACAACGACATCAATGGAGGAGATCAGAGAAGATGCTCAATCAGAAGCCGCTGCGGTGGTGCCAGACGAGCATCAAGATGCTACTACTCTATATGGGGTGCATGCAGAGGAGCTACAAAATGAAACAGAGGATATGTGTTTAAACGGAGAGCTCTATATAGATATAGGAAGTTATGCTGAGTTATGCGAGGATGAGAGAGAGATCTCTTAAAGCCACAAATATTGTATTTGAACAATTTTGCTCCGTGCTGTAAAAGCTCTGGCTCTCTAAGTAGCTTCCATGGTGTATAACGCTCTTTTCTACTCGCGCTCACATCTTTTGATTGAAAATTCTGAGTTTTCGACTTGCCTCTTTTATCACTCGATTCATTGCGTCATTGTATTTATATGCGTCATTACGTCATTGTATTTAATGGTCTTTGCGTCATTGTCTACTCTATTCATTCAATATTAAGTTTAAATATTCGTGTGTTTAATGCAGGTATGGATGATGAGGAGTTTCTTTCTTCTTTGTCACCGCAGCAGAGACAGTGGTACGTGGAGCGTCATCGCTCTGGCGCATCATCGCGCGTTCCTACACCATCCGCATCTCCCTCTCTTTCGGAGCATTCGGCGCGCTCTGAAGCTTCGGCGTCGACGAGACGAGCGTCACACTCGTCTAGACACCGGCGCTCTAGTGGTGGCGGTGGCGGTTGTTGTGGGGATTCCGCCACCGATGCCTCCACACCGCCTCGTGTTCGACGAGGCTCTTTACCCTCCCCTTCTTTGCCCGCCCCCACACCAGCCACAACATCGCCATCTACGCCAGGTTTTGCACGGCTGACTGTTCCTAGAAGCTACACACCTCTACCTACTCCGCCAGGAGCCACCCCACTCGACACTCCTCGCTTCGGCGCCCAGACGCCGGTGGAGACACCTGACGTCCGTACCCCCATCGACACGCCGCTAGAGACCCCTGCCGGGACACCCAAGTTCACGCGTCACCGGCCAGAGGGCTTGCCTTACTCCGTCGACATCAGCGGCGGCATCATCATGGATGATGACGGCAAGAAGGTGATCTCGCGCATGCGTGGTCTTTGCTCTCAGCTGTTTAGACACTATATACTAAACAAATGGAGTGAAGTACCAAGTGATTTAAAAAACAGAGTCATCAGCATACTTCATGATGAGTTTCCCGTTCCAACACGGGATCAGCGCTTCAATGAAGACCTGATGAAGATTCGAATGCGCGAATACTGCAAACACAAGCGTTCCGAAGTGCAAAAAGCAATCAAGAATGGGTGGAATAGGCCAGATTGGCTGGCCAAAGAAGATTGGAAGAATGCGAAGAAAGCAGCGCGCAAGAATCCCGACAAGTGGAAGCAACAAAAGGATGCAGCCAGAGCGCGAGTAGAGGCAGGGAGCTCGCACCACTTGGGGAGCGGTGGATGGGTATCATTTGAGGCCGATTTTGTAAGTCTTTTCACATTGCTCTTTATGCATGTTCGATAGTTTAGGGTTTATGAGTTTTTTAGTTCTAACATAATGAAATCTTTGTATGTTTTGACAGTGGTCGATGACAGGACGTGATCCCACACCGTACGAGCGCGAGTACGCAGGCAGGAAGGGCTTAAACGCCCTGATGGACATTCTCAGTTCTCACGGCGGCATGCTTAGTATTAGGGTTTACTCTTTTTTATTTTTTGTATTGTTTTATAAATGTCGTTATATGTTTATATTTACTGAAAACTGTCTTTTTGTCTTTTTTTACAAAATCCGACAGATACGCCGCTTGGACGCGATGAGACGTCTGATTAAACGACGTCAGTTTAGCCGTAGCTAGATAGCATTAGTTTAGGGTTTCTTGTAGCTTATGTATCATGAGACGGATTTTATACGTCTTTTTGAACCATGTATATTATTACATTTGTCACCGCAATTCCTTTTGCCAATCAATTCTTTATGCCTATGATGTTGTACAATTGTCATTATTACATTTGCCAATCAATTCAGTTTGCCTATGATGTGTACAATTGTCAATTTTGTAAACAATGCGTCTTGTGGGTGACTATTTTGGGTCTATTATCTATCTTTGCACTGTTTTTAAAAACTGAATCAAGTACAATATGGTTGATGGGTGGCAGGGCATTCAATGCCCTGCCACCAAAAAAATATTCTCTCAGGCGTCGCTATAAGCGTCGCTATTTATGGCTCTGTAGCGTCGCTAACAGCGTCGCTATACTCTTCTGTGAGAGCGTCGCTATAGGCGTCGCTATATAGCGACGCCTATAGCGACGTTCTCGTAGCGACGCTGTTAGCGACGGTTTTAGCGACGCCGGGGGTTATAAAAACCCAGTGTATTTCCGTCGCTAACAGCGTCACAAGAGCACACAACCTCTTGTAGTGGCAAGATCCTTTCCTCTCTCTCTTCCCTTTGCTCTAGCTCTCTCTGGTCCATTTTGTGTGTGTCTTGGTGTGAGGTTTCTTGTGTGTGTTGTGTGGTGCATCTTCTTGGTTGTACCAAAATCTCTCTTGCGTCCTAGTTCGCATACCATAACTAGGTGGTGCCCCTATCTTGTTTGGGTTTGGCTGTGGGTTTGTTGTTGTGTTGTGCTTGTGGTTGCCCCAGCCCCAATTGAGCAGCACGGGAGCCTTGAGGGGTGTTTAGAGGTCGCCTCTCTTGTTGCTCGCCCTGGACCGCCTCAATAGAATTGAAAGAAAATTAACTTCACTTAGTTGTTTATTTTTGTTAGAGTTTTGGCGATCATGCTAAACTGTAGGATGTGGTGTAAAATTGAGGTTGGGACCTAGAATTATGCATGTCATTGATCTCTATCTCACTCTCCCCATATTACAAAAGCATGTTCCTCTTTCAGAGTGTAGATTGTATTCAACCATTTACATGCTTGAGCCTATTCTCCTACGCACAATCTCTACCATACCAACCATTTAGCTTATCTCCTTGGCTTAGCTCCTACTTTCTTAAATGTGAGACCGGACATTGATATAGTGTAGGAGATCCTCCTTTTGTATACACATTATGTCCCTTTAAAATTTGAGTATATGAGTATTATACCCTACTTTAGTGCTCATCTTTTTATCACATCAAATTTATTTTCTGACATTTTAGCGTGGACCATTGCCTACATTAATTTCTCTTTGATTATATTTGTTAGATGCGACCATTATATCCATAGTCTTCAAGCATGCTACATGCTGAATTTAGTCCCATAGGTCAATCTAATCTTTAAGGACGCAATGTCGACTCTCTCTCTCTCTCTCTCTCTCTCTCTCTCTCTCTCTCTCTCTCTCTGAGGTCATTTTAATTATTTATAAGATATTAGAAATCCCACCCCCTTTCCCTTCTTGAAAAAGTATGTGCGCATGTAAGCAAATGCATTCAAGATTTAATATTTGCTGCCAATATTTTTTAGGTATCTTCTATATTCTTCTTCTTCTTCTTATTCTCCTCCTCCTCCTCCTCTCTTGAATAAGAGGTCTCTTCTATATTTCTTCTTCTTCTTCTTCTCCCTTCCCCCCCCCCCCCCCCCCCCCCCCCCCCCCCCCTCTCTCTCTCTCTCTCTCTCTCTCTCTCTCATAACAGGTCTTGAGTTAAACTCTCCTCGTCCAATAGATCTTGTCTCTTGGGATAGTTTCCTACGACGTTAAAATTCTCTTCTTCTTCTTCTTCTTCCTCTCTCTCTCTCTCTCTCTCTCTCTCTCTCTCTCTCTCTCTCTCTCTCTCTCTCTCTCTCTCTCCCCACCCCCCCCCCCCCCCAAAAAAAAAAAAAAAAAAACTCATTTGATAGTACTTCTCCCTCAATTATTTATATTGGCCATGCTAAACATTGTGTGTGGCATGTGTGTGTGACCAAAAGCTCTATGTGGCGTGGTCGAAGCCTGTGGAAGCTGTGGGCACGAACCCTAAAGCTACACAGTCCTTGCAAGTCCCATCTTGCCCACGCGTACGCATGCACATGCGTGTGCGTCTATTGTGTGCGCCTACTTGTGATCTTGCACAACCTGTCTGCCCCTACTCCTGCCCTTGCATGACTTGTTTGCCCTGCATGACTGCACCCTGCAAGCCCTCAGTGCAGTAGCGTGCAACTAGAAATCAGTATGCAGTAAACAAGTGCCCTGGCTTCTAAAACTCTTCAAGGCCTAGCTGTTTTAGGGTTTCGGGACCAACAGAGAGAAAAGGTGTGCAGTTCTCTCTCAGGCCTCTGTATAGTTTGCGTTTTGTTTAGGGGGTGTGTGTGGTTGAGTGTGTGGCCTGCAGATTAACAAAAATTGTGGCTTGCTAGAGTCAAACATAAAACTCCAGAAGAGAGAGAGAGAGAGAGAGAGAGAGAGAGAGAGAGAGAGAGAGAGAGAGAGAGAGAGAGAGAGAGAGAGAGAGAGAGAGTGATGACCTTCGCATGGAATTGGTTGAATAGTGTATATACAACCGCCGCGAACCTATGGAATCCTTGGCTATGGATGCTTTAAGCCTTATCAAAGAATGTTTGCATGAGGACTTCAAGGATGCACATCAAGCTTGGGAAGGATCCGCTCCCGTCATGGAAGTGCGCATCCCTATACAAGAGCTTATGGATGCTGTTGCTCAATATGCACTTAACACGGTGATTCTTTTTTTCCCGGGAAGAATGCCTACGACATAGGATGTCGGCCATGGGTTGATTTCCTACTCAAACGGAAAGCTGTCCTAGGGGTTTACTTTGGTGTGCGAGGGTTCTATGAAGTCCTGCTGGCTGACATGGATGCTCAGGATGCTTTGCTTGAAATGTCTCCTCTTTTCTTCAATATGCAGATGACTCATGTACTGCTCTAAGCTCTCACCAAGGACTATTAGAGTCTCAATTGTCACAAGTGTCCCATCTGGATTGAGATGGTTGATTTTCCTCGCACTTGGCATCACTTTCCTCCTTTGCTGGTTGCTCAGTTGGGCAAAGTCATTTTCCCTCCTAAGCTAGACGCAAACACAAACCTTTTTTGTATTCTCTGGGACACAGATATCCCCACACCATTAGGTATTTCAATCAATTCAGGAGATGCAGTGGTTGGCAAGCATCCATTTAAGCTTAAATGGGGAAAATTTGCAAATTCCTGCTTCCGCTGTGGCAAATTTGGTCATATGCTGTCTGAATGTTTAGAAGCAAACCTGCAACTACCGCCTTCAGCAGTTCCTACTTCTCAACCTCACTCAACTTCAAAATCTTTTGCTAAGGTTTAAACCAAAGGTGCTTCAGCCTCCTCTCCGATAGTTGGGGCCAATAAAGGCAAAGGGAAACAATTACAATTATGTACACTTTCTATTCCTTCAAATGTTAAAGACAAAGGCAAAGAATAGGTTTCAACCTCTCAAACTTGGATGCTGCCCAAGAAACCCGTTAAAGCTACTGTAGCCCGTATTCCGGCATCCTCTCATAATTATGTGCCCCCTTTGAAGAATGTTGCTGAGAAAAAACTCCCTTGTAATGAAAACACTTGTTTGGTTGAAGCTTGGAACAAGGTGGTCCGCTCTTACAAGGAAGTTGTTACAGGCGAAGCCTCTACATTGCAAGGTGCCTTTCTTTTCAATCATCCGGGTCCGGGTCTTGACCCACCTCCTCAGGTGCCTGCAGTCGGGGAGGATGTGTCAATGGGCACTGACACTTGAGTTTTCTCCCATTTTCTTGTCTCCTTGCCCACTGTATATACCATATCAAAATGCATAGTTCTTTGAATTGCATCTCCTATAATGTGCGTTGGTTATGCAATCACGATAAGTGGTGGCTAACCTGGCAATATGTAAATACATGTCAAGCGGACATTGTGGTTCTTCAGGAGCATAACCAACATCAATTTGAAGGACAAACTTCTTACTTTGCGGGCTACTAGATAGCTTATGTAGGATCAACTAGCTATTCTGGCGTGCTTATGCTTGTTCAACACGAACTCTTCCCGACCTTGGTTTTCAATGAGATCCGATTGGGAGATGGATGGTTATCCAATGTATTGTTAATGGAGAAGTTTTTGAATTTGGAGGCTTATATGCATACACAGCTTCTGCAGATAGGGCACGGTTGTGGAGTGCTATCTCCTCTTATTGCTGGCATTCCAATGCATTTCTCTGTGGATTTTTTAATATTGCACCAAACCTTGCGGATAACACTATTGGGCATTCTCACATGCTTCATACAGAACAGCAATCATGGGATCAATTTATGTTGACCTATAATGGGCTTGACTTGTGGCCCTTATCGCATGCGAGTGATCCAAGATTCAATTTTCAACATAATTCTCAATCTATGTATCGTGCTTGGCTAGATCACTAGTATCTTTTTCACATGCAACAGTATGATGGCTTTGTATTCGAGATGAGGATTGATTATGCTATGTGTCTTTTGGATCATTTTCCTGTATGCTTGAAACTTTGATTTGGCTCCTTTGACATCAATGACCGCCTACCCAAGGAGAGGCTTCTGCATGTCAATAATGCTTATCTCAAGCATAGACTTTTCGCGCTATGATTGTGGATATCATCCCGCCTTTGATCTCCGAGGTGTATGTATTGGTGAAGTTGCACTTTTCATTGGTAGGCTCTCAAAGTTCTAAGGATGGAGGGTATCACTAAGCTCGGATCTGGCAAGGAGTCCCAAACCCTGCTGTCTCTTCATCGAGAAAGGATATAATGCAAGGTGGGGAGACGGGTATTGGGGCACTTAGAAATGCTAGAAATCCTAGAGATGTCGCATTATTGCCTACTAGAAGTGCAAGCACTATTGTCCATGATTCATGGGTAGGTCAATATGGTTGTCGACTACGTGCATATATTGCCCTACCTCCAAGTATCACATAAGGTGTTGTTAAACCTCTCCTTTTCTACATGCCTTGTTCAAGTCACTTACTCTCGCCGAAAGTTGGATAGTAGTTGTGGCGTGTCAGCTAATTGGGTGACCCGGCTTGTATACCCTACATCCTTGCACTAATTTCTAATCTCTTAGGCGAGGTTCTCTAGAGCAAGGTATGAAACGAAGTCCTAATGACACATCTTTATGTACATAGACCTTGAGTTGATGACAAATGGAGCGGGCGTTCAATCTGGTGTCTCTCCTTTTCTACATACTTTGTTCATGTCGTTTACTCTTAATGACAATTGCATAGTAGTTGCACTGTATCATCTAACTCAGTGACCTGGCTTGGATACCCTGCATTCTTGCACTAACTTCTAATGCACGATCATGTTGTTTTCACGTTTGTTAGTTTCTCAAATCCCAAGCCCTCCAAATCTTCAAATTGGACCTCATTTGCTTTTCTCTTAACCACTTCCTAGACCGCCCTTGAAATTGGTGCCGCTACTGCATTAAATGGTGTAGTATCGCCTCCCGTTGGCTGCATCATTCACTTCTTGCTTCTTGGGTTTCATGAAAGAGAGACCCTATACCATAGTGCATTAGCAAGAATTGTGGCTTTAGGTGGGTTTGCAATGTTCATTGTGGCCTCTGTGTGTGTGTGTGTGTGTGTGTGTGTGTGTGTGTGTGTGTGTGTGTGTTTGGCTGGGCTCTCCTCATCACAAACCTTCAGGAGCATGTGGATGGTAAAAAATAATATGGGGATGATTTTGTTCTTTTCTTTGCTCCAAATCAATATGGGTATGTTTCCGTGCATTTTCTTGCCCCTTAATAATCTCCCTCTTCTTGCTCCTAGATCCTTGAATAAATAATGCTCACATAATTTCCTTCTCTTCCCTTTGCTCTTCTATCTTGGTATGCTTTACATGCAAGTATGTATGGATTTTTGGTGGTAGAAGTGTCATTAGGCATAATATATAGATGATCAAATGGGACATGTTTGATTTTACGCCTATTGTTGAATCCTCTTTTTGAACATTATATGATGTACAAAGTGGAATTCTACTAAGATTGTACAAAGTATATTTCTAATTTCATATGATGCTCATCTCGTATGGCTAGCTATAGGAAAAGTTGAAGGATTGCTACTATATCGTCGGGATGATGCAGGGAAGCTAAGGTTGTTTGTCCATTGGGGAGGTTGAATTGCGTGCCTACAACCAAACTTGCAACATAGCCCCTTTTTACGTATGTGTGTGTGCGCACGTATTTGTGGGTAGACAAAGGACCTTTGAATTACCTTGGCTTCAAATATACTCAATTGTCCTCTATAAGAGCGTGTTTTTGTGCGTTATTCAACTCAAGGGTAATATATGTCCACATTCCTTCAAGCATCTATTTGTGTATTGGCAATTTATAGTGTAACTTAAGTTTCTTCCTTCAAACATCTTTCCATGTTTTGTGTCACTTATGTGCAAGTGCAACACCAAAAAAGCAGCTATGTTGACCTTTGGGGTATAAGCTACCTAGGAGATAGATGACATTAGTTTTGATGCTCCCCTCCCGCGTGTTGAAGAGTATACTTACAGAACAAACACCAATTTTGGTGAGTTTCTATCAATTTATAATGCTTTGTGTCTTGACAGGTTGACCTTGAGGTGGGAATCCTACCCAAGCATGAGGTGCTAAGGTGTTTAAGGTGTTTGTGGGAACTTTGCCCAAGCTTGGGGTGCTTCTCATGCTTAAACAACTAAGGTGCTTGAAGTGTTCAATTCAAAAATGATCTCTCAAGAGGCATAAACAGTTTTTAAAGGACGAGGTGCTTGAAATGTTCAATTCAAACATGATATCTTAAGAAGCATAAAGGACACATGTCAAGATCCTCCCCATGTGGCCCTCACGATGTGCTTAAATCCTATTGGATATGCTTTAAAGAGGTCCAATGAGAATTTAGATGCATAAAAATAAATAACTAAGTTCTTTCTGTCAAAGAGAAAAAAGAGGACACATGGCCAATTGATATAATTAAATGATACGCGAGAGAGAGAGAGAGAGAGAGAGAGAGAGAGAGAGAGAGAGAGAGAGAGAGAGAGAGAGAGGGTATACTCTCCCACACTCTCTCTCTCTCTCTCTCTCTCTCTCTCTCTCTCTCTCTCATTATGGGAAGTGCAAAGTGCAAGAGCTCCATCTCCTTCTCCAAGCTTGTTGAGAAGTGGGGACCCTACACCAACATTCTTGGCTATGGAATGCAAATCCAACCAAGAGCCGTGCTTCAATGCTTAAGCTTTCCATCTTCTTCATCTTCATTACTATGCTATTATGCTATGCTAAGCAAGAAGAGTGATGATAAGTGAGGAACTATTTCTTTCCCTATGGATGATTCTTCTTCCTCTTCCCTACCCTCATTCCCCGAATGGAATGGTTGCCAACATAAAGTTCTGTGAAAAGAGAATCTATTTCACCTACAACGAAAAGAGCATGTACATAGATGCTACTGAGTCGAGGAACCCTATATCCCTGGTAGCTATGCTTGCTTTTGATAAGTCAATAAAAGCTCTATTTTTGTGTATATGATTTTTGTTAGAGAATCTATAAATAATTCTAATGTTTTCACAAGTAGTGACGGCCAGTTTTTGAAACCGCGGCTGCAAGAACCAACCCCAATCGGGAAGGATCATAATACAGGGAAAAATGATTAAAAAAATGTTTTTACATGCACCACCACCCCTTCCATGCTTGCATGCAGTGGGCCGCCTTTCAGCCTGGCCACAGTCACTCCACACTCCTCCATTATCACCAGAGGATGATCTCTCCTTCTCTTGCTTGGCTCTGCCAACCCACTATCACTCTCTCTCCCTTGTTCATGTGTCACCAAGCCCAATGGGCACATAAAACAGATCTTCTCTCTCTCAAGGGCCACCATACAAAGGGACAAGAGTCTCCCTCTCTCTCTTTCATTATACATACAACCTTGTCTCACTCACACTCTCACATTCTCCTCTATCTCTCTCCCCTCTCGTCCACACTCTCTCATCCTCACCAAGTCTCTTTCTCTCTCCCTCTCTTGTTTGTCAACCATGCGGTCCGCTTCCCTACTCTCTCTCCCCCTCATCCACTTCCCCCCTCTCTCCCCATCACCCACTCTCCCTAGTCCACCAACCAGCCTCTCTCTCTCTCTCATCTCTACCCCCCACCTTTTCTCTCTCTTCCTTCGTCCCTTTTGACTCGGTCTCTCTCTCTTTCCCCCTCGTTCAAGGCCATGCAAGTGCATGCAGAGAGTTTCTCTCTCTCTCTCTCTCTCTCTCTCTCTCTCTCTCTCTCTCTCTCTCTCTCTCTCTCTCTCTCTCTCTCTCTCTCTCTCTCTCTCTCTCTCTCTCTCTCACCCACCACACTCACACACTCTCACTCTCTTCCCTTTATAAACTGTCCCCCACACATCCCTCCCTGGCGCTCTCTCACCCTCACGCTCCCTCAATCCCGTTGACTTTCCCCCCTTGGTGTTTGTCGGAACAGACAGCCATGAGCCGGTGCAAGAATCAAACTCTCTCTCTCTCTCTCATACACACCCACCCACACACACACACACACACACACACACTCCCCATACCCCTCCAACCCCTCTCACACCCTCACGCACACTCTCTCTCTCACTCACGCTCTTTGTGTAGCTGCAACACATAAGAGAATTATAAATAATATAATAGAAGTTACTCTCTCTCTCTCTCTCTCTCTCTCTCTCTCTCTCTCTCTCTCTCTCTCGCATTCCCACGCCACACCCTTACCGACATTACACACACACACACAAACACACAAGCGCATACGCACTTACGAGCACAAAAAAAACACATGCGCATACATACACGAGTACGCACATGTACACGCATACATTCAAACCCTCATGTACACACATGCACATACACACACAATATACGCACGCCATACACACCCACAAAAGGTAAAAAAAGTGAAGGAATTTGACATCGATTCCCAACACAAAAAAGAAGGACGGCCAAGTCACGCAGTGGAAACATCAAATCAAGAAGTGACATCGAAGGCATGCCCCGATCAACCTCGAAACTGGCAAACGCGCTACACCGATGCACCAACGAGGCCCACCAACCCTATGATGTGGCAGCCCAATGTTTCGACCTTCACGAAAGGCGCCGCGAGTGGCTCCAGAAGGGAGTGCGTAGGCAAGATAAGCATTTTTCGCTTCTGGGCTGGCGTCGATCGAGCATTGTAGCGTGCACTACGATTTCTTCTTCCATCCTCTGCACCTCTTGCTGGATGCCTTCGCCATACCCTTCCTTGGCTTCACACTCCATTGACTTTTGGGCGGCCCTGCCCCTTTTAATATTGGGCGGACGGCCTCTCTTTGGTTTCCTTTGGCCGGCCATAGGCTGAGGCCCTTGGGTAGCCTTAGCTTAAGTGCTTTGGTATGCCAAGTCTACTATCCTCATAAGTGCTCAAGAACTTCCTACGTGCTCATTGCTTTGTCCTAGGTGTGGTACCTTGGAGAACATCTATTGTAGGATTCACTCGACATATGCTTACACCTCGAAGGCCTTTGACCATGTCCCTTAGAGCTGCATCTGGCACACTTTTAACTTAAAATTGGTTTGTTAGCAAGCCTTTATTAATGCTAAATAGTCATGTAGGATTCAAATACACTTGATTGGCATCCCTTTGCTCATTTTCTTGTCATGGGAGCGGAGCGGCACGACAACGTTCCATGTATCTCAACGTCAAAGTTGATGAAAATTGGTATATAGCCTCCTGCACATGACCTTGTCTACATACTATCAAAATTTGGAGAAAAAATTTGACAGAGGAACATGGATCGCGATCCATGTACCTCAACATAGTGGGGGTGCCTGACTTGGTGATCTTAAAGACATACTTGACAACATCCCAAATCTCAAGTTTTAGCTATAAATACCTTATGGAAACCAAGGTACAAGCAAAAGTTCTTCTGTTCTGGTTCTGAAACTGTATTAAGTGTTGTTTCAAGTACAGTTCACTAAAAGTTCTCTAACTTTTGATAGATAACTCCAAATTGAGTCAGGTATAGCCAGGAATTTTTCTAAGTTTCCTAAATCCAAACTTTTAGGGTACAGAGAACTATTTTCCAGAGACCAAAAGAGTCACAAGTTCTTGACTTCTGAGAGACCTCACCAAGGGCAAAAAGGGATAAGTTGAACCAAGCCAAAGTGGGATTGTTAAGGACTATCTTGAGTGTATTGAGTGAGCCTCCAACATGACAAATCACCCACCACCAGGGTTTTCTACTCCACTCAAAGACATGAAAAACGTTGGAATTCCTTCAACAGGGGTATTGGGAGAATACCTAGAGGAGAGACATCCTTTGATCAATAAACTGAACCTGAGATTCATTAGAACCGATGAAGCCATGTGATTTCTTACAGATTACACTTATGAGGGCTTATACAGATTCACAAATGGAGATAAATATATCTTCTACAAGTATGAGAACCCAATGATAGAGAGTTGACCACCCATAAGAACCTCTATGCATTCACGTATACAGATGCCCATGAAGTGCAAGTTTTGATGGTAGATAAGTAGTACAAACTTGTCGATATGATTGACCTAGAGAGATACACATACGAGGATACTCCGATCTCTACTTACTTTCAGCCAATAACGTTATCGAGCACATATCTGAGAGGATCCCACCAAGATTTTCTCCAAGACGAGAGGAGAGATCAAGAGATATCTTTCTAAGAGACCACAAATTGGTTAGATTAGTGATTGGACCACGAAGATTAAGACCATATCAAGTGGCCCAATGTGTCAAAACAAAGTACGATGGGTCAGCGGATCCATATGCTCATGTCTCACTCTTCAAACAAGTTTTGAGAGCTGAACAGATTGCAGATTTCCATACTCAATATGAGAGATTTGGATTGACATTGGAAGGAACAACCTTCACTTGGTTCCAACCATTGAATAGAGATACTTTTCCCAACATAGCACACTCTTGTAAGAATTTACGGAGGAGTTCTTAAAAGGGGAATCAAACATAACACAATGTCCCAAATCTACGCTTTCTGTCATAAAATCTCATATCTAACCAACCCAAATGATTTTCTCGTATTAAATTGATCACTTAATGTGGGAGAATAAACGGGAACAAGTGTTAAGATATAGATATGTGCTTATAGATCTTTCTCAACACGGGGCCAATGGTAAAGGGGCCCAAAAGGGAGATGGTCTATCAAAGAGCAAGGCTAACCAATGGAGCATAAGACCTTACTAGGGTTAGCTTCATTGAAGACCTCCAATAAATGTGTGTAAAAGTCCTTTGACCTTAGGTAAGCTAGGGTTGAGCTTGAGGTGGGAACCCGGCCCAAGCTCGAGGTGCTTGTCCTGCTTGAGGTGCTTGTCGTGCTTGAGGTGTTTGTCATGCTTGAGGTGTTTGATTAAGATGCTTGAGGTGCTTGACTGGCTCCATGCTTGAAGTGCTTGACTTGCTGCATGATTAAGGTACTTGAGGTGCCTTGAGAAGCTTGCCTGAGATGCTTGTGGGAACACCCCCTAGTTCAAGTGCTTTGTCATGCTTGGTGAGTAAGGTGCTTGATCACCTAAAGTCAAAAGCATTCCTACAAGAGGGGGGGCGAGCCCTTTTCCTAGGGACTAGAGAGAGAACACCCACTCACACACACAAGGGAAGCCCCAACTTGAAGAGGCAGCAAGGACACATGTCAGGCCCCTACCCATGTTACCTTCATGTGTTGCTTGAAGCCTATTAGCTAAGCTTCAAAGGGGTCCAATGATAAATTACATGAATTATCTAATTGTTTTAGCATTTATCTAGCCCTCTCTCTCAAAAAGGAAAGGGGGACACTTGTCTCAAGGCTACCCATGCTGCTTGTAATGCCTCCTGCTCATGATTGGCTAGGCTTGGGAGGGTCCAATGAGCTTCAAGCATGAGCTACAAGGGGGGGTCGACCCAAGCTAGCTAGGGGCTTGATTGAGAGGTATACTCACCCACACACACTCACAATCACTCTCATTGTGTGCTATGCAAAGTGCAAGAGCTCCCTCTCCAAGCAAGTAGAGGTTGAGAGCCTACACCAACACTCTTGGCTATGGAGTGCAAATCCAACCAAGAGCCATGCTTCAATGCTTGAGCTTGTCATCTCCTTATTCTTCATTACTATGCTATTATGTATGCTAGCAACAAGAGTATGATAAGTGAGGAACTAGTTTTTCTCCTATGAAATATTTCTTCTTCCTCTTCCCTACCCTCATTCCCTGCTAGCTCTCTCCACCTTCGAAGGTGTTTGAGGTCTTGGGACTGAGGCTTGGGACAATTAAAGATTTCTTCAAGTTTAGGCTATGCTATGATGGTGATGCATGAAGCTTTCCATCTTCATTGCTTCACCTAGGTCACAAGGAACACAAAGAATGTATTGTGACAAGTCTCTCTTTATGGGAGAAATCATAATACAAATGCCTATTGGAGGGGGGACCGGCTCCACATAAATCCGGTCCTCAACTGTTGTCATGTTCTCTAAATTCTCTCTCTTGCAAAAGTATTGTCTATGCCAAGTTAACTAATTGCTATGATTATGTTGCTATCTTCAATTATGTCTACCCGCTATGCTCACAAAATCATTTCTTGAAAGTATTCTCATTAAATTCCGTTACTCTCAAGTTGAATAGGAAAATTCCATTACATTGGTATCAGAGCATTTGGTTTCTCTTTTCTTGCTTAAGAAGAGAGGTCCTTAAGTAGCCTATAAATGGTTGATGTTGTTAATTATAATATGGTAAGTGGAACAGGGATCTAATATCGGTTTTGTTAAGCCCACTATGTGGGGGATGGTGCACACCTCGGGAGCTTTGGACTTAATAATGGAGTGTTTTTAGACTTGCCTATGGCTTTACCATTATTGAGCCATAAGAAGTCCGAAAGGAGTTAGCCCTTGGCAACTCTGCTATGTTAGACCTACTCCTCTACTCTCTATAATTAACCACTTTGAGCCGTGGGTGTAGATACTTAAGAGCCAATTTTCAAAGGCTAAGAGGAGTGGCAACTAAGGTTTTGAATTGACAAAGCATACACTAAGCACATACATAAAATTTTGTTAACATGGCTGACAATAATCAAGAGAGTAGAATGAACATTGATAGCTTTGATTTTGCACATGAAGGTGCTAATGATGATGCTCCCATGTTTGTGAATTATCTTGTGACTAGGTTGCAACAAGCTATGGGCAACCCTACCTTGCAAGCCAAAGTTACTCAACAACTTCGTGCCTATGGAATTTCCCTTCCTCTCCAAGAGGAGAGAGAGCTTAGGAGGCCTCTTGAAGAGACCCCCAAAAGAAGACTCTCTCCCATTCGAGAGGAGGAATCCAAAGAGAAAGAAAGCAATGAAAGCCTAAGTTCTTCTGAAGATGTGGCTCCACGAAGAAGGCGGTCTAGACGATCGCCTACTCCTCCCAAGAGGAAAAGAGCAACCCATAGTCCTTCTCCTCATCACTCTGAAAGGCAAGAGAGGAAACAAAGGAAGAAAAGGGCTAGGAAGAGGTCACCCTCTTCTCCTTCTTATTCACCTTCCTCCTCTTCCGATGAAAGTTATGGCTATTCTCCTAGAGAATACAAGAGGGGAGGACATCGCAAATCATTTCCTGCATGGCGAAGGTCACAAAAGCTAAAGAAGTTCAAGGAGGGAGGAAAGAGGATCTCTTTTCTCACCTACGATGGCACCTTTGGTGCTACCGAAAAAGTCTTGGCTTTCATCCAACAATTTGATGCGGCCTTTGGGGACGAGGGCTTCACAGAGTCCTCCAAACTACGTCATGTAGCTATGCACTTCCAAAAATCAGCTCGTCAATGGTAGGCTAGCCTTCGTGGCAATGGAGAAGCCCCAAAGACATAGAAAACTCTACGAGTTTCCATCATGAAGCAATTTCTGCCAAGCGATACTAAAGATAAAGTTCTTACCAAATGGCACGGCTTGAAGCTTCTCTCTCATGAGTCTATCAACAAGTATGTAGACAAGTTTTGGGATTTACATCTCAAAGCTACTGTCTTTCAAAAGATAGACTTTGCCGAGCAAAGACAACAATTCTCTGCTAGATTACCTGAAGAGATGGCCGAATATATCAACTCTCAACGGCCCGGTACTATTACCGAAGTAATCCACCACACCATGGTTGCTTCACGCATCAATTTCCATCAAGGGGCTAGACGTAATGTCAAGCCCATGGAAAACAAGGATAAAAATGATGCAAAGGGGAAATCCAATGCTCAAAATAACTCCCAAGGCACTTCCAACAACAACAACAACAACAACAATCGGTCCAAGGAGAAGGGAGTTTACAAAGGTAAAAACAAACTCTCTCCTGAAGAGCTTGAAGCTTTTCGCAAGGACCATAAGTGTTTCAAGTGTGGAGAGCAAGGACATGGCTATCGTTCTTGCCCCAAGAAGAATACTCGCAATGAGACTCCTAGAGCTTCCACCATCGAAGCTCCAAAAGAGGATGCTCATTGCAAAGGATCATCACTCTCCTATGCTTGGGGAAAGGTAAGAGAGCATGATGCCTTCATCTTGTTTGACCCAAGCTCTACTCTCAACTTCATATCAATAGAGTTGGCCACCAAGTTGGGCATTCAAGCTTTTGAGATGGGAGATATAGTAGTCGCTGATGCAGCTTTCAAGGGACAACAAGCCTCCGTTACTCCCTTGATTGGGAAGTTGAGGCTTCATGTCCAAAGCTATGTCGACAAAAAAGACTTCTTCATCTCTCCTCTCCAACATCAGGATGTTATCCTAGGGGCACCATGGTTTGATCGCATGGCTGCCCACATGAAGTTCCCTGAAAGGAGAATTTACTTCACTTATAGGGGAAAGAACATGTATATAGATGCTAGTGAGCGTGGTCGCACTATTCCACTTGTAAATCCTCTTTCTTTTGATAAGTCAATGAAGACCTCAGTTTCTGCGTACATGATTTTTTTCAAAGAGTCTCCAAAAGATACTAATGTTTCATCAAATGTAAATGATAGGAATCAAGAAGAGTTAGACTTGTCTAATTTTCTAAAAGGATTCCAAGATGTGTTCATCGATGATATCCCTATGGACTTACCTCCAAAACGAGGGGATGATGACCATCGTATTGAGATCCTTCCTGGAAGCTCACCGCCTAACAAGCCTCCTTATCGAGTCTCACAAGCTCAACAAGAGGAGATCATGAGCAGTACAAGAAATGGTAGACAAAGGGATGGTGAGGCCTAGTTCCTCTCCCTTTTGTTCTCCAGTCCTTTTAGTGCAAAAGAAAGATGGTACATACCGTATGTGTGTGGACTATCGAGCACTAAACCATATCACTATCAAAAACAGATTTCTCGTGCCTCGGATAGAAGATCTGTTTGATAAGCTACAGGGCTCTACCTACTTCAGTAGGATTGACCTTAAGAGTGGCTATCATCAAATAATGATAGTGGATGGAGATATCCTAAAGACCGCGTTTCGCACAACGTTTGGTCTTTATGAATATCTAGTCATGCCTTTTGGCTTGACTAATGCACTAGCTACGTTCAATCGTTTGACGGAGAAAATTTTTAGACCATATCAAAAATTCACTGGAGTGTTCTTTGATGATATCATCATCTACTCCAAGTCTTTGGAGGAACATAAGAAGCATCTCCAAGTGATTTTTCAAGCATTGAGGGAGAACAATCTTTATCTCAACCAAAAGAAAAGCGAATTCTTCCTTCAAGAGATTCAGTATTTAGGTCATATTATCTCTAAAGATGGTATCCAAATGGATCCATCAAAGTTAGAGGTAATAAAAGCATGGCCTAACCCAAGAAATCTACATGAGCTAAGAAGCTTTATTGGTATGTGTGCATACTATAGACGCTTCATAGCAAAATTCTCTCAAGTAGCAGGAACACTACACGACTTAACTAAGAAGAACGTTAAGTTTGTATGGAATGCTAAGGAGAAAAATGCTTTTGAAAAACTCAAAGAGAAGCTTACTTCCCAACCAGTCCTCATGCTTCCAGATCTCTCAAAGCCATTTGAGGTCCAATGTGATGCTTGTGGTGATTGCCTTGGAGTGGTTTTGCTTCAAGAAGGGCATGCCATAGCATATGAGAGCCGAAGGCTCAATGGTGATGAACGAGTCTTGGACATTTATGAGAAAGAGATTTTAGCTGTTCTACATGCCCTGGACACATGGAAGCACTACCTATTGGGGACTCCATTTATCCTACGAACCGACCACCAAAGTCTCAAGTATTTCATGACGCAAACCAAGATTTCCGACAAACAAATGAGGTGGGCAAATTTTCTTTCACAATTTCCATATTTCTCACATAGCTAGTAAGCACAATCAAGTTGCCGATGCACTTTCACGACGACCAAAAGTTAATGCGGTGTCTATAGCTACTCGCAATGATCTATCCTCTATGATAGATGAGTATGCTACTGACCCTGACTTTAGAGACATAATGTCAGCCCTTGCTTTGGGGAAGAAAGAGGAACCATTCACCTTGCAGGATGGTTATCTTCTCCACGGAAATAGGCTATGTGTTACTCATTCCATTCGTGAGAAGGTTATGTATGAATCCCATGCTCCTCCATATGTAGGGCATAGAGGTATTCAACCTACTCTCCGAGGATTAGAGATGTATTTCTATTGGCCTACCATGAAAGTGGACATACAAGAGTATGTTTCAAAATGTGTCGTATGCCAAAAGACCAAGTATGATAGAGGGAAGCAACCTGGATTACTCCAGCCATTGCCTATTCCAAATTCACCATGGGAGAGTATATCCATGGATTTCATCTTTGGATTGCCCAAGTCTATCCATGGGAATACAGGAATATGGACAATAGTCGACAGGTTTAGCAAGCAAGCACATTTTATTCCTGTCAAAAAGACTATTAAGGCACATCAAATGGAAACTCTCTTCATATCTCAGATTTTCAAGCACCATGGATTACCCACATCTATCGTGTCAGATAGAGATCCTAGAATGACTAGTAATTTCTAGAAAGGTCTCTTTGAAAATCTAGGAACATGATTGAATTTCTCTTCGGCTTATCACCCACAAACGGATGGCCAAAGTGAGATAGCCAATCTTACGATACTCGATCTACTCAAGACTTATGTTACCGAAGTAGATCAACGCTCACAATGGGAAAAGTATTTACCTCTAGTAGAGTATGCCTACAATAATACTGTACATACTTATACGGGGAAAGCACCTTTCGAGATCATAGAGGGGAGACCTAAAAGTCCCTTGCTACTGAAAGTACATGGGAAGATCTTCGCCGCCGATGAGTATAGCCATGACCTACAAGAATCTTTTCAAAAGATTAGGGAGGCTATAGCCATCTCTCAACAAAGGAAAAAAGCTGCTGCTGATAAGCACAGAAGAGCCTTAATGTTCAAAGAAAATGATTGGGTCTTACTCAAGTTTCCTAAGGCTCAATTAAGGCAAACGACGGGCAAAAATCCTACGGGCCATCAAAAGTATTATGCTAAACTAGCAAAAAGATACTATGGTCCTTTCCAAATCTTAAAGCCCATCAATGAGACGGCTTATCAACTCAAGTTGCCCAACCATTGGCTTATACACAATTCCTTTCATGTAAGCTTACGTAAGCCCTACAAAGGAGAGCCACCAATTGAACCAATTATTGAAGACCCTCCCGAAGTCGAAGACCAAGAAGAGGTGCTACAACCTGAAGCTGTCCTTCGGCATGAAGACAAGGTACTACGACATGGTAAGATAATCTGACGGTATCTTATTAAGTTCAAAAATTATCCTTTTGAAGATGCTAAATGGATGCAAGGAGTACAACTTAAGGATAGTATGAACCTTGTCAATGCTTACAATGCTACATTAGAGTAAGCAAATATACAAATTTCTTTTAAATGACTCATGTTTTTGTCTTATATGACTAGTCCTCTTTTTAATTGTGCACAAATTTAACTAGTATGCATGCTTAGAATCATGTTTGTGATGACGACGTCTCTCAAACACCAAGTAGAATTTGTCACTCTACTTTGGGAGAATGAAATGGACTAAAGAGCAGACATGCTTGGGGCACCTATGTCTCCCAAGCACCAAATGGATTAGTCATCCATCTTGGAAAGATGTCGTAGGGTAAAAAGGGATCCTTTACCCGCTAAGTACGATTGACTAATGACTAAGACTTTATCTCTTCTACCTCATAGTCGAGGACGACTATGATTTCAAGAGAGAGGTAATGTCATAAAATCTAATATTCAACGAACCCAAATGATTTTCTCATATTAAATTGATCACTTAATGTGGGAGAATAAACGGGAACAAGTGTTAGATATAGATATGTGCTTATAGATCTATCTCAACACGAGGCCAATGGTAAAGGGGCCCAAAAGGGAGATGGTCTATCAAAGAGCAAGGCTAACCAATGAAGCATAAGACCTTAGGGTTAGCTTCATTGAAGACCTCCAATAAATGTGTGTAAAAGTCATTTGACCTTAGGTAAGCTAGGGCTGAGCTTGAGGTGGGAACCCGGCCCAAGCTCGAGGTGCTTGTCCTGCTTGAGGTGCTTGTCGTGCTTGAGGTGTTTGTCATGCTTGAGGTTCTTGATTAAGATGCTTGAGGTGCTTGAATGGCTCCATGCTTGAGGTGCTTGACTTGCTGCATGATTAAGGTACTTGAGGTGCCTTGAGAAGCTTGCCTGAGATGCTTGTGGGAACACCCCCTAGTTCAAGTGCTTTGTCATGCTTGGTGAGTAAGGTGCTTGATCACCTAAAGTCAAAAGCATTCCTACAAGAGGGGGGGCGAGCCCTTTTCCTAGGGGCTAGAGAGAGAACACCCACTCACACACACAAGGGAAGCCCCAACTTGAAGAGGCAGCAAGGACACATGTCAGGCCCCTACCCATGTTACCTTCATGTGTTGCTTGAAGCCTATTGGCTAAGCTTCAAAGGGGTCCAATGATAAATTACATGAATTATCTAATTGTTTTAGCATTTATCTAGCCCTCTCTCTCAAAAAGGAAAGGGGGACACTTGTCTCAAGGCTACCCCTGGTGCTTGTAATGCCTCCTGCTCATGATTGGCTAGGCCTGGGAGGGTCCAATGAGCTTCAAGCATGAGCTACAAGGGGGGGTCGACCCAAGCTAGCTAGGGGATTGCTTGAGGGGTATACTCACCCACACACACTCACAATCACTCTCATTGTGTGCTATGCAAAGTGCAAGAGCTCCCTCTCCAAGCAAGTAGAGGTTGAGAGCCTACACCAACACTCTTGGCTATGGAGTGCAAATACAACCAAGAGCCATGCTTCAATGATTGATCTTGTCATCTCCTTCTTCTTCATTACTATGCTATTATGTATGCTAGCAACAAGAGTATGATAAGTGAGGAACTAGTTCTTTCTCCTATGAAATATTTCTTCTTCCTCTTCCCTACCCTCATTCCCTGCTAGCTCTCTCCACCTTCGAAGGTGTTTGAGGTCTTGGGACTGAGGCTTGGGACAATTAAAGATTTCTTCAAGTTTAGGTTATGCTATGATGGTGATGCATGAAGCTTTCCATCTTCATTGCTTCACCTAGGTCACAAGGAACACAAAGAATGTATTGTAACAAGTCTCTCTTGATGGGAGAAATCATAATACAAATGCCTATTGGAGGGGGGACCGGCTCCACATAAATCCGGTCCTCAACTGTTGTCATGTTCTCTAAATTCTCTCTCTTGCAAAAGTATTGTCTATGCCAAGTTAACTAATTGCTATGATTATGTTGCTATCTTCAATTATGTCTACCCGCTATGCTCACAAAATCATTTCTTGAAAGTATTCTCATTAAATTCCGTTACTCTCAAATTGAATAGCCAAATTCCATTACACTTTCAAACATAAAAAGAACGAAAGAGTGAAGGAATATTTGATTCACTTCAAACAGTAGATAGATAGATTTCCTGTGAGAGAGCTACCACGAGATGAGAGATTAGCAGTTCTCTTCATAGAGGGCTTGAGGAATGAGATTCTCAAAAAGGACCTAAATTTGAAATGATGCACGGCATTTGATCAAGTCACTAGAGAAGTTCTATATCTAGTTGACAATTGTAAGGCCTATGGAGAAGTGACTGAAGACACAGACAACACGACTAGTAGTGCCTCATCTCCAAAGAGCGAATCAACAACAAAGAGAGATGTTCAAACTCTTTGGGAACTGATCATTGATCAAGTGGTCGAGGGGGTAATTAGAAGAATAAACCAAGGCTACAAACAAAACCTAGATGTATGACAGCCTCAATTGAGGAGATGCAATACTTGTAGAGAGGATCATCCCACTCCATGGTGTAGCACTCAACCAAAGATTCAACAAATGCTAAGGTAGCAACCACCTCTTTTGAACGATGGTAGAGTAGTAGTCAACTACACTCAACCAACGTCTGTGCCACAACCCATGAAAAACCAGTACTCCATGGATACGAATACACTCATGTTCATAGCCAATCACGAGTACGGGTCAAAGAATATTCTTACTAGGCAAGACCAACCATTGGCTAGATCACCAGCTATGAAACAAGAAGGTCTATGCTATGAGTGTGGAGGTGACCATTGGGCACGAAGTTGTCCAAACAAGGGTCCACAAATAGAATTATTTGTATTCTATGAACGTTGTGGAAGAGACAATCTATGCCAACATTGTGCTAAAAATACAGACTACAAAGGGAAAGCAACAACGAACATTGTAGGCATGATGCCTTCTTCAAGCAGACCTGAGGTAGAATCCACAATTCCAATAAACGTGATGACTCGAGCTCAAGCTCAAGAAGCTACTAAAAACACAATCATTGAGGAGGAAGCCACATTCCCCCATCAAACAGAAATCAAAACCTGATTGATGAGAATTGCAAGAAAATCATGGAAAGCCAAACGAGACAAAATGAAAGAAAAAAGTCTACAAGAGAAAGATGCTTTGGAAATTGAAGTGAATCAAACAAAAGAACATTTTAGACAAGAGCAAGAAAGCAACAAAAACGCAAAGGGACCTAAAGAGTAAAAGACTAACTCGGAGTGTTTAGTCTTGGTCGACAAAGTCTTTGAACCTTTAGATATAATTTTGAAGGCCTATGAAGCTAAGCTAAAACCCAATCAAACCCAAGAGGATAGATGGCTAATATATCCTCGTCTAGGGTATGAAAAAGAGAGGTTGCAAATGTGCAAGGAGCTCATCCAAGTGGCCCAAGCTCTTATGCATATTCCAAATGCGCGAAAAATAGAGGTACTAATCCGCGAAAAATCTAGGAATTGAAAAGTCATGGTATTGTAAACAAAGAGCAGGAAGAGTCAGGAGTTGAGGCACCTTTAGATACAAGAGAAGTAGCCAATACCACAGATGGGGTGGGCTCACAAGTAGTGATTCCAATTTCAAAGGTAGAAGAACCGTGGCCACAATCCTTATGGGAATCAATCAAAAACCGAAAAGATGGTAGCGCAACTTTACAGTCAGCACCTATCCCTGAGATAAACATGGATAATGCATTTTTCGCAGGGGATATAATATCTTTATATGGGGATGCCGGATCTGTAGCATCTGAAGAGAGGGAGCCACACTCTCTACAGACTTTTCCATCTTTCACAGGAGAACTAGAAATAAAATTGGAGGTTAAAATGGTACCTTCTCAGTGGAAAGCCACATCAAAAATGATGGATACCAAGAGCTTGCACGAATTGATGTCTTCTCCTATACAATGCACACTTTATCTCTCAGAGCTACTAAAAATTAGACTGCTGGGGCCAAATGGACAAAAACCTAGAAAACATGGGGTTGAAAATCCCTTCACTTGACCAATGTGCGAGAACAAAAACAAGGATGACACCTCCCCTAAGAAACCATAGACAAATCCAGTACCAGTAAATAAGGTGTGTAACTAATGTGAAGGAGAAGAAGGAAACACCACCTTACCACTTGAGTACAAAGGAGTAAATACGATTGCTATATTAGATAGTGGGGTAGGAATTGCCATTGCAGCCACAGAAATATGGAAAAAATGGGGAAAGCCTACTCTTACAAAAACTCGAATGAAACTGCAATTAGCAGATGGATATGTGGAGAAACCCATAGGAATATTAGAACAAATCATTGTATCCTCGTATGGCATAGAGTATGAGAACACCTTTGCCATAATGAATTTTGATAAGAGAAGCAACTTTGATATCATATTTGGTAGACCTTTCATGCGTCAACTCAAAATGGTACAAGATTGAGGGTATGACTATATCTACTTGATACACAAAGAGATCACTACAAAAATCAGTGTCAAAGGTCATAGTTATAGAGATGTAGAACAAACCCTTGGAAAGGAATTAAACTCTACAGCTAGCCAAGAAGAAGAAATACCTACTTGGCTCCAAAACAAGGCTCACAATTAGACATGGGGAGCTTCTGAGGGTGGTAGTTTGAAAAAAGAGGATTACATTCATGAAAGGTCAGTACAAGATGAGGAATATGTACTAGAGCCTTTTCCAAAGGAGTTATTTTAACCCTTTGGATGGAGTCAAATACTGTCAACTCTTGATGTCTGCGTAAATGAGGCAACCAACACCAAATTTTGCAATGAAGATGGCTATGATATAATTCCCTTATTTATGATAAAGGTGTTGAAGGAAGCTAACGAGGTTTGGGAGTGTGAAAGAAGAAAAGAGGAGACAGATGGCTAGGACTTGGAGCATGAGGCAAAAGTGAAAATGAAGAAAACAAAGCAACCACGAGAATATGTCATCATTGACATACCTGAAGAATCGACGAAAGCTGTTTCAAACAAGCCGAGTCCAAAAAAGTGAAAATGAAAGCAGATGAAGGAAAAAAGTTTTCAAGTTCAACGTCAAATGTTCAGCAAACGCAAGATCAAAAGAAGAACAGGGACAAGGAAGAAGATGGATTGTCTCCTACAATGATCAAATTCAGCATATGCGGAGAAACATGACTCAAAATCACATGTTCAGCTATAATAGATCCAAAAGTGACAAAGAATATAATGTCTTATGGTACATGGATAATGATAGGAAAGCCGCCAATCACCAAGCTAGAGGATATTGTGTATACAAGTTCAAAAATAACAATTCCTAGCGTTGGCATGGCAAAAGCCGTACTCAAGTTGAGTACTTGGGAGTACAAGGATATTTTTCACATAATTGAATCCCATCACATCAAGGAGAGTCTAGTCCTAACAAAAAGATGGAGTAAAATCTTCTTTCAGAAAAAATCAAAAGATTCAACAACGACAAGAGTAAAACTCCATGAAGCTTCTCAAATCCATGAAAAAAAGAAACTACGAACCATCACGGAAAAAGGTAAAACAAAGGTAACACTGAAGTATATCAACCTTGTAAGACAACTTTAGCTTCAACAAGCCTACATCAAACTTCCAACAAAGCTTCTACATCAAGAGCCAAACCATCAACAATGCAATGGAGACCAAAGAAAAAAGTCCATCAACCAAAGTTTTCATCACAAAAAAGCATCCAGAAGAAGCCGAAGAATGTTAACCAAGTGTTGATATCCAAAGAGCACATCAAAGTCAAAGACCTGGTTTGGATACATGAAGAACATGCTCAATTTCAACAACCAAAGGCCATATGTGGGTCACATCAAATGATCCAATCACTGCTCAGGGCTATTTCTAGGAAAACACTAATGTTTGGGCCAAAAAGCCTAAAGTAATAGCCTGGATCTACTCACCTCAAGAAAGAAATTCTACAAAGAACAAGACACACTATCAACACAAGGAAAACAACTTCAACCGAGCTACCCAACCCAGACAGATGAAGCAAAGGATGATTCTAGTCAATCTACTTGAAGCACAAGGCTCCACCCAAAGGAACACAATCAATAGGTACAACCAACAACCAACCACCACCAAGGCTGCATCAATCTACAGATGGATACCTTGTCATCAACTACAAAATCAAGGCTTCTACAAAGGAAACAATTAGTTATGGATATCGAACTCTAGTGTCCATCAAGTCATCAAGAAAAAGAAGTAAACACAAAAGACAGTCACACAAGGACAAAAAACAAGATGGGTTCCACAATCGCTAGTGGGAACTCCATCACAAAGAACCAACATGTACACTTCTCAACAATCACTTCTCATGGGAGATAAAGAAAAAACTACATCAGTCCCTACAAGAGATGAAGGACTTGTTTCACAAAGCAGTGTGAACATACAACAAGCAAGTCAAGAGGAGCCAAAGTATGCCAGCCTAATAGAAAAAATGGTGGCATCCAAAGACCAACACAATAGAAGAGGCCTAAATTTCCAGAACTTATGGAATTGGGTTTCTAGCCTTGAACGGATAAGTCCAAGTCATTAAAAATACATGGCATAAAAGTCAGAGTCGAGCAGCTAATCCACTAAATGAGCAAGGCGTTAGTCCCAAACCTTCATGTAATGTTCTCTGTGGTCTAAGCATCTTAGTTATTCTAGGTATTGCTCAAGCTAAAAGAGTTGAGCATATTTATGTTGTGTTGCTCATGCTAGTATATGTGAGCATAAGAGTCAAAGTCATTGTAGTATTGTGGTAAGTGAAGGAGGAAGTCCAAAAGACACTCGTGCACTTAGCACAGTGAGGTATGAGTGGAGAAGTTTCTACATCAAAAACCCTTCTTGGAAACGTGGAAGCTATTGAGACATCCTTTGATGTCACATGTGCTACATTTGTTCCTTGAAGCACCCATCAACTCCATCCCTTACACTACATGCTTTTGTTTGAAAAATTTCTCATAAGCATATAGAGTGTCCCATAATTGACATTTGCATTAGGCACTCTTCCTTTGTTTCTCCCAAGCACTCACCTTGCATGACAGGTACTTCGAGTTTAAATGCTCAACTCTAATAAGAGCATATACCAAAGGCACTTTTTTTCCATCGGGTTTTTTTCCTTTTGTCATCCAGGTTTTAAGACCCTAATCTAGAAATCGTCATAATCATTTTCTTGTATATATTACTTGTACATCAGCAATAAGGAAGTGGCTATGCAAATCAATCGACAACAACTTGAAGCTACAACTGCAGATTTAACATATTTATAAGAGCATCTTTTATTTTCAAGGGCGACAACAGAGCTCCATAAAAAAATGGCAAGTTAAAGAATGGCCTACAATGACAAGCAATGAAAAACTCAACAAACGAGCTATCCACAACAATCATATGTAGCTCACAGGGTGCTTCAACATTGGCTACCTATTGGAGACAACTCAAATTGATCTGGACATGGAAATCATAGCCATCATAAAGTCAACTCCACAAAGAGGATTGGTTCTATAAACTTAAAAACATGAAATCCCTCTTCATGGTGGCCAAGACTGGCAACAAAGAGAGACTTCACAAACAGAAGAAAAGTTATCTCGATAATCAAAGATCAAGTCATGCATCAACAACATGGTAGATATGAATCACTCAAGGAAGGGGGGAGTGTCATCAATGCCAAATCTCTTCCGAAGCTAAAGACTAACCTTGAATTAAGACAAAGATTCAATGATCAATGGAAAGACGAAGAATGTCATACAAAGACAACGGACAAACAATGATAACTTCAGTAATAAATATCTCAACAACAAAACATAAGGAGTATTGCAAGTCAATGACAAAGACAGAAACATCAAAAGAACTCTTCACGACAAATATGAATCACTCAAGGAAGGGGGGAGCCATCAACACCAAAGCTCTTGTCAAGCTGAAGTCCAACCTTGAAGACAAAGTCGAAGACAACCCTATGACAAGACTGCACAAGGTGGTGTCATGGGATGACACGAATTAGGAAGGGGGGAATGTTAAGAGACAGATCAAATGGGCGCCCAATTGGCAAGACACGTAGCCAGATACCACATTTTTACTCTATTAGTTTTTCGAGATAGTGTAGTAATACTCTGTGCAAATCCTAATTCCAAAGTAGCAGGTCAATTCTCCGAGTTGTAATGATTTCATGATAATTATAAAGGTCTGTGTGAGCCGTCCACTGGCCATTTAGAAATTCTTAGGTATAAAGGTCAATAACTTTAATGTGAAAGGAGGCTTATCTTTAGAGGAGAAAAGAGACCTACTGTATGTACGCTCAAGCTACGAAGCTGCTCCACCTTGTAATCATCACAAGTAATGATTGGGTAATCAAATTTGAGTGTTGAAATTGCATTGTGTTCCTCTCTCTTTGCTCTTTCTTTCAAGTGTAAGCATTGTCAGTTTTGTTGAGGTTCGTGACTACGTGTTAGACTAATCTTCAAATTTGAGTGCTTAAATCATTTATTTTTTGTCATTTTCACCATAGGAGAGTGTTTCTAGACCATAGGGCGACCTTTTAAATAGTTCTATGCGGTTTTAAGGACCTTTTTCATGATGGATTGTGATTTTGGTACCTTGTCGGATTGTGAACAGACTTGGTAGGATAGTGCCCCTAGGTGTCGTAGACCTCCTCCTAAAGTTTCGTTGCATTTCGAGTTCATTGAGTGCCAAAATGGCGTGATGACCTACAACTGTGAGAAAGGACATATGCAAATTTCCCTGATCATTGAGTGTTGGCTTGCTTGTTGAGTTGGTGTGCTTGCTTGTTAAGGTTCACTTCTGGAGATTGACAATCTCAAAGAGTCTCTGTGTCCCATACGAGTCACTTCCCTAAGTATTGACATTATGTTAGTACCAAAAAGCTATGCTACAGACGTCGGTCACTGCAACTCGCTAACACAAGGGTACCTCTCTTGATATTCGTGATAATGGGTTCTTGAAAAGAACACATGCTTAGGCAAGACATTAGTCAATATGTATGGCAGGTGGGGTGTACTTAACAAAGTGCAACAGGTCCTCAACAAGATTCATGTCCTCATAGTATGCATTGATTGCAGGATATGTCTAGCAAAGTTAGGGTCGGGAAGCTTTGGGTTGTTTTTAGTAGATGTAGAGAGAGGGCATCTCTCAAAATGCACTCACAAACACTTGCGAGATATGCCCAACTTGGGTAGGGCTAAGAAGCTCTAGGTGTCTCTCCTGATATTTGTGACAGTAGGTTGCTTGAAAAGAACACATGCGTAGGCAACATGTTAGTCAATATGTATGCCAAGTGAGATGGACTTGGCAGAGCACAAGATATCCTTGACGCGATTCCTTTTTGCATGGAGTGCATTGATTATAGGATATGTCCAGCAAGGTCAGGGTTTGGAAGCTCTTGGAATGCGCTAATTGCCGATATGCCCAACCTGGATACGGCCAAGAAGGTTTGGGCTACTTTCAGTAGATGCAAAGCGAGGGTGGCTCTCAAGATGCAATCACCTACGCTTGCATCTTGAAGGCAAGGGGCAACATCAGGAAGCACTTGGCTGTTTTTAGCAGATGCAAAGAGAGGGCAACTCTGCAAATGCAATCATGTACACTTGTGGGATATGCCCAATTTAGGTAGGTCCAAGAAGCTTTGGGCTGTCTTCTCTAGATGCGAAGCGAGGGTACCTCCCTTGATAAAAGGATAATAGGTTTCTTGAAAAGAACACATGCTTAGGCAACACGTTAATCAGTATGTATGGAAAGTGCGGTGGACTTGACAAAGCGCAATAGGTCATAAAATGCAAAAAATTCTTGAGAAGCTTCCTGTCTGGGATGTCGTCTCTTGGAATGCACTAATTGTGGGATATGCTCAACTTGGGCAAGGCCAAGAAGCTCTCGACTTTTTTTGGCGGATGCATAGTGAGGATGTCTCTACGGATGCAATCACACATGACAACATCTTGAAGGCAAGGATCAAGGTTAGGAAGTGGGTTGCTTGAAAAGAACACATACGTTGGCAAGGAGTTGTGTCTTAGAAGTGGATCATCTACTGGGTAGTGATTGGGGAGCTCCAACAACCAAGGTGGTGGTGGGGAGCTGCCTTCTCCAGAGTTCACGTGATGTGCAATAGTGGGTTATAGAGCTAGTGGGAGTGCGTCTTGGAGTGGGTAGCCTAGCATCGAACCCCAACTGCTGAGAGGGTCACAAAGGGTCCGGGAAGAAGCCTTATGGAGCTTGCAGGGTAGGTGGTGATAATAGTGGGAGCGGACCTGCAGATTCTCTCTCTCTCTCTCTCTCTCTCTCTCTCTCTCTCTCTCCTGTGTCGTTGGGCTGCT